>NC_134966.1:8181818-8484848 GCF_965638725.1 Aptenodytes patagonicus | reverse complement strand
TGTGCATTGCTGTGAGTTCTTAATACATGTCATATGCTCCAGTGCATCCTAAGTAAATAGATTATTAAATGTATAACTCAGTAATAATAAACAGGTTAATTATAACACATCATGTCCATTCTAATGCAGTCGTCTTCCCTTTCAAATCTAGCAGCAAACCCCTCCTGTAGCATCCATGTTTTCTTTGTCAATTTGAATGTTACGGTAATTAAGTCACAGTAAAATAACACGACTAATTGCTTCCAGCTCTTTTCTGAAGCTCCTCCTAATTTCCACTCTTTTCTGTGGCAGATTAAAGAAACATGTTTTCTGCACAGCAGGAAAAAAAAATGCCATCACTCCGTCCAGACTGCAATGAACATTAATTGCCACGCACGAGGCAGGACTAGATTAAAAACATGCTGGCTCCAAGCAACTCCATCGCATCCAGAAGCCGGATGACCTATTGCAGGTGCGGCGTGAAGGAACTATCTCGGCCCTGCAGGGATGAGAGCTGTGAAACACCAAAGCTAACGCCACAGAAGTTAAAAATCCACCGACACTTCTCAGACGGGGCTGTGATCCGCATTTGTTTTCTTATACCTAGTTTCTACCCTGCAGATCTAACGTCCGTGATTCCTATTGGCATCTGAGGACAATTCATATGGATTGAAGAGTTCGATCAGCAGTTTGCCAAGCACCCTCGGTGCATCCCCACCGAACCCCCCCTCGTTGGAGAAGGAGAAAGGCTGACGCCCCGCTGGCCTGGGGACTGAAACGTTGAATTGAAAACCTGTTGGTGCCGCATACAGAACTGAAGGCTGGAGAACCCGCCCTGAGGTAACTGCCATTCTTCTTTCCTAAACTCTGGATTTTCCACGAGGAAAAACAAACCTCATCCAGAAGAGGAAGGATGAAATGTTTTATGTCGTACAGTTGCTGCATTTCAGCAAAAAAAAAAAAGACAATAGCCCTTATCCATGGTTTGCATGAAGTGTTACGGAGTCCCAAATCGGACGGATGACGCGAGCTCTGCGTACCCATCAGGTGGAAAGCTGACCAAATTCTGGGTGCCTGCCCCGGCGTTTCCCTCTAGCCCTTCCGCAGGACGGCACACGCCGCTCTCCCGCCAGCGCGACCCCACGCACACGCAGGCACTTTCGAGACCCTTTTAGTCCCTTTCAGCACATTCACGCACTCAAAAAACTCTTTCAGGCGGGAATCTGGAACCACCTTCGCGGCGACCCCGCCGAGCCGCCGCACCGGCTGCCTCAGCCGGCCTGACCCGAGGGAAGGAGGGCGGCCGAGCCGAGGCCCGCGGGGTCCCGAGCCGCGCCCCCGAGCCGCCACGGCCGGCTCGGCAGCGCGGGCGGAGGGGAAATCGGGAACGTACAGAGCCATTTTCGCCGGGCAGCGAGGGCCCGACTCCGGCCGCCATCGCCGGCCGCCGCGGCCCCCTCGGGCCGGGCCTTGTTTACCGGCCGCCGCCCGGCCCCGCCCCGCGTGACGTGCCCGCCGCCCGGGGCTCCTCGCGGCACCGCCCCCCGAATCACGCGACCTCTTCGCGGCCGCATAGCTCCCGCGCCGAGATACCTCCGCCGCGGGAGAGCGGGTGGGCGCGGAGGCCGCCGCCTCACCCCTACTCCCCTACGGGGAGAAAGGCCCTTGAGAGAGAAGAGACGAGCGGGGCGGTGAGGGACCGGCGCGGCGCCGGCCGAGGGGGGAGTGAGGCGGAGGGGTGGGACTACTTTGTGCGGCGGAGGGATTCGAGGGGAGAAGCGGCCTGTGAATGGGAGGGGGAGGGGGAGGCAGGGCCAAGATGGCGGCGCCCTGTGGGCCAGAGGAGCCCTGAGTGGTAAACAGCTGAGGGGAGGAGAAGGAGAGGTGAGTGCGCTGGGCCTCCTCCTTCCTCCCCCAGCGGGGCGAGAGCGGAGGCAGACGGGGGGGGACGGAGAGAAGGAGGCAGAGAACAGAGAGAGGGGGGAGGCAGGGAGAAAGGGCTCAGGGAGGAGGCGGCAGGAGAAAGGGAAGGGGCCGGGGGGATGGGGAAGGCGAGGGTAAAGCCTGGCGGGGGGGAGCGATGTTCCCTCCTCCGCCCCCTTTCCTCCCCCCCAGCCGAACTTGCTCTTGGTCGCTATCCCCCCCCCCCCCCCGCCGCGGCGGGGCTGCCCGGGGGGCGGGGGGGGCTGGGGGCGCTGCCCCCCCGCAAGGTCCGTCCCCTTCCCCCCCCCCCCGAGGCAACGCGCCTCTTTAATTTTGCGGGGTTTATCGAAAAAGGTTCAGCACCTCCGTTTCGAACGCTGAGTAGCGATTTCCAGAGTTCCCCTGCCTCAGTCACTTGCTGAGGGGGTTCCCTCGTCCGGGGTTAGGCATTAAAGCAGTCGTTAAAAGTCTGTCCCCTTGGTGAGGAAGGCTTTTCTTATTTCCTTGCTCGTGGGTAGGTAATGTGAAGTCAGGATGTTGTTTACTTCTACAAGAAAACATTTTGCTTCCTGTTATCACAAAGAACTTGGAAGACCGCAGTTCTGAAGTTTTCACCCTTTGTTTGCTATGGATGCAGCCTCTATCGTTGTTTTATCAGTTTAGTCAGTGCTTCCCTCCTAGTTGTTTTTTTTTTTTAATGAGTTTTTTTACAAGGCAATGAGTGAAAGAACATGCCTTAAAGTTATATATGATTCAAACCCCATAGAAATGACACAGAAACTGGGATCAGGTTTTGTGTGCAGAACTGTTTCCAGACCTGCTGTTTCCAGAGAACCTTCCAGTGGATGCTAATACCATTTTTCATTCTTTGTCTGGCCTGATCCTGTAGTTCTCTGACATTAACTTCTGTGGCAAGTTGTTAGAAATCTGCCATAATCGAAGCACTACTGAAGTGATGCCATTAGGTGGGAAAATTCCTCTTCAGTTTACATGTATGAACAAATAGAAACTGAATCTTTGAAAACTCAGGAAGTTTTAATAATTAGTGCGAGCATTGGGAATACATACTTCTGTCTGCAGTTGACTTGATTTTGCTAAGCAGCAATCAGGTAGTCTGCTTATCAGAAACAGGTACCCCACGTTTAAGCTTAAATTCGTGGGCTTAAAATCCTTTACTCAGTAAAATACTTGTTTGGTTTGTTTTTGTTTGTTCATTTGTTCTGTTTTTTTAACAGCCTAGTCAACCCGGTACTAAATTGCCTTTATGGGGAGTTGCACGGACTTACTCAGATGAAAATATAGTCAGAATATCTAATCTGTCGTGAGATAAGGTTTAATTAAAATGATTTTATCTTTGGCTGTGTTTAATCCTGGCTCCTTAACTCTTTGTTACTTGAGAATTTCCTTTTATGGTGACTAATAAAAAGTAGCATTATTAAAGGGTTTCCACATGAGATATACTGTTCAGTTGCAGATGTTTTGGTGTTTGAACAAACATTTGACTTTAGTAACTATTTATAGTTTAAAATGAATGCTGGCCCTATTTAGAGCTGGACTGCTGGGATGTTGACTTGTACCGATCCCCAAAATTCTTGCAACTGCCAAACACTTTATATGAGCTGGTGATGTGATTACCAAGGTCAGTCTCTATAAGACCTGAATAGCCTATAACACACATGCACGCACACACACATGCACAAACATATATATATATATCTATCTCTCTTTGGAAAAGATACCTTCTGTAATAAGCAAATCAAATAATCAAAGCACTTTTTAATGGTGGAGGCAGGGGAGGGGTGCCAGATTTTGTGGCATGTTGCAGACAGGTGTGTATTTTTTGAAAGAATGTTACAGCTTAGGTTCTTCGTCTGGTATGTAGCTGCTATATTTTCATGTAGTTTAATAAACATAATGAGGACAAGTAATAATACTTCCTTTGTTAGCTTAAGCATTCTTTGGGTAGCACGTTAAGATACAGAGCAAACTTCTTGCAGTGGTGGACTGCTATCACTTTCCTGGGTATTGTTCTTTTTTTGTGGTTAATTAAGAAGTTACACATCATTTGGTATTGTTCTGTGTAATGCCTACTTTAATTCTTGGAGTAGTTAAAATGCCTCGACTGAGTACGCTAGGTAGTTTGCAGTGGTTTCAAGATGTACTGAATTGCAGCCTAACTCTTTGAATATGCTTAAAGGTTTCTCTTGGCAAAAAAAACTGCTGCAGAGATTTAGGAGTCTCGCTCGTTGTGTTACCACGAAGTCTAGAGCACTCTGTTTACCTGTTCATAGTTTTAAAAAGATTCCTTAGTTGAACTTACTTTCCTTGTGTACTCTTAATTAAATTTGCATAGAAAAACAATGCTTGTTCTTATTTATTAATTTGCTATTAATATGTGCAGTTGTGTATAAGGAATTGAAATAATTCCCTTTCAGGTTAGTCACTGGCTTGTTAGCATGGCTTCTGCCAAAGGGTTCAGTGCCAGCCCCACCACGTTTGGGCTTTTTTTGGCATGCATTGCTTTTAAACAATTTTCTCTCTGACAGAAATTTGATGGGTAGCAATTAGCATAGTGTGTTAGCACAGCATAGTTTCAAAAGAATCTTAAAAATCGCTGAATGTGATTCTCCCTCTTTGTTTGAGGTTATTGGGTTTTTGTGATCTTCCTGTTCCTGCATCGGTTAAGCAACTGTAACAAAGTACAGGAGAATGTATATAATGTCAAGTTATAACTATAAATAATTATCAAGTTTAGGAATGGGGTCTTGTATCAGATCTTAAAATAACCAGAAAAATATGGACTACTAGAAGAAGCCAGGCACCTTCATTCTTTGAATAAATAAATTAAATTAATTGTACTGCCAGTTGTAATGATCAGTTTGAACTGAGGTTTAAAGTGTTTAGAGTTGTTGTTATTTCTGGGTGGTGAAAAAGGGAATGATCAGCTGCTTACTTTCCTATTGCCACCAGTGGTTTTTCTCCCTGCTGTCACTTTTCATTAATTGCTTATGTCACTTCTATAATGGTAGTGTTTAGTTTACCTGTGAAGAAAATATAAAATTGAGTATTGTTGGGAAATACAAAACAGGTTTGGATTTTTGTATATCGGATGGGAGGGAGTGAGGCTTATCCTTTCATGACAAACATTTCAAAGGTTTGAGTGAGAAGGGCTGCTTTGTTGTCAATCTGAATTTTTCTTTGAAAACAATGATTGCAGTAAAATACATCTGTCCTCATTCATGGCCTCTGCCAAAGCAGTACCTGAGGACTACTTTACCTGCAGTAGAAATCAGATGGAAAAGTGTAAGTCTTGAGGTCTGGCTTCGCTTCATTGCTGTCAGCAGTGCTCTAATGTTCTTGAAATCCCCCTTTTCTCTTGGGGCGGGGGGGGGATAACCATTTACTGGCATGCCCCAAATTTAACTTATGATTAATGAAGAGGGATGAAATGCTGATGTTGATCCCCCACATGCCACCCCCCAGAATAAATGCTTCTGGTGTCTGAATTTCTATGTTGTTACAGCAAATGCTGAGGACGTTCTGGGAGGAGTGTGCGTGTGTGTTGAGTGTGTCCCCCTCCTCCCCACCCCTCAGAGAAGCATAACTGGCACTACCAGCTGCTTTTTCATTTGGCTTGAGATAAAAATACACTGAACAGAAGAACATCTTCTCTTGACAGAATTACTTACAGAAGTCATAATCTTTTGAAATACTCTATCTCTTTCTCTGTTTAGCCTTTTCCAATGAATATTTTTACAGTCTTTTCCTTTGTCTTGAGTTTATAGCTTAACAGGATTGTGTTGCGGTTAAATTAGCTACTGAAAAAAATTTTTAAAACAAGTTGGTGCTTGGCTTGTTGGCTTCTCCTTTTTCTCTAAGCTGCCTCCAAAGTTGTATTGGTACTTAAAATTAATACTTTTTATTAAAATTTGTCTTTATGAAAGCTCTTGAATATAAGAAGTTTGCTATTGGTGTTTATATCTTCCAGTGAGATTAAAATGTTGCATTTTAAAAGGTATTTAAACAGATTTTTTTCATTCTTTACTACCTAGTGCCTTGGATCTTTTACATAAAACTAATTTTAAAAGTTAGTGAAGAATCAGTGACTCAAACCATATGGAAAAGATACTGACTTCGTTTTAACCCTGTCAGTTCCAGGTATGGCTGCAGAGATGTGGAAATTCTTCTAATAGGGGAATGATTGCAATAGCTAAGGATGGAAGCATTAGAGAGACTCATCTTGTATACTGTGTGTTTGAGAAGAAGGACGTGGTCATGATATGATACTGTAAAGATTTAAGGGAGATCCTGTTCACCACACATGTCATATCAATCCCAGATACAACATACTGTGGCATTCAGTGGATGATCTCACTGGTAATGGAAGTTCCTTAACCTGGCCTGTCCTGAGTTCCTTATCTAAAAGATTTGAAAATCATATCACAAATTACTGGTGGGACTGGTCATAAATCACGCCAATACCACGGCCCCTGGGAACTGTACTTCATCTACCAGAACACAGTGTTTTCTGATTGAAGTTAAAAGCCTGTTGCCTGTAAACTAGTTATTCAGCTGTCTTTGCTTAGAAAAAGTGTGACACAATTTAAGGCTATTGCTGGAATTTCCTGGTTTGTTCATTTGCGTTGGGCATCGCGGACCCAATATGTTTAGAGGATCTCAGCCTTAGTCTTACTTAGGATTTCAAATCTGTCCCTCACAAGTGACTTCACAAGAGATCCTACATTGAGAAAGCTGTGATTTGCTTTTGTAAAATTGTGACTTTGTGTATAGCAGGGTGACAACATTATACTGGTGTTTATGTAACTTCAGCAGATAAACTTTCCACCTAGTGAAGTACCTATGTGTAATACTGTCCCATTTTTAGATGTGGCTTGGAATACTTTTGTTAATATTTTGAATACTGGCTTTTGGAGTGGAGATTGCTCCACTTCATATAAAGCACTTCGGTGCATGATTGACTGATTGACAAGTTCATTTAAACTATGCTGGATTTATTGGCACAAGGTCACTTGAGCCATCTGTTTTAACTAGTTTAGGGAGCTTGGGGAATTATTAGTTACCTACGTGTATAGTTATCGGCAACTAAGCTTGCGTTATCAACCTTGCTTTTATCTGATTGTAGTGTTTGTGCATGCCATCAGGCCAATAGCATAAAGTTTGAAATCCTCTTACCTACTGAACACTTAAACCGGTGTTTTTCCCATCTGTCTGCAAGTGTATTGTTGAACCTGACTTCCAGAAACATTCATGTTTCTTGATATCACCATGCTACAATTTTTCCTCTGGCAATATTGGAATTAGTGAAACCTGCTGTTGAGGTTTTTACTGGTGTGATGAAGATCTGGTCCAAGTATAATAGTATTACTAGAGGAAAATAAGAAATAAAAGCATTCTTTTCACTCTGGTGGGGGGTAGGGAATCAAAAGAGAGTTGACAAGGTCTTTATGGGGTAAAAAAGCAGAGACTAGCATTTATGCTGCTTTACTTCTCAAAACAGGTTTTGCTTGCAGCTGGTTTGGGGGTGTGGTCGTGCATCTCTCTTGTTAACAAGACTTTAAACAACTAATTCATGTTGCTTAGGAAGCTGGTGAATCTATTGCTTAACCATAGCTGAGACTGTATCCTGATAGAAATTAAAGCACCTATGTTAGCAAGCCCTTTACGGTCTCAAAGACCGTGTTCTCGGAAATAAAGAAATAGATTACTTGCAGTAAACTATTTCCCCACATATAGTTCTGCATGCATTCTGGGTATCTCAGTGTAACTGTAATTTAGTAAATTAAATATCACAGCGGTTACTATAAACTAAAAAAGCAATTGACTCCTGAAAATGAGTAACAGAGTGGAAGGTTGACTCCTTAGGTTGCATGGATGAGTGGCTTTAAACTGTTTGAAAGGATGGTGTCACTCTTTGGACATTGTTTGCCTTCTAAACAGCAAGCTCTTTGAGGAAGAAGTTGAAGCTTGGAAGTCTGCACAATGCAGAGTAAAAAAAAAAAAAAAAAAAACAACAAAAAAAAACCCACCCAAACAAAACAGAACCCCAAACCACAACAAATCCCAGCCCTAATCTTTTTGGAAAGCAGAGATCCATTCTATATTTGAGTAAAAAGCAACTCTTTTCCGCCACCCCAAGTTTCTGTTTTGTTGTCTATAGTTGAAAGTCTTGCTTACACTACCAGCCAGTTTTAAGTTTGCAGTTTTTAAGGTCTTGCCAGCATGGGACATGAAAAGGAATAACGTTTAAATCTGAAACACTTCAATTAGCAGACTCTGCTAGCTGCTTGTAGGTGAACAGAAATTTTATTTGGACTGCTCAGCTATGATCGTTGAAAACTGAGGGTGGCGGGTTTTTTGTGTTCTGGAACTGTGATTACTGGAACACTTCAAGAAAGTTTGTTGCTAATGAAATGCCTGTTGTGAGTGTGATGCCATATTATCACCTTTGAATTTGCAATCAGTGCCAGATTAAGTAAGCTGATGTCTTGTGGCCCTAATAAAAGTGACCTTGGGCAGTTCTGCAAGTACAGAGTGATATGTTGCAAATGACAAAGTTTACTGGTAGACAGGTTAACTCTTGCTGTCCAGTAACATTGTTAAACATAAATTTTCAAGAAAGTAATATGTATATAAGTAACTACAGAATTATCATTTAAAATAGAGCACTGATACATGGTCCTTGGCTAATGTCTAACAATGTTTTGACTAGAATCTAAAGACTTAAACAATTACAGTAATTATTCTATGTTCAGAATTTGGTAGGATAAGAGAAGACTTCTTTCTGTGTAAGATTTTACCTACCATAAATAAAACTCTATAGCAGCTTTTGAAGGTTCACAGTACAAAACTGCAATCTTGTGAAAGCCATCTAGTTGGAGGCAATTGCACAGCTTAACCTGTGGACAATTCTGGAACGGGCACCTGTGCAACACCTCTTGGTGTTTTTCAAACTAAGGGCTGACTTTTCTCATGCAGGAGGTACGTAGCTGTGCTTTGTAAAGAACTTAATGTTGTTCTGAATATACAGGGTTTGGTAAGGAAGAAATAAATTGTGCCTTTTGTTAACCTCTTCATCCTTTTTCTTTATTAGTGATCATGAAAGGTGTGTGGCTGACAGCATTGCAGACAGAAGCTCGACTCGTCCACAGAACAGGTGCTGTATACACACTTGCAGTAAAAAAAAAAAATCTTGTGTGCAAACTTGGTATGTGTCAGTCTTGCCTTCCATGGAGAAAGTGAAAAATGTATGCTAGCTGGAAGTAGGAGGAAAGAAGAATCATAGAATCATTAAGGTTGGAAAAGACCTCCAAGATCATCAAGTCCAACCGTCAACCCAACACCCCCATGCCCACTAAACCATGTCCCTCAGCACCTCATCTACACGTATTTTAAATACCTCCAGGGATGGTGACTCAACCACTTCCCTGGGCAGCCTGTTCCAATGTTTAACCACTCTTTCAGTAAAGAAATTTTTCCTTACATCCAGTCTAAACCTCCCCTGCCGCAACTTGAGGCCATTTCCTCTCGTCCTAGCAAGAAATCCTTGCTAATAAAATTAGGTGTGATGTGAAGCCAGATTCTTTCTGCCACTGGGAAAGGTTCAGCATAGATTCTTATGGATGAAGAAAAACTTGCTTCATTTTGTGATAGATAGATAGATGTGATACCTGAATCCCTCCCTTGCTGGTACGTGGGAGGAAGCCATCTTAAAAACCTGAAATGGCTTAGATTTACTCCTGCTTCATACTGTGAAGCTGACCAGTCATGTTACCTGCACACTGTTGCATTTAATAATCTATACAGTTTTTGCACTGCAGAATTTTTAATATATAATGCACAAATTATACGTGTGAAAACAAGGTATGTTGTGCTGCTAAGCTTGTGATTTAGCATGCACAGGGTGGCCGAGGAACAGCAGCTGTAGTAACCCTAACTGAGTTTCCTAACAGCTGCAACTTGGCCACATTGCAAGTATTAAAGCACAAATCTATTAGTATGCAATAATGCAAAGCCGAGGGCAGTGAATTTCTAATTTAGCCACAGGAGTGGAGAAGGATCTTGAGGTGCATATTTTCTCCAGAGTGTAGACCACTATGCAAAGGACTTGAAAGGTTGGCTGGGGAGGAATTGCTGTAAAGAAAGCGAGAATGGAGTGATTCCAGGGAGCTATTTGCATTTTATTCAAAACTTTAGTCTTAGTTGACTGACCTGGAGAGCAAATTAAAAAAATATGGTAACAGAATGCTCTGACAGTTTATATATGCTAGCCAAGTTTTTCTGCAAAACAGATTAATGTCTTTTTAAAAAAGATGAAGAAAACCCTGCTCGTGACTCATTGGCTTCTTTGTAAACTTTCCTCTTACAGCTTTTATTTGTAAACTTTTCTCTTACAGCTTTTATTGCAGATGTGTAGCAATCCTTTCAGTGTAAAACTGTTAGATGGGCAATACTGCAGAAAAGAAATAGGGAAGCGATGAGAGATTTAAGATGGAAAGGGAAAAAGGAAAGCTCATTCATCTGCTCTCTCTTCTCTTCTAGTCTGGTAGAGAGGCACCCATGAGGAACTTCCTGAAATTTTAATCTCCACATTCATGTTAGTACGTGCATCATGGCACAGCAAGGAAATGTTGGTGAGCTCCTCTCAATGCTGGATTCTCCAATTCTGGGTGTCCTGGAAGATGTAACAGCTGCGTTCAAAGATAATCTCGTTTGTGGTATGTATCCTTATATGTAACTGGAGGAAGAGTTTTGCTTTTACACCAATAAAGATAGAATAATAGGGTTTTTTTTTCTATCAAGCACAGTCTTTGCAAATGCAACTTGAAAGAAACTCTTGATACTTTGGTTTGAAATTGCTTTAAGGACTGAGGCTTCTCTTCAGTCCATTTTGTTTAATGGCATGTCTCTTAGAAGGTCTGTTATATAATTGTTAAAATGCTATTATAAAATGACTAGCTTTTGCTGGGGCATAACCTCAAGTTGTGAGCTGATGAAACTTTCTTTGTCAAGTGTATTTAGAAAGAATTAGGTGTCATCCACATTATGGGAACTAGTGGGATTTTGTTCATTTGAAAAATAAACCACAAAAAACCCCAACCCCAAAGAAAACAACAGACCCAGACTTTCTTGAAAAAATGATTGCTGCTATTAAGGCATCCTTTATGTTGATAGAGCCTTTTCAGAGCATGAGAGCACTGTCACTGTCCTTGTCCCTGAACTTGCTCTCCTTTATCTGCTGAAGGGAGAGAATGTAAAGTTACTCCTGAACTCTTTACCTGTACTGGGTAAAACACTCTTGCAGTTCAGCTACCTCTAGGTTTTTAAGGTCAGACAGTAATTGTTAGTTATTAAAAAAACGAGTTACTTTCCCTGAGCCAAATGCAATTGCTTGAATGGTTAGGAACTGGAAAATGCAGTTGAGAGGTCTCGTTTTCCTAAAGGTCTGGTAAACACTAAGTACTGGTTTATGTTATAAATTAATTGTGTAATAGTTGTTAAAAAGTTGTGCAATGTCCCTGTAACAAATGCTTCATTTCTAGTATATTGAGAATGTATGTTTTTTTTTTCTTGCTGTAAACGAACTGATAGACCGTGGACCTATGCTTGTGAACAACCTGGTGGACTATTACTTGGAAACCAATTCTCAGCAGGCACTGCATATACTGTCCACACTGCAAGAGCCTCATGACAAGGTAAAAAAAAAAATCTTGTTATTAAGTATGGCAGATTTTAGCCTGGTATTGAAGCAGCCTTTAAATAGCATCTGTTAAACTCTGTTTTTCCATTCTGGTATAGAATTACCTTGTTGCATAGTATCTCTGTAGTAAGAGTAGTGAAGTTTTTAAAGAACTTCAAAGGTCTCCGTTTCTTGAGCTGCTTAAACTGACCCAATGAAGCAAAGAACCTCTATAAATGAAAGTTTTCTGAGGGCTAACATTGTCTCTTTGTAATGCTACTGCTGCTGCTTCAATGCTGGATGTGTTAGGCTAAAACAAATTGCGTATTTTGAGAGCAACTAAGGATTTTTAAAAAGATTGACAGAATGCACTACAAATTGTTTTACTTCTGCTGACCAGAATTTTTTTATTATTTATTTATGATAAGTGTTTTGAAGTGCAGTGACTGCTTCTGGACTGAATAGTTTGCATTTTGCTACCAGCAGACTTAAATTTATTGCTGGGTTTTATTTGCTCTTGGATCCTGTATATTTGTAAAATACCTGTAGTTTCCATAATTGGCAGTGGCAAACTATTGAATATAGATTGGTGAAAAAGAATATATACCAGTTAAATATAAATACCTTTCCTTTTTCTACCGCTCTCTGCAAAATCCTCTACCAGCATCTACTGGACAAAATTAATGAATATATGGGCAAAGCTGCTACCCGTTTACCCACTCTGTCTCTGCTGGGACACGTGATAAGACGACAACCATCTTGGAAACATAAGCTTTCTCAAGCACCTCTCCTACTTTCATTACTTAAATGTCTCAAGGTAAGAACTGTTAGTTTTGTCCACAAAACACTTGTACACCTGATGTAAACATACATACTTGTAATGCAAGGCATTTGTTTTCTCTTTTGATGTCATTTAGTTAAGCTGTGAGAAGAGATAAAATGTTGATTAAAATACGGAGCCACAGTTGGAATTATATCAACTAAATGCTCTGTGCTGATCCTGTTATTACTGACAGTCTTGTTTCTAAAAGCCACTGTCACTGTATAACTTCGAGTTAGGAAAGTTTACTAAAACTTTTCTAAAAATAAGTTAGACAGAGGGCCATTGGTGAAGTTGATGGATATCTTGAATGTGACCTTAATGAGAAATACAATAACTTCCCATTAGTGCATTCTGAAATTTGTGCATGTACGGTAATATACTCTACTTGCAGTGTAGATGGGCCATGCAATAGACTATTCCATGGTGAAATTACCTTGGAATTAGCAGACTTTCCCTTCTTAGCTACAGACGTGCTGGATTACAAGGAGGTACCTGTTTCCCCATGCTTTGGTGGTTTTTTTTTCCCATCTGCAAATTTATCAGTTATCATACTGTACAGTACTGTAACAGTGAATAAAGAATGGAAAGTGTTTTGAGACCTAGAATGCATTGTCAGTAATATCATTTAACATGATAGTGAAGAATTCGTATTAGTCATTTAAGTCACATTAAAATGCATGATGTAGTCAAGTGCCAGTGCTCTTCAAAACAAAAACACAACAAATTTGTAATTGCCAAAGAAGCAGCTACAAGTGCTGTTACTGAGTGCTGAGTTACTGACGTGCCTGATGAGTTCTGTTGTCCTTTTCAGTGTGAGTCTTATCTGATTGTGAGAGGAGTGAAGTGTGTCAGAAAGGTGGTGAGAGCAGAAGAGAGATGTGGAAGTGCTAGGAATGTGTACAGAGGGATAGGGATGGACGTGAAATGTGCTGTGAAAGGTTATGTCTGACTGAGGGAGAATAGAGGCCGCAGATTACACAGAGGAAGAAAAATTCATAACACTGAATGTCCGATCAGCCTGCGTGGCTCTTGGGAGATACCAAGACCAGCTCAGTGGCATCTGGCCACAGGCTTACCTGTGCTGTTTACACCCCTATCCTGACAAAGCAGAGGAACTACCAAGAAAATGCGTGTTAAGCTGGGGAAGCAAGTAGGGGCCCCACTGGGAAAGAGTTTGAACAATTGCTGTGTCCTGTCCTAAAATCTGATTCTCTATTACTGTTTCATCTAGCTAAAGATTTTTACTGCCACATCCCTTTCTCTTGGTGTAAGCCATGGGGTCCTAGTTATTGTTTGAATTACTGCTTTATGAAATATTTAGCAGCCAGAGTCATCAACCAGGTTTAATAGAAAAGCTTTTGACCCTTGTGTTGGTAATTGGCCAACATCCTTGAATACCCTGACCCTGATCAGATTTGCAGTTTCTTAGGCTCTGAATGCTGTGTGTGCTTAGCTCTGGGAAGGAAGAAAGGTGGTACATAAGATGCTTTACATACCAGTGATTTTTTTTTTTCCTACTCAATTGTGGAACTGCGGTGATGTTCCCTTTTTAACTAAGTCAAGTCTTTACACAGAAAAGCAGCAGCAGAATAGGAGCAAGAATCCCAAATTTTTAGAGTTGTTCTGGATGAAAGAGACGATAATCCTGGTTCATTAAGTTATGGTAGGTTTCAGAAGGACTGTTTCAAAGTAGAGAACTTTTTCCATGATGATGATTCAGTGTTCACTTCATCCTTGGAAAAAATTAAGTTCAACTCTATTAACTGACTAATGCAGGTTTTCTCCCTTCTTGCAGACTGACACAGATGTAGTAGTACTCACCACAGGTGTCCTAGTGCTAATAACCATGTTGCCAATGATTCCTCAGTCTGGCAAACAGTACCTTCATGATTTCTTTGGTATCTTTGGGCGTCTCTCAGCCTGGTGCTTGCAGAATCCAGGTGAGATTTCAACTTTGTTGCATGCAGTTATGGTTTAGTAGTATCCTTGTGACCATTATGCAGTTGGTGAGCACATTCTTTTGTGAGACTGAATGGTCTGAGATTATTTAATGCGGAAAATGATGTATTAAGCCCACAAGCTATTCTGTTCTTTGATAGGTAGCATCAAGGAGTGCTTCTTAGCTCAAAATTTACAAATCTCTTAGATTCTTCCATGTGGTGCTGCTACTACATGAAGTTTCACTGGACCAAAATGCTACCCTGATGACAGTGAAAAGCAGAGATTGATCTTAATGGATAGAGAAGGGAAAATGCTAACATTTGAGGCAGATATTTGGGAATTTGAGATTCCCAGTATGGATGGGGAGGGGGAAGAAGCAACATGTAAGAGTTTCTTATAATGTGCAACTATCAATAGTCATGAAAGTGTTGGTAAAACTAGTCTTCTCAGTTATAGCATTGGTTCTGATGAATTGGTTTTGCTGAATTTTTTGTAAGGTGTCTGATATCCAACACTAGTGTTATCTATGTGTGTGTCTCATGGCTGTGTGAACAAATGCTGTGTTAAGCACGCAGAGATGCGATGTAGAGGGCCATTTTGCATTGCAAGTAGGATTGGAACTTACAAGATGGCTAGTGAGACTCAAGTCTATTGCGATTGCTTTTTGTGGATACAAGCTTTTAGTTTTTACCTTTGAAGTGAAGCAAACCTTAGTTTCTTTTTTAATCGTACAGTCGTCAGTCTTGAAAACTCTGGCTCACTATCTAGAGGGGTTTCAGGTTTTAACTTGAATAAAAAAATGCTGTGCTTTGAGAATGACAGGATACTGGTTGGAATTAATGGTCCATATCTTAATTTTTGGTTTCGCTGTGAGCTGATGAGTAAGCGTTGCCTGTTCTCTCAAAAGACTTCACAGTTTTGCTAGGGACTGTTCATATCTTGGAAGACTTGTTCCAGTTAACATTTCAAATTTAAAAGTACTTTGCTTGCACTCTTAGAGGTTTTGTTCTTTTCTCCAATGTAATGAAAAAGATTCTAACGACTTTTTCCAGGTCACGTGGCAGAGATTTATCTTGTCCATCTTCATGCCAGCGTCTATGCTCTCTTTCATCGTCTTTATGGAATGTATCCTTGCAATTTTGTCTCCTTTCTGCGTTCTTACTACAGCATGAAGGAAAACTTGGAGACCTTTGAAGAGGTAGTCAAGGTAAAATGCTGCTCGTCTCTATATTATCTGAGACAAGGAATTCATAGCTGTATAAAGGCAGGTATTTGCCAAGTCAATACACTACATTGATTTAACTGAGGGCTGCTCAACAAAACAGGATAAAAACAGGCTATTGGAGGACTGAAATATCAGTTGGGAGCAAGATGATCTCTTGAAGCTGTGATGATGTGTCTTAGCTTTATCTGTTAAATGTAACATTCTGAACTATCGGGATCAGTAGGTTGCTCATCAGCTTTGTTTAGTTTAGTGCAATCAAAAGATGCTGTACCGATAATACATACTTCTTCTTGCTCTTGCTCATCCAGCCAATGATGGAACATGTGCGAATTCATCCAGAATTAGTGACTGGATCTAAGGACCATGAACTGGACCCACGAAGGTATATATGTTCACTCTGCTATTAGGAGAGGCTATTAATGAGCAGCTTTTAGCTGGGTTATTTCCGAAGGCTTACAGCAAAACCTTTTCTGTCAGCAACAGTGTGTGCCAGTGGTGTTTTGCCACCCATATTCATAGGTATACCAGGTAAACATGAAGACTTTCTTCATCCAAGCTTACAGCTGGATGAATAAGCAAAAACTGTTGTGAAAGGCCATTAACAACAATGTTGGGGTTCTAAATTAATTTTGTGTCTGGGATAGAATCTGTCTTCTACTTAACAGTTGACTTTGTCTTGATTTTATGACTTAACGATCAAACATCCTCATAAAGTTCTAAAAGAATTTGCTTATAATGAATAAAGAGAAACTACCACTGACCTGCTTCATTGGCTTAAGGTTTGGGTCATTTTTTGTTTGTTTGTTGAAGTACTTGGTGGGATTTAAGTGTTTAAAATGGCTTCAGTGTGTCTTGTTTTGGTACCTAGATATTGGTTCAGTTAACAGATCAATTCTTTTAACAGGTATGTCTTAACGTTATCAGCTGTATTAGTTTTCTTTAGAAATAGGCTCATTTGCCTGCAGCAGCACCACTTGCTGCTTTTCTCTTGTCTCCACAGGCCCAGCCACTGAAGAGGAGCAATTGACTCTTGTTGCTGCACAGTAGTGCTCTTGCCCTGCTTTTCAGAGCCACTAGGAAAACACTACTAAATGGGAACCTATTGAATATCACAATGCTCAATTTTGCAGGCTTCTCCCAGACAGGGGGGAGGGTGGCACCACTAAGGAGTACAATTGGCACAAAACTACCAGTTCAAGCCTTCTGATTTGGTATCTTGCACATAATATCTTGCATTCAAAAGCAACTCAGCCTTTAATAGACAGCCTGCTGTGCTTTCTCTTCTTTACAGTGAACTTCCATCCCCTGAAATATTGGGCAGATCTAATCTGTCTGCTTAATTTAGGGAGAAAAAGTTTTCAGAGTGAAAGAGGTAGTAATAATAAGAAACATTCCCAAAACTTGGGAGGAAAAACACAGACCTGAAACTGGCATTGCAGATTGTGTTTGCTTAAATAATATAAGATTCCCTCACTGCTGGCATGTCTAAATTTTGACTACCAACATCTGAGTCTAGTTGAGCTGATTTCTACAGCTGCTGAAGCTCAGGATCAACCAAGTCTTCGTGTGCTGTTCCTCCTTTCCAGAGTGCTCCATGGCAGACCTTTATGGATCTCTGTGTCAAAGCTGTTTGTCTCCTCTCTGAGACCCCCTCTCACAAGTCATCTGGTTGCAATTTCTGTATGGTGCCTTGTTCCAGTTTTGGCTGGGAGCATGCAAAGCTGTCTGGAACAAATGAGCCATCCTACAAGCCAGTTCCTCGTATCTCCAGGAACTCTTGTTTGTAACAATAATTGACTAACTTACTCTTTTGGATCCAAAAACTGTCTGCAGGTGGAAAAGACTAGAAACTCATGATGTTGTGATAGAATGTGCCAAAATCTCCCTGGACCCTGCAGAAGCCTCATATGAAGATGGCTATTACTCTGTGTCTCGGAAACTCTGCACAAGCTTAAAACATCATCAAACTGACCCCAGTGCCAGCTATTACACTGACACACAGAGCAACTATGGTAAGACCTGCCTGACGGCTAATGAATACCCGTTTCCTGGAGGAAAACTGGCCATATAGCAAAAAGACGTCTTACTAATTTATCCCACTTAAAGTCCGATTCTTAGGCATTAGAAAATAAACTGTCATTTAAAAAAAAAAGAAATATGTAGATATACGCTCTGGTCATGCAGACATACAGAATGTTGGCGAAGTTGCCTTTCCACTGCCTCTTCCTCCCCTGTCCCGCCTGCCCCAAAACAACAAACCAACCAAAGAAAAAAAAAAGCTGTAGTATGTAATATATTCAGTAAATATTTTCTTGGGCTGGAAGAAAAGTCTCTTGTTTACTAGCTACGATTGTGTATGTTGAATGGATTTGAAATGTTTTGGTTAAAAGCCTTTAAATACTAGCCAGAAGAATCATTGATTTGTATTTGATGTGTAGGATACTTTTAATTTTTTTTTTTTAAACTTTCAGGGACTTCTACCCCATATTCCACTCCTCGGCTAACACTATCACAAATGTCAGGGCAGCTACCTCAGATTCTGAGCCCACAGTCAATACGGCTGTCAACTGAGCCACAGCAGGTAAAGCAGAAGATAAAGCACAGCATGGTTTTAATTCTTTGCACTTCATTCGTAGTTTCTCGTGACAATCTAAACAGTTCATGTTTCTGAGAAGTACTGTGAATTCTTCAGAACTTAGTGTACGTTTCAGATTTAATACCTATCTGATTTCCTCTGTCAGAACCTGGATACAGATGCTTCACACGTTCCTTTTCTGAGCTTCACTGATTTGTGTTTATTGTGTATTGCTTTTACGTAGGTTACCATCTGGAGTCCTTCTGCAGTTTGTGGTATGACCACTCCACCAACCTCCCCTGGAATTGTTCCATCAGAGTCATCCCAGTCTGCATCACAACCTTACAGCAAAGCTTTTGGCACATCTGGTACATGCTGCATTTTGGAATTAGGCCTTCAGGGTTTATTATAATAGAAATTCTGGCTGTAAATTTTGCTGTCAGCTTCTTAAATGGGAATGCCACATCATGCCATTTGATAGGCTTAAGTCATCACTTCTGTGAACCGAGTACCTGGTCATCCAGAGCAGTACTAATGTAAACACTGAGATAGGAAGCAAGTTACGATGAATTAAGTGTCAGTCTGAAACAGGCCTTTTGGAAACTGTACACTTTTATCTTGGTAAATAGTTGAAGGAGATTAGGTAGTAAGCGGTTGAGATAGTGTTTAAATGTGTAATTCTTCACGTACAATATTCAGCTGAAATGAGGAAGTGGGAGCCTTGCTGAGAAAACTTTTGTTCCTCCTTTTCAGCAGGGGGGAAAGGAACACCTTTGGGAACGCCAGCCACATCTCCTCCTCCACCCTGCACTTCAGATGACTTTGTGCATGTTTCACTCCCTTCAGCTGCTGCCATGCCTCCTAAAAAGGTATAGCAAAACTCTTCTGCCAAACAAATCTGATTTTTTTTTTTTCATTGACTGATTTTTTCCATAACTGAGAAGGAAAATCAGAGTAACTGACTTATAAAAAACGTTGTGTTTTATTGCAAAAACTCCTTTTCTTCTAAGTTTAGACAACTATCGCCACTTCCAGTTGCACAGTTTTAAGACGTCTTGTGTTGGTTTGCTACTTAAGCCATCTGTTTGCAGGAATTTCCTTTCTATGAAACTGTCCAAGAGGTTTGTTTCCAACAGATGTCTGATGCAAAGAATCTATTTTGGTTTTTCGTTTGTTTTTTTTTCAGGAGGACAAACCAGATCCTGGGAGGCCTTTACTGTACCGACAGCAAAATGTCATAAACAGCGATAAATCATTGGGTAAACTCCATTTTCCTCTCCCCATTACAATAACCTATTGTAAACAAATCCTGTTTTTATTGACACATGTTCCAATTGCCAAACACTTTTCCACAGGTTTTTTCTCTTTCTTTTTTTTTTTCCTGAGTTCTTCGTAGTTCCAGGATCCTGCCTTAATCTGTGATTCAACTTAAAACCTTCTTGTGATGCTTTTGATTTCATTTTAACTATTCACCTTCAGAAATAGCTTGCAGAATTTTTTAACTGGCCCTCATGCATACTTATGAATGTTGAAATATACAGATCTACACTGAAGGCTGAAAAAGGATATTTTTTTTAAAAAGCTGATTCTTTGAGGGTGAACTTTTTTATTAGAAGCAGCAAGTTGTATATGAAGTCTTACTTGAACAAGTTTTGTGTCACATGTCTGGATGAAACTGTAAGGCTGCACATAAGGATAGATATGATGATCCCTTTTAAAGGCTCTTGGAAAAACTTTGTTTTCTATCTACAATTATATTGCTGTACTTGAACCTTTTTTTTAAAGTCCTGTGGAATAATTGAAATCAACAGTGGATGGTTGAGGAACTCAGCTTCTAATAGGTAAATCTAGATTGCATTTTCCATTCTCTGTCATCTACATCTGTGACAGCTGTAGAAAGGGATTTTGGCACTGTATTTGGGACTTCTGTACTGTCAATCTTTACCATCCTCAAAGCGGAGACGATAGTGAAATTTAAAGCTGGTTTTACTTGCTGAAGTTTTATACAAACACCAGAATCTGAACTTTCTGGATTACAAGTTAAGAACAGGCTAGGTTTTTCACTGGGTTCCTAATCTGTGACTGAACCGTGAACATGAGGTTTCTGCCTGCATGCTTTAGTGTGTATCTCCCTGGCAGCTGTCTCAGAGTTTTGATCAGTAGTCGCATATTGTCAAGTTTGTATTACATCAGCTGGCTAAACTTCTTTTTTTTCAGGTAAGGAGCGTGTCCTTGTGTAGCCAGATCAGAAGCTAAAGGGGAGTTTAATGCTAATGTGGAAGCAGAGTAGTCACTCTACACTTAAGCCTCTTTTATTTATTTATTTAATGGGTTAAATTGCAAACAGCACATCCTTATTCACAGAGGCGGTCGCCTACGCTTGTTGTGCAATAGCAAATGTTAAGTTTACAAAATTACATTTTGGGATCGGGACAGACCGGTGACTGATCTCTGAACTGGTTTCCACATGGAATGGAACAAGAGTCAGACAGCTTCTGCCTCTGAGGAAGCCTCTGAAGGAGGGACAGGCTAATTCTAAGGCCCTTTCAGCAGTGAAAGACTTCTGTTTTGTGCTGTGATAAGGCTGGAGAAAACAGCATCTGTACAACTAACTTCTTTTTTCTTTTCTTTTCTTCAGACACGCCCGGTAGTAAAAGTTCAGTAACCTTAAGTGATCTTCCAGAGTTTTTAGGTGGTTTGTCTTTTGAAGATAGTGCTGAAAAGGACAGAGAGGAAGGTAATTTCTGTCATCCTTACATACATCTTAGCTAAGGAAATGTTTGTAATGTCGAAATACAAGATGTGTAATTATGCTCCCCCCTCCCATCCTTCTCAGATGCAATATCTAAAGAGATCTCCGAGATCACAACCGATGCTGAACACATGGTGCCTAGAGGAGGATTTGACTCCCCATTTTACCGCACAAATGAAAGCCTGTCAGGGTCTCAAAAGAAGACCCATTCGGTAGTCTCTAGTGTTCAGGGACCCAGTCAGACCTCTGAGCCTTTAACATCTTCTCTGGACAAGCCTGGGCCTGAGAGTGCGCGGGAAACACCCAAACAAACGTTTACTCCCATAGACAAGCCCTGTGGAGGCTCTGGTGAAAGCCCTGCTGGTAACAGGGAAGGAATCTCTGGGGAGACGAGTATTCTCACTCCCAGCCCTTGCAAAGTACCAGCACAAAGAAGAGTGGTGTTTGGGAGTGGGCAGCCTCCCCTATATGAGCACCTTTTTGAGGTTGCATTACCAAAGACTGCCTACCTCTTTGTTGGCAAGAAGACTGAGGAGCTGCTAAAGAAAGCCAAGGGAACCCAGGATGATGAGTGCATGTCCTCTACTTCTCCTGTGGAAGTACTGGACAGACTGATACAGCAAGGAGCGGACGCACACACTAAGGAGCTGAACAAGTAGGTGACTGAAGATCTTACTTTGCAAACTTTTTTGGTTTTCCTTTTTGTGCTGGCTTTATTTTAATAGCTGTGCCTGAAAAGCAAGTGCGTTCTGTGAAACATTACTGTTAACTGAGCTAGGGGTTCTGGGTGGAGGATTTTTATATTTGCAGTGGTAACTAGTTTGCTTTGGTGTAAAAAAAGGGGCTGTGACTCTTATAGGACTCTTAACTGCCTTCAGTGACAGAGCTTGGGATGAAGAAGCAGGGCTGTTGGCTGTGCTACAAGTGTGGTTTTGGTACCACTGTTAGTGAGACTTGGTTACTTTATCAGGTTTAAGTCCCACGCTAGATAGTCAAAAGCAAATGTAGAAACCAAGGGGAGATTGACACTTTCTTCTTTCTAGTATACGTGAAGCTAAGAACTGGAGAACCAGATTTAAGGTTTAGGTGTGTCTGCTGTGTTCCTTCTTTTCATCTTATTACCCTGTATTCCGCTTTGTCCTTATGCTGTTTTCTACGCTTGAGAGAATTTTTCTCTAACTTCCAAGAAATTGTGCCCTCCATCATCTGCCCTTGCAACCTACTGCTTGCACGGTTCCTCCTTATTCTCTTCATACCGACTGACCATAATTGTACTTTTACTAGGCTGTAAGCTCTTGTGAGGTGGGCATTCCATTTTAAAGTGACTTGCAGTGTTTGCATACTTAAACTTGCTATTTAATGCTGAATTTTCATTTTTCAGATTGTCTCTGCCAAGCAAATCTGCTGACTGGACTCACTTTGGAGGTGAGGAAGTTTCTCATGTGTTTTGGCAATCTGTTCCTCTGTTATTAGACTTGCTGAAACAATGACCTGCATACTTTTTCTGCTGCATTAGTTAAAAAAAAAAAAAAAAAAGATGATGCCCTCCATTAAGTCATGGTTTATCTGCTTAGCAGATAGACATCTGTGTTCCAGTGAGATGAGCTGGTGTTTTTCCTCTTTGAAAAGTGAAAACTGCCTTCCCCACCATTCTAGACATCTCTACTTTTGACCATTTAATCTGCTAGCCTTCAGAGTGATGCTGATCATCTAACAGATCGTTCCACCTTTGAAATACTACTTGAATCTAAAACTGATGATTGTTTTTCTTTCTGCTTCACATGTGTGTCATAGTTTTGTCCTCTTAGGCTTCTGTGGTGATGGTGAGCTTGGCTTTTTTTCTTAATAGAAGGAGCAATCCATTTGAAGCACATACATGTTGCTCTGGGAAAAACGTTTACAATTTTAAGTTGTGTTGGAGATCAAATAGAACAGCAGATTTTTAAGTTGTAATTTCAAATAAATGTAATTTGCTTATTTTAGAAAATATTTCCCATATGTGGAATAGGACAGTACGGTTCAGTAACCTCTTGTGTCTTCTAACTCCAAATCCAGGCTCTCCCCCTTCGGATGAGATTCATACCCTGCGTAACCAATTGCTTTTGCTGCACAACCAGTTATTGTACGAACGCTTCAAAAGACAGCAACATGCCCTTCGGAACCGTCGACTCTTGCGAAAAGTGATTAAAGCAACGGCACTGGAGGAACATAATGCTGCCATGGTGAGCAGGGGTACAACGCTAGCAGTCATTTAAACACACTGGTGCTAGAACAAGTATTAATTTGGCCAGTATCTTTCAGTACCACTCGGTTAAAAGAGAAGCCTCGTTTCTCACCTTATTAAAGTCAGTGTTTGTGGAATGACTTGTGGACGAGTTACATGCACCATGATTATTAAAACCAGTAGTTTCTATTTGACTGTAGGCAATTGAATCAGTGGATGCCTGTGTGCTTGACCCCTGCCAGCACTTACCTTTGGATGATATTAAAGGCTTCACAGTTAGTGGAGTGGTTACTTAATGCCTGGCTAGACACCTTATTGCATTATTTGAAGAAGTATTGTCCTTCCACTCCTCAATTGAGGAGCAATAGCCAAAACTTTGAAAACTTGAATGTTCTTTTCCAGAGGTATTTACTATGATAAAATTTGAAGTTATAAGTGCATTGAAGGATGCCTCATTACAGATTTAGGCATGTTTCCTTCTGTACCTTCATATTATAGCTACTTCCATCTACAGTTTCACCATTTGATAATTCAGCAGAAAAGCCAAAAACAGCTTTCCAAATAGGTTTTGGCAAACGAACTGTAGCTTCAGCTGTGAAGCCCAAGTCCCTGTCGAAAGCGTGAGGTGCAGTGGAAGAACCTGTGCCTTTGTATGTGACTTGGAGTTTTCAGCCTGTCCACTCTAGCACCACTTAATCTTTTTCAGCCAAAAAAAACCCCAAAAGCCTTAAGAACATGCTCTATATAAAATGTTCTTACGTATGGAAAAGTGTTACGCCTGCACGCTGTTAATTGATGCTAGTACTTTACTTAGCTAGCAACTTAGGACAGATATTCTAACTGATAAAGCAGGTGTCTTGTCTGATGCTTTGTATGGGGTTCTTAACAGAAAGATCAGCTGAAACTACAGGAAAAAGAAATCCAGGCCTTGAAACTGAGTCTGCAGAAAGAACAGGCAAGGTACCACCAGTTTCAGGAGGAACATGAAAATATAGTGGCTCAGCTTCACAGCCAGATCAGACAGCTGCAACACGACCGGGAGGAATTCTATAACCAGAGCCAGGAATTGCAGGTATGAAGCATGACACTGAACAAAATTTATGTTATCTCCTTACTGGTTTTAAAAATAACCTTCCTAATAACGTGGCATGAAATATCTGACAGAAAGTTACATATCTCTATTAGAGATATTGTCCTAATTCAGAATAAGACAGCATGTAATTGGAAATGCCTAACTTAGTCATCGTCCTTGTATAGTTCTGTTTTGTCCTGTCTTCGGTTTGGAAATAGGAAAATGCAGTTTCTTAGCTGGTTGTTTTGGGACTTTCACAAGTACTCAGTGTAACTTGATTTACAGTGCTGGCTTACGGCCCTCCAGCCGTATGCCATTGCTAGTCCTTGTTAAAGTCTCAGAACCCTGAGTGAGGTTTGGTGTTGTGTTTTGGTTTTTTTTTTTTAATTTGAACAGACCAAGCTGGAAGACTGCCGGAATATGATTGCAGATCTGAGGTTAGAATTAAAGAAGGCTAACAACAAGGTGTGTCACACTGAATTGCTTCTTAGCCAAGTTTCTCAAAAGGTAAGAAAAGCCACTGTTCCCAGGGTCCTTTTGTGTCTTTCTGTTTGTATTTTTTTTTTCTGGTAATTTTTATCAGGTACTTTTTCTTTCTTGTTCTGAAAGAAGCCTGTGCTTAGTTCCACAGAATCTAGTACTAATTGCACAAAAACAACACAGGGAAATGTATTTTGGTGAAGAAACTTGAAACTCCATTCAAAAGCTTCTGAAACTTCTAATTTTGGCTGCTTTTTCCACAATAGGCATTTGCAGATTGAGCAATATGAATGCTAAATCTTGGCATCTTAGAGATCTTGTTTTTATCAGAAGTTGAATGGACTTCTCGTGTAAGTGGAAACATGGTTATGTTGAGGGAAGCAATGCCTATATGGTGAAGTTCTGTATGGACTGTCACCAGCTTTATGCAAACTAATTTATTTAACACTTACTGCCTGTGATGCATTGGATTCTTGTCTTTGTCTCCCTTCTTTATAAAAGTACCCTGTGAACACAGTGCCAATCAGCTGTGACTCTCCTGCTGAACTGTTCATTCCAGTGTTTGATTCTGTTCAATCTCTCTTTAAAGCTTTCCAACAGTGAATCAGTGCAACAGCAGATGGAGTTCTTGAACAGGCAACTTCTGGTTCTTGGAGAGGTCAATGAGTTGTACCTGGAGCAGCTGCAGCACAAGCACACAGACACTACAAAGGTATGATTGCAGAGTTGCGGAGGGGGCCTTTTGGGGAAGATTTCACTTGAGGTCATCATCAAGCTGTTCTCAGCCTTTTGTTCAGAATGAAGGAAATGCTTCATAACTTAACAGATACTTTGTTTTGAAATTGATTTTCAGGGATTGGATTTCGTATTTAATCTTCTGGTCAGATATTTTTGTGCACTGTAGGTTGATGGAATCTCTTCAGTGCCCTGTGCCTGAAAGCTAAGAAGGGGATGTTAGGGTACACCTGAAGTCAGTTTTAGCCACTTGATGTAAATTCTTAGCGATTTTTTTTTTTTTTTTTTTTTTAATTGCCAAAGGCCAAGGCTTTACTGTGCTCTTCATGTAACTGTGGCAGCAGACTGTTGCTGGTAAAGTAACATTGGGCTCTTATGTTTGTGAAAGTGTATAACGTAGGGTAGTATTGCTAGAATTTGTAGAAAGATCTTAACCAGGATTTTACAGGTTTTTGTGAGGTGCTTTTTTAAAACAAGCAGTCTTACTCTTCTCGCTCAGTCATTTTCCTATTAAGAGTTAGTATTAACTTTACTAAAACGTCTGTGGTTCATATGGTTTTACTTCCTGACTTCAAAGAAACCTTTTTTTAATTAGAAGCAAGTAAATTGCACAACAATATAACTGTTTCTGCGTGAGAGAAAGTGATTAAAGAAGGTGAATAATAAGCCAAAAAAAAAAAAAAGTATTTTACTGGTATTTAATGAAGGTCATGTTGCAAAAACGGTTTTAAAATTGACTTTGTCGATCCTAATCTGGTGCAGAACTGGTAAGTTTGCTTTGCTGAAAAGGGCTTTTCATAAGGAACGTTAACGTGCTAATAAATTCCAGTGATGTATAGTTATTTTCACAGTAACTTAATAGTGTACATCCTCAGAGTATCCAGTTTTCTATATCTGTTTTTAGAAATGCTTCTTTTATTCCATCCTGCTTAAAAATGTGCCTATTTATAGCATCAGAAACATGTTTAAATGCTAATAAAAATAACACACAAATCATACTTTAACATTGTGTTCTTTCCTTCGAGGAGGTTGAAATGTTGCACGCTGCTTTTCGGAAAGAACTGGAGAAAGCAAAATTGTGTGTTCAACAGCAAAGCCAAAGGCTTGACGCTTCCCAGAAACGGATAGCTGAACTGGAATCTCAGCTTGCTAAAAAGGACCACCTCTTCCTGGAGCAAAAGAAATACCTGGAAGATGTCAAAATCCAGGCAAGGTAGGAGCTCCCAATGTAAAATTTTAACCGTGCATTGTCAGACGTACTATCATAGTTGTGGCAGAATCCGGAGATGCTGAACGTTTTTGGTTTCTTTTTCTGTTCAGAGGTCAGCTGCAAGCAGTAGAAAGTAGGTACAAGGCCCAGAAAAGAATCACACAGGCATTTGAGCTGGAGATCTTGGATCTGTTTGGCCGGCTGGAGAAGAGCAGCCTACTGAAAAAACTTGAAGATGAAAAAACAGAAGCAGCTGAAGCAGCAGAAGAAAGGTGAGGGTGGTGATGTAAAATATGCTGGACTCATGACCAGCTCCTTGGAAGTTGATAATCCCTGTGGAACTCCTAGCACTTGGAGGCATCATCTCAAAATATTTCTGTTACTCCCCTTTTTACAGACCGAATCTGTTTCAGGACTCTGCCCAGGTTACTGAGAGTCATTGACAAAACTGCAAGTGCTCATGAAGTACTTTTCAGAAAGTTGAACCGTTACTCAAAGTTTGAGAGAAACCTCTGGTTTGTCTCATAGACCGGTCTCTTTAATCTATGAATTGTTATGCTGTTGTTAAGGAGTTGTTTTACATATGCCTACCTGAAGCGTCTGGGTAGTGCTGTACTTTCCTTCAGATCATGCCTTTTTTTTTTTTCCTACACCAAATTCTGCTACAGCATCAGGATAATTTCTTGCACTGCCAGCAGATTTGCGGCGATCCCCTGTGCTTGGGTTAGGTGAAAGAAAGATCTACAATCCAAGGAAGATGTACAGATCTCTTCCTTTAACTGAGTAGGATCCAGTTCCATTCTGCTTTGGGGTTATTGTCAGCTTTGGACTTAAAACATTGGATGTTGCAAAGCTGAGTGTGTGACACTTACTTTTTCTGGTTACCCTCTGTCACTTCTGCTTTGCTACAAAACTGTGAAAGGAAAACTGTTGAAGTAGGTGTGCAGTAGCAGAAATGGAAAGTAATCAAAGTAACCTGCCTCCCCCAGCATTTCCCTTTCCATTGTAAACAGTTGCTACCATTTCCTTGACACTGTATCCTCCCTCTTTCCAAAACAGGCTGGATTGTGGTAATGAAGACACTGTGGCGGGATACAGCGAAGAAACAATTGGTAGAAATGGAGAGACCAAACCTCCCAGCTCCCGAGGTAGTAGTAGCAGTAAGGGCGGCAGCAGCAGTGAGCTCTCCACCCCAGAAAAACCCCAGAACCAGAGATTCAGCAGTCGCTGGGAGACATCCATGTTGCTGGAGCCCTCGACTACTGTCCCACTGACTGTAGGTTCACTCCCCAGCTCCAAGAGCTTCCTTGGAATGAAGGCACGAGAATTATTTCGCAACAAGAGTGAGAGCCAGTGCGATGAGGAGGGTGTAACCATCAACAGGCTTTCTGATGCTCTAAAGACTGAACTATGTAAAGATCCAAGCATGGAGACAAAGGCCCCTCCAAGCCCCGATAACCTTAGCCTCTCGCCTAAGATCCAGGAAAGCAGTGTTGGACAGCTTCATATCATGGACTACAATGAAACTCATCATGACCACAGTTAAAAAGGAAGATAGTCAATCAGTGTTATTTTCATATTCTTGGCATAGAACAGGAGGCGTGAATGCAAGTTTAACTAAAAGCTTTTATGTTTCTTTGGTCTGAGCAGCTAGCTCATGCAGCGGAATAGGATTGATGTCCAGGAACAGAAGGAGGCTGCTGAACGAATGCAAAGTGGATTTTTGGGTCTGGAATTGAAATGCCCAGCCTAACTCTTGCTTCTTTCTCAAATTCAGTCCTTGGCAGCGTGTACTAATTTGAAGGGACAACTGTTAGCATTTGCAAGTATTTTTTCCCCTTTCTCCCTGTCCCCAGTGAGTGGCTGCGTTTATGAACTTGAGTGCAATATGAGGCCAAACTAACATTTGTGAGTCTACTATGAATGCTTTGTATTTCCTTGCAAGCTTCCACGCAGTTAATTGTGCTGCCTGTCCGGGTGACTTGGGTTGCTTTCATCCTGGAAAGAAGCAGCACTAGAGTTTCTAGTGCATTCATCTAAAGGTCTCTATTTTGCCTGTCCACTTGTCCCCCATCCCTCAGAGCCCAGTCTTCATTAAGTTGGACTCTGATTGAATACCTAAATGTTTAAAGAACAGTGTACCTCTGCAAAACCATTCATTCGCCCTAATTCATGATCATTGTTTATATTGTCCTTAACATTTCCTGGAAAGTTACGTTTGAACAGACACTTAATAAGGAACTGGAGCTTGTAATGCAGAAGAGACCGTATATGCTGAAGACTTGTTAAAACACTAGCTTCTGATTTTTTTTTTTTTTTTTTTTTGGTATTTTAAGTGTTTGCCTGACAGACTGGTACTGACCTCAGACTGGTTCATACGGGAAAGCAATTGGGGTGGGAGAAGAGGGAAAAGGAAGCTTTACTCAAGTAGGGAGAGCATGCAGAACATGTATGTAGAATTGCAAGCTTATGAAGAAGAGCATTTGTTTCTCTAATCAGGGAAATACTTGTGCTGCCTGACCCTCCTTCATAGCTCTGGTCTTTGTTCCCCAACTGAGCAAGACCACTGCGTTCTGAGTCCAGGAAGTTGGCTTCATTCTTCCTGGGAATACATTTTCAGGCTTGACGTACAGAATAGGGTTTCCTTTGAGTGCTGTTCTGCTCAGACTGCAGCACGTTTTTCAGCTCAGCAGTGTCAGTTTGGCTCTAGATATCTCCCCTTCACCTTCATCCTGTTTCCTTAGAAGACAAGGCTGAAGAGGAAGCCTGCTCAAACTGAGAATCGGAATTCTGTCCTGAAGCCTTTCTGCGTTAATCATGTTTTAAGTCAATGATGAGCCTTCTGTGAAGGAGGATTGTGGGATCAGGGCTTGTCAGTGGTCAGACTCAATCTCCTTCGTGACAGAATAGGGCCCGCTGTTAGGAAGTGTGCTTGTTTTAAATGTTAGCTATGTCTGGGTCCAGGCGTACTTGGGCATATCAGGCTTCACAGCTACCCTGCATCACACGTGGCCTCTTTTCTTAAACATTCTGTGGGTGGCAGCTGCTGTTTAAGAGTCGTCTCACATATAAATCAAGTCCAAGTACACTTGCAGTTGTAGTTCAAATCCCGTCTTAACCTGAATAGGAACAGGACTCTCTCAAAGCGGCTGGCAATATGCTAACTTGCGCCTGCCAGTGCTTTTCCTCCCATTTCCGCTTCTTCCATTACACCTAGGGTCTAAATACATTTCTGCCTGTCCAAATTATTCTCAGTGTCCTTTCGGTTGGTCAGTCCTAACTCTGAAAGTAAAGGTGAACGTCGGTGGTTTTGTCAAAGCTTGAATCTGCATGGAATAGAAAATAGAGAGTTGGTTGTAAGTGACAGACTGGTTTTGTCGACATGTCTATAGGCTTTCTAAGACTTAGTGGTAGCAAACGTGGTAGCGTATGTTTCAGTAAGGTGTGGAGGTTTCCTGCCCCTTGCCCCACCGGATCCCAGCCCCAGGAGCGAACGGTTTGCACATTGCCCTTGAAGGGCTGGCTCGGCCGTTGGGTGCCGTCGCGTTGGAGGAGTTCGTTAGCCCATCCTTCTGCTTTGCCGAGCCCCGAAGAGTATCTTGCGTATATGATGACTTCCCTTGTCCTGAGGAGAGGCGGTTTTTGTTGTCGGTTACAAAAATGCCCTGGTGGTAACGCAAGCTCATTGATAAGGCGGCTTTTTTCTTCTTTTAAAAAGGATTTTAGCACCGGGATAGTAATGGAAACCACTTTAGGTTTGTTTATGGACCACAAAGATTATGGAGGAACAAATTTTGCAATTTCTTTTGTAAGTCTAAAAATCATGGATCTGCTGTATGTAGTTAACTTGCAGTTTGTTTGAAGGGGTCCCATCAGTGAAGTGGAAACAGATTTTTTTTAACTGACTGCTTTTAGTTAAATCTAAAATTGCTGTCTTTGTCAAGTTAATCTGTTCCCTGCCTCGCTCTTTGTAAGCATGTTAAACAATCCACATTAAATGCCATAAATATGAAATACGAGGAAATGGTACAATCGTAAGCTAAAGAGAACTTAAACCAAAAGGAGGTTTTGCTGTCCTTATTAGAATGTTCTAAAATGTCAAGGCAGTTGCTTGTGTTTAACTGTGAACAAATAAAATGTATTGTTTTGCACTACTCTGTCTTAAATTCCCTGCAAGCCCACCTCTTTGGGACCGAGCTGTGCCGAGACAAGACATGCAGAAACAAGTCCAGTATCGAAGCATCTTCCAAGATCTGCATACGAGGGAGCAGATAAGTGGTTCTGCCCCGTTTTTGCAGGGGGTTCGTTGTGAGAAGCTCACTTTTCTGCGTGGAGCCAAAGCCTTTTTTTCTTCTGTGAAAAACAAACTCAACGACGATACGTGGGTGTAAGCCATAACTTAACTGCAAACAATGCGGTACCGCAAATCTGCACATCAGCTTTCTGAACGGCATTGTTCGTGTAGCCTAGAGACTACACGGCGGTCAGACAAATTAATAGCTGAAAATGTCGAAGACTTGTTTGCAGAGCTGGGGACGCTGTCAGAAGCTGGCTGGCTCGCTCTGTCCTGTCCACGTGCTTTTCTCTTCTGTCCCCTGCTCAAGAGTCACCGTGCGCGCAGGAGGACAGTTTCTCAAACCAAGGGGAACTTTGAGGCCATTTTACTGTAAGCTCCACCTAGTAGGTTAAGGTTCTTTTCTTCTGTTTTTGTCTTTTTTCCAGACCGGCACTTTCTTACTAGTTTTTGTTGGGGTGTTTTTTCCTGAAATAAATGAATATTTGAAAGGTGGCTCAAAGCAATTTAGAAATTCATACGTGAACCTCAGCATTCCAGTTAAGGACTGAGTATAGTTCTTAAATTTGAACAGCGTGTGCAAGAGGATGGCGCGAGTGCCATACAGTCTGTTTGTGAACACGCTTTGGCCGAGTAATGGTGTTTATGGAGAATTTTATGTAAAAGTTACCATAAACATCATCTTGGGGTCAGGTGATACAGAAAGTTGTCTTTGGGCCTTCTGCATTGGCATGAGTTCTACAGCTACAGCATGGCGTAAGTGAAACGAGAACAAAGCAGAAAGTGAATTTGACTTGCCCTTACCTTATTTTAAATCCATTTTGCATATCCCTTAACACGCTGAGCATTGAAAAGCTGCACTTGCTTATATAATAAACAATAATTAGACATATATTACCTACCGAAGTACATCCGTTAGGGTACAAAAGGAGAAAAATGAAGTACCTTCCTTACTAATGCCCAGTGGTATGTTTGGTAGTTCATAACCCAGCTGTAAGTAATAAACACGCAGTAGACACGAGGGAAGGAAATACTTCAAATTCAGGAAATGAAGTTATCTTTGCTGATTTGATCTTGATTTATTGGAACTCCTTAGCTGCTGGGGGCAATGGTGGATTTTAAAAGTAAGTGGTTACAAGACAGTTTAGAAAATCAGCAAGAGTTGAGTTACTTTTTTCATCTGTTCACAGAAGCAAGAGCTTTGCAAGTAAAGCTGGCCGGGCGTGCACGTAGGCTTTACTTTTCAGGCAAGACTTTTTTTCCAAATAATTTTGACTGACGGTCTTCATGATTCCAGCGTCTGTGAGCTTTACTCGGCTAAACCTTTTTTCCTGAGGTCCTCTTCAATCCACGCGCGCCCTCTCGTTCTGGGCTCACCGGCTGATCTTTAGTGTCAGCCAAGCTCTTCATGGCTTCCTCAAAGCGGTCTGGGCTCTCCCTCCCGGCGACGCGGCGCTTGGCCTTCAGCCGACCCAAGGCTCGGTCCAGGCTGGCTGCTCCGCCGCGGCCGGGAGCATTCGGAGCTGCGGTGGGGACGGGGCTGGCCTGGCGGCGGCGGCGCCCTTGTAAAGCGGCGGGATCGCCGGGCCGGGCGGGAAGAGCCGCTCGCCAACGCGGCGGGGAGCGGGCGGCCCCGCAGCCGCCCCTCGGGGAAACAGCGGGGGACGGTGCCGCGTTGCCGTAGCCCGTGGTTTCGCTGACGTGTAACAAACGTTACAAAGCCCCGTTAGGTGCGGGACTGTCGGCACTTCTTAAAAATTGCTTTTAAGAGCCTTCGCCCGCTGGACGCTAATGGAGGGGGGGGGGGGGGGGGGGCGCGGGCGGTGCGTTGGTGGGGCAGGGCGGGGAGCCCGGCCCCGGGGAGAGCCCGGCCCCGGGGAGAGCCCAGGCGGCGGTGGTCACACGGCGGTCCCGCAGCCGGGGCGGGCTCGCCCCCCCGCTCGCCCCGCCGCTCGCTGCCCCGCGTCCCGCGGCGTTTCCCGGTCGCGGCCACCAGAGGCCCCCCGAAGCCCGCCGCTTCGCTCCGCATCGGCTTTAACGACGTTTTCGGGACGCCGAGTTTCCCCTCTCCCTTGAATCGCCCCCTCTCGTCCCCTTGAGAGCCCACCGCCGTCCCTGACGCTTGATCTTAACGTCCCGGGGCCTGAGCTGCACCCCATCCTCTCCGGGCGCGAGGCGCTGGAACCAGACGCTTAACGTAGAGGATATCTTGGCCTGGTTACAGGTTGACAAAAGCCTGGTTTGACCCTTAGCTGAACCAAGGGGAGCACGGAGGTAATTTATAAGCCTACGGATGCCAGGATTCTCTTGAGATCCTCTACCACCGGCCCGTATCTTTATTTCAGTCTTTGAATGAAAAAGCAGCGTTTATTTCCCAGGCTGACCGACAGATCTCTAGGTAAGTCAGTTTGGTGCCCGGCCTGGTTTCTCAGTGCGTATCTTGGAATTTTATGCTCACAGAGGCTAAAGTAAAACTTTATTGCACTTCTGTGTTTGGCGTTTACATCCTGTTTATGTAAATTCTTCAAACAGCTTGATTTGTAGTAGAGAAAAACAATTCCTGCTGTATCTTTTTGTCTTTTGAAGTGTCCATCCGCTCTGGAAGAGGAGAACTTGTATGGAAATTAAGTAATTTGTCTAGATGTTTTTGTGAGACTTAACTTTGCAGTCTTCCAACAGATTCTGGTCATGTCATTGCCAAACCTCAGACTGCAAGTTTTACGCACTCATTTTTCTGCTCGCGCCTTCAAATTTTGGCTGCGTAAGACTGATTGAAAGGATAGGGCTAGGCTAGAAACTATTATTAAGGTTTGGGAACTGTGTTTCTTGCGCGTATCGCAACCCTCGTCAAGTCTGAACGGACAAGTGCGTTGGCATTTTGCAGAGCAGGGCTGGGGAGGTGGTAGGCAGGGTTTGATAGGACTGTTCTGACAAGCGATTTGTGCTGTGCTGTACCGCGGAAGCTGAAAGTGAACTACAAGCTGGAGGACAATTTTGGTCTCATCAGAGCCTGCGTGTTCAAATTTAAACTATACGACAGGGTGACGAAGGCTGGAAACAAGATCTGGGAATAGTGTCCTCGTGTCCCTAACACTCGTCATCGTTTAGTCCACATAGCGCGTGCTTGTTTTGAAAAACTTTCCAAGAGAGCAACTGTCGTCGGACACTCGTCTGCGACATGAAACACAACAGGGCAGCTGCGAGCAACTTGGATTCTTCTGCCTGAAGCTGCCTCTGCAACAGGGCTCGCAAATAAAGCCTGAGAGGGTGACGGTCACATTTAGCTGGCTGTGGCCCCGGTAGTGCCGAGGAGTCTCTGTGTGACCCTGGCAGGCTTCGTTACCGTTTTGAATTCACCGAGGTTCAATTCAGTTGGATCATGGTGTCTCCTAAAAATCGGCTTCTACTCCAGGGTGGGTAGATGTATTTGCGTTGCAGCACGTGTGGCTAGGGGAAGGGGAAAAGGTGCAAAAGAAGGTGGGGTTACGTGAGGAATACAAATGCTCCTGAAAATACTTCTCATTTCATCTGAGCTATCATTCCTTCCGATGCTCCCTCCTCTCTATTAGTTCTCCCTTCTTTTTTGGCTGCTTGTTGCCAAAATCTGGTCATCTAAAGGCAAAAGCTTTCTCACAATTTTAGCAAACTGAGCCAGGTATGCAAGGGGAAATTGTTTATTCAGGAGCGTCTTCCAGCAGGAAGCAAAGAACAGGAGCTAATTTGCCTGTGAGAGGGGAAAAGAGCAGTCAGATACAGGGAAGACACCGCATTATTGAGATCGTAAGTTTGTAGTTAACGGTGCTTGAATAAAAGCACCACCAAAAATGCAGATCAGCTCCAGAGAATGGGGAGAGCGTGGGACTCTGCTGACCCTCCCTAAGCAGGCTGGAAAGAAAGCTGTTTTCAGCACTAGTATAAAGTCACTGTGCTGGAATTGCGAAGTGCTGGTATAAAAGCAGCATGAGACTGTTTCAAATGCCTTGCAGCTTTAACGAACTAAGCCTCATAACCTCCTTGAAAGCTAGGCAAGCCAGATTCCCATCTCGAAAAAGGGAAAGCACAGGCATTTTAACTTGCAATTTGAAAAGGAATGATCTGAAAATGGCCACAGCTTTCTCACTCGCTCCGTTCCCACCAGATTCCCATGAATCACGTGGCCTGGAAATGACTTCGTTAGCTTTGCAGAGCTCTGGGGAGGACAGGGGTGTTTTATTCACGTTTGGATATTGCCAATACACCAAACTAAGTGCAAAATGAAGTTTGTCCTCCTTTGCACCTCTAGCTCTGACAGCAAAGGAGTCAAACAGGTGTAAGGGAAGATGTTCTGAGTGGTGTGTACTGGCAATGGTGTGAGAACCTGCAAGAAGGATGCCGCAGAGCACAGTTTTAGCTGCAGCTAAAGCGCGCTGACCTTTCCTGTAGCCAGTGGCACAGAAGGGAGACATCATTAGCGTCCTGTAGACTTTGATTCTTCGGTCCAAATAAGCAGGCAATTTCAATGGGGGTGAGGGAACTTTAGGGACAAGTCTAAATCTCAAACGCACATCTGAACCCAAAATGAGAGGCCTTTGCTGCTCTGCAACGTCCTTCAGACATGCAGGTTCTTCACACCTCCGGCTTCGGCGAGTGGGTGGGTGCAAGAAGTCTGAGAAAGTGTAAATTCCATTTCAAGTAGCTTGCCCAAGATTCGCATCTGAGCGATTAGAACCTGATTGCTCCCGACTATCCCCTGCTCTCACCCCAGTGCTGGTCAAAGGGACCAGCTGTAGTGCTACAGCTACTTCTGTTGGGATACGACTTTAAGGAGGAGAGTGGAAACATCAGCAGGGGAGAGAGTATGTACCTGTCCAAGGCTGGCTTACAGGGCTAACTCTTCAGAAAGTGGACTCAGATAGGAAAGATCTCTAGTAGTCATTTCACTGTCTTTAATCACCCACCTGATTAAAGGTGGTAAGCAGAAGATGCATGAACTTTGATCCTTTAAAAGGCGTGTCTACCTGGTGGTTTCCAGGGACCTTTAAGTTTCCCACTGTGATTTTCTGTGTCATTTAGGTTCTTCTTCCGGACATGCATACTCCCCTGCGCTTGTACGCCATCTTTGTTACTAGTTGAGGTTTGAGCTTCAGGGTGCACAGAAGGTGGTGTTTGGGAAATGGCTGCCCTAGCTGGTGCATCCTGGCGTGCCCTCTTCTCAGAGATAGCACTTCCACCACTCGTGTTACACAGCACGTGCCGTGGCAGCTTCTCAGTGTGGGTTACCCACTCCTTCACGCAGTCTAGAACGATGGGGATGAGGCTCACCACACCTCCATAATGATTCTTTGCTTCGTCACAGCTCAGGTGATTCACAACATCATGGGGGTATCTGTGGGGCAGAAGGAAACAATTGGCAGAGTAGTCCCAGGAATGCAGCCCTGGTGAGCCCACAGCGTCACCCCGAGACCCCCTGGGAAGAGCAGAAATGCACGGGCAGCCATTTCCCCAAAACAAAAAGGCACGGATAGAATTGCATCTTGAGACATGAGTCCTGCCAAACACTCCATCCTGGCTGCTGGGCTCGATCTGGAAGAGTTCAAGAGCACGTGCAGACACTTGCCCCGCAGAAATTAGCTACGTGCAGAGCAGGACTAGGAGGAAGGAGGAGGTAAACTGCCTCCCATTGCATGGGACTTCAGGGTACTAACCCGCCTGTATGTGCCCTTCCATGCACCAGTAAAAAGAATGAATAAACAAACAAAACCCCTTTTTGTGAATGGAGGCTGGCAGTGTTTTCCCAACAGCTGGAAGAGTAAACTGGCTGGCACCCGGTATCCTCACTAAAGCCAGAAGGATGTTGTAACAGAATTGATGGCAAAGTCAAGTGGGAATATGCATTCTTGGGACAGTCCCCCCGGCATTGACAATCGCCTCAAAGGAACTAAGCTGATGGAGAGACCTACTTAGCTCGGATGGTGCTCAGATCGTTGCTGTGGCTAAGGAGCAGCTTGCATCTCTCCAGAATGCCATTGGTTACGTTGTTACCGGAATGCACGGTTTCCAGCTTGTGGCAGAGCTTGCTTAGATCATTACAGATGTTTAGGAACATGTTCAGGATACGCCTGTCCGTGGAATTGTTACAGTGATGGTCCATGTAGGACTGTACCTGTACGTGGGGAAAGACAGGGTCACGCATGTTAAATTACATTGTGATAAGCTGCAAAGTTGCTTAGGTTAGTGACGAGAAGCTGCTTTCTCTTGTGACTCTGCAGGCATGAGCCACTGGGGAAACTGCAATACAGCGGCAGGTAGGAAGATTTCTAGAGCATGCCCGAGATGTTTGCTTGTCATTCACCATGACTGAAGAAGGCTGGGGTGACGGATCTGCTCGTCAGCACACCGGTGAGCCTTCCTCCCTCTTTGCAGAAGTGTAGGAATACCACGGCCAAACCCACAGCTCTGCTGCAAGCACCGCAGAAACAGGTTGAGTGTGAGCAGAGTTTTCCGTCTGCCCTGAGCAGGGCACCCTCTGCCACCGCCGTGGCTGCCCAGGCAGCGCGGGGTGGGAGGTGAGGGCAGCGACCAAACTGGGAATGGTTTGGAGGGACGTGTTTGCATCATGCATTCTTCGCGGTTCTTTATTTGGCACCAGTAGATGTGACTGCAAACGAAACCCATTTAACCTAAATTGTCCTTACTAACCTGTTACAGCAATGATATTCCCTATTCGCCTTGAGCGTTTTTGTTACTCAGAGTGAACGGCATTGCATGATGAAGCGTTATGCCAAGAGATTAAGTATCTTCTCCGAAGAAATTACAGGCACTTCAGGCACGAGTGGTCAGAATACAAAATACCGAGCGGCTGGTTGGCAGTCATAGCTGGACTCTAACACTTTCAGTGCTTTCTGTAAGATTTCAAGACAAGAACGAAGTAGCTGTTCCAACATCGGTACAGTTTCTGCATACAGAAAAGCCATGCTATGTGCTGGGGCAAATTCTCAGCAGGTTTGTAAGAAAAATAAAAAATGGCCCCTAAAGGTCCATTTCCACTACAGATTCCTCCCTCCACACTGTTCGCTGAGCATCGTGTCCTTGTGAGTGGCTGGATTTTTTATTGCTGCTGTGAGCAGAAATAGTCCTAAAGAGAATAGCATTTTAGCCTGGATGTTCACCGATGGGATACCAGGACTTCTTTTTGTCCACATCAACAACAGAGTTAATGCACCTGCGTAAGCAGGACGGGGACCAGGCCTGCAGGAACAACGGCTTGCAAGGGCTGCCCAGCGCTGCGTTAGCCAACTGCTGATGAGCAGCTGAGCTGCGGCCAGGGGAGTTCAGGGACAGCCCCTGCACTGGGCCGATGTCACGACCACAGCCAGGCTCTGCAGTGCGGGGACTCACTGGGTGATTTGAATCGCTGGCTGAAGCGATGACTGAGGAGCTTGTCTCACAAAACCACTTGGGATTTGACTTTACACCCTACTCCGTGTAGAAGCCTCTGAGGAGCTGTTGCCATTGCCTGACCGTGGTGTGCTCTTTGACCTTTCCGCCTTACTATGCTCTCCTCTTTTCTCTGAGAAACATCATCACTCCACACTAAAAATGCTACCACATACAGCTTTTAGGGGTTAGAAATGCAGCCATGTTCAAGTGCAATATCATTTTTTTCCGTAGTGTCTATGTTTACACGCAAAGAAAGCTGGCAGTCAAGTCAGCTGTAGGCTGAGACCACACATATTTCTGCATTTGTTGCTTTTATTCTTGTGCCCTCCCATGCAAAATTAAAAACAGAGTTGGGCTGATTCAGGAGCATGGTAGTGAAATAAAATGGATGTCTGGTTTTGTCCCCAGTGAACTTTCTTTGGTAGTGGTTCAGTTCCTGCACAACGTGTCGCCAGTATGTGCTGCACCAGTTGCTCCCTGTTCTCCCCAGTAACTTGCTCTTTTCCCTTTCCCGTCCTCCCCCTGGGGTGACGTGGTTGCACCCTCAGGGCTACCCGTGCAGTACAGCTTGCCACCACTAAGTTCACATGTTACTGTACCACAAACGATGCCATGGATCAATGTAATTGCTGCAGTCGTTACCTAGGAGGTTTCGCCCCCCACAACAAGCAGGCCTTCCACCTCGGCCAAGAAGCAGAGTCCAAGCTTGCTCAGTACCACTGAAGTATTGGCACTTTGAAAAACAGCGTAATGTTATACAAAATCTCAATGCCTATTTTTGGAAAAAAATGGTTTGGCATAATGTCTGTCAAGATCCTCTTCAATATTACGAGCAAAGCCCTTATATTAGAGAGAGTCAGCCCTTAGAAAAGACAACCAGCTCACTTCTGTGTCCTGATCCTAATAACAGCTTGGCTTTCACTCTGGCTTTGGCATCCGTCTGGGTTTTGTGCCTGGGTTCTGCTGTTTCACATCCACAATTCTAATTTTATTTAGATTTTTTCTTCTCCCTCCGTCTGCAGGTGGTCCAAGTTCTTTGCACTACTTAAAACATCCCACGTTATAAAAATTCCAAGACAATTCACTTACCAGCCCAGAAAACCCCTAGCCCACTTGGGACTTTCAGCCCTCAATCCATCATCCTACCTCTGTAACACAGCCATTATTTTTAATAAGCACTATAGAAAAATACAGCAGCACCAATACCAGGGGGAAGAGGCAAGCATGCTAGTTACTACAAGTTAAGGATTACAGATTCCATGTGTGGCTGGGGAAGGAGGGTTGGTTTGATTGTTTTCTTGTAGCCTGTATTTCTGGCTGTGCCTCAGCGGCGAAATGACGGTGTGAAACTAAATCATAAAGTGATGCTCAGCAATAAAATTCCTCCTCTGTAAATGGGAAGGCCTAACATAGGTATTTCTCTCCCCTACTTAATCTTGTGCCACTGGTTTGCAGAGTTATACACAAATGTCACTAGCGAGCTTTTGTGCATCTTCCCTTAGTAAAAGCACTTATTCATCCCTGAACCAGACCCAAGTGCGCGACAGCACTGCGCTGGTCCCTGTTCTCATCGGCAGAGAACTTTGTGCTGAATACTTTGTACCTGGCCGACGCTTGCCACGGGTCTGATCATGTCATGTGCATTCTCTCGGGTGCGTTGCAGTGCTCCGATGAAGGTAAACTGCTGCTGCAGGAAGAGCTTGTAGTTCTGCTCTATGTTTCTTAGAGCCTCCTTTACCTCATTCATGTTTTCCCCCTCCTGGATTTTGGGAGAGAAGGAGAGAAAGGAAGGTACTTTTTAGAAATGATGCAATTCTGCATACGTAACTCTATCGTTCACCCGCGTCGGAATCGTGTAGGTGAGTGGAAAACTTTAAAAAAGAAGAAAGAAGGAAAAAAAAGAGAAGATATATTGTGTCAAAGCTCTGCAGTCCCAGGGCCCCAAACAGTAAGTCAATGAGGTAGTAACGATGCTGCGAAAAGAGGTGGAGAACCCGGAGGGGACCACTGACAATCAGATGCCATAAACCCTAGTGGGTCTGTTGTAAACGTAATGGGGCGATGCATCAAACACAGCGCTGTGAAAGGACCGAAGGGAGAGATGGCTTCTCTTATCCGGCGTAAAACTATTGCCCAAGTGGCTTAAAAGCTCTAACGCTGAACGAAGCCAGCCCGGCAGGCAGCAGACCGCGGCGGAGCCGGGGCGGCCCGGGGCCGTGGTTGCCCCCCGTCCCCGCCCGCCCGAGGGGCGGCCTGCCAAGGGGGCCGACTTCTCCCAGCGTTGGCCTTGCGCTCTCGGGGAAGCCTTGCCTGCGGCCTCCCCGCTCCCCTCCCCGCCGGCCCGCCGGCCCCCCCGGGCCCCGTCCTGCCGCCCGGGGCCCCGCGCCGAGGGCGGGCCTCGCCCCCCGGCTCCCGCCCGCCCCCGGCAGCTCAGCGAGCCCGGCGGCTCCCTACCGGCCGGCGCAGCCCGGCGGGCGGGCAGGGAGAGGGGCCGGTGCGGGCGGCGGCTGACCGGGCTCCCCCGGGCGCCCCGGCATCTCCCGCCGCGCCGCCGTCGCCCCGGCAACCGCGCCGCCGTCGCCCCGGCAACCGCGCCGTCGTCGCCCCGGCAACCGCGCTGACGTCGCGCACCGCCTCCCCGCGGAGGCGGGGGGCGTCGCCGTTACATGACGTTGACCCCCCGTTGCCGCTAGCGAGGCCGTAGTCGCGCCCTCCCCCCCCCCACCCCCCCCCGCAGCGCGCTGAGTGGGGCGGGGCCTTTCCGCGTCGCGGGGTGATGACGTAGTCCTTAGCAACGCGGCGCCGCGGCGGGGCTGGTCGCTAGGGGCGGCCATGGACGCCCCCGCCCGGCCGTGGCCGCCGCCGGTGGGCGCCTACGCGGAGGAGCGGGAGCTCTTCCGGCTCCTGCAGGTGAACGGGCCGCGCCCGCCCCGGGGGCATCCGTGGGGACTTCCACCACACACACACCTTCTCCGGAGCGCGGGGGCGGCCTGGCGGGCCCGGGGGGGCGGTGAGGGGCACCCGCGACCGCCGGCCTGGCCCCGGGGGCGTCCCGGTTTCCTCACGGCCTCCGCCGGCGGCCAGGCGTCCCGCGGTGCTGCCCGGGGAGAGGCCCGAGCCCGGGGCGGCCCCGGGAAGGCTCGCCGGGGGGTCAGCGCCGCGGCCATTTCCCCCAGCGGCCGGTACCGGGCGCCTGTGGAGAGGCGCGGGCGGGTGTCCCCGCCTGAGGGAACGTGCACCGGCCGAGGCCGCTCTTAATTAACTAACTTATTTTAATAATAGCCTGGCAATTGCTAGGGTACACACGTGTCGGTTTTTTGCGGAAGAAAAAGTGGCAGCCTGTGGAAGAAAGCTGTTGGGTCCGTGAAAGGAAAGGCAGGCTTGGCAGGCCAGGGAGGAGGAGGAGGAGGAGGCGGCAGTGACTATGAAGCGCGGGAAAAACCGAGATGAAGGGCTTTGCCCTTCCCGAGACAGGGGCTGGTGAGGTAACGCGGGCGGTGCAGCCCGCTTTTCAGCGTTATCCGGTTAAAACTGTCTCTCCGTGCGTTCCTGCTGCTGTTGTGGCTTTTCTGTGGAGATGTGTGTCAAAAATAAAGAAAAAGAAGTACACTTCTAGCATCGTTGTGATTTCAGTAAATAGCAAGATTTACTTGCTAAGGTTGCCCTGCCTCAGAGAAAGGTATGTTTTGTTCTGTAAGTTTGGAAAAAGCCCTTTTGTCGAGCACGGGGAGGTTTCCGCGAGGGACTAAACATTCTGGTGCTGTTCTGTTCTGAGAACTTGCTGGAGAGACTCCCCCTGTGCACCGGTGCTAACTCTTCTCATAACTCGAATTTGTATGTTACAAGGCCTTCTTACTTTTTCAAATCTCACTGGAAAACACACAAATGCTTATTTTTCTTTCTTTTTTCTCCTCTCTTCTTTTTTTTCATGTAACTTCAAGGCCATTTAGTATGACTGGTATGGCATAATATTTGTGGGGTTTTTATGGAAATACTGTGTTTTGCACGCCATGAGGCATTGAATGCAGCTGTGGGTCCTCATCATACATCATCATATGGGATTTACTCAGAGTGTTGTTTCATGCTTCGATTGTGTTGTAGCATCATAATGGTACAAACAAACGCAGCTTGAAATTATTGTCCTAAACTTAAGCATTTACAAAACCCAAAATGTGAAACCTAAAACATGAGACCCAAACCGTGAACCTCCCCCAGAGATTAACAGAACTGCTCGTGTAAAATTAAGCTGAGAACTGAATAGAATGAAGCATGCGTGTAGGTGCTGGCAGGACTTGGGCACGAAGTAGTGAAAGTATCAGTCATCGTCAGCCTGAACAATTTTGAATCGTAGTAAGACCAAATTTTCTATGTTTGTTATTTTTAAAGCTGCTGATAATTGTAGTGTCCAATTCCGATTTCTTAGTTTAATTAAGTGTTGCTGGAAAGTAATAATTTTTACATTAACTTCCAATAAAAATACAAATTTTTATACTTTATGCTATGTGCTACCCAGACCTTGAAGCATCGGAACGTGCATGTGAAACAGTTCATAAACAAAATTGAGTGTTTTAATTATTCTAATGAAGTGGGTGAAGCAGAAAAGGAAAATAGGCCACTCTAATGAAAGACAATCAATGGGTTAGAGTATAAAATATTATGGAATATACAGACTTTATGGCATTTACTTGCAAATATTAAAGCGTTATGACTGATTTTTAGAAAAGGACACCCTATTCCTGTGTGAGCATTTCAGTAGGTAATCTAAGTCAGAACATTAGTTGCTGTTTGATGTTTAGTTTTAATTACAGAATTCTTGGCTGTGCTGAAATGTCTTGTAAGAAAATCTATGGAGTTAGTGTTTCTCAGTGTTATTCCTTTCTCTGCCTGTAAAGCTGCAATCCTCGCTGAAATCAGCGGAAGATCCCCACTGCTATCGGTGGGAGCTGACGCAAGGCCCTGTATAACCTCAAACATTTAATATGAAAATGAGCTCCAAAATAGACATTCAAGGAAATGCTTTAAGCCTTTTTTTTTTTTTTTCTTCCCCCTCCTTACTTTTCACGTGGAGGGAAGACTAGTACAGTTACAAAAGTGAGATGGCTGCTTTTGTGGCTTTGATCGGTTGCTGGTTTTGTGTGTTTTCTGCAGGTCTTGTCTGTTCCGCAGTCCTTTAGGCTAGTCGGAAACTTGTGGGAATGTGCTTGAGAAAGAGGTTTAACTTGCCCCGCAGAGATACTAATTTAAGTTGACTCTGTTTTCAAAACTCCTTGTATGGTTTTTATGTCAATGCTGACTCAACCATTATCAACAACAGACTCAAGCTGGTCTATATGATACATATAGACACCAGACCATTCTGTTGTCTATATGTATCATAAATAAGCTAAAGCAAATAGGTTATTTTTGTTTATTGGCAATTTGCTGACCATGCTTCACTTCAGTTTTTCAGCATATAAAAAAGGTTTCATAGTCTCAATTTTGTCTATGAAAGGGGCCTTAAAAAAAATGAATAAGCATTTATAAACGCTTTAAGATCCTCACTGTAACATTGCTGTAAAAATGCAATATATCATGACTGCATAGCTATGTTAAATTTTCCTCTAACTTTGTCCTATTTATTTTCAGAACATGCTTGAAGAACTATTAATTCATAAGCCAGATGATCCCATTCAGTATATGATAAACCATTTAAAGCAAAACAACGATGACGGTAAGTGAAAACTGAGACACCATAAATAGTTCAATCCCTTATTTGTAAACAGCTGTTTGAAAGCTGCGCTTCAGTTGGCAAATGATGGATAAAACTTTTCAGACTGTGTCTTGAGGGGGGAGGAAAAAAAAAGAAAAAGGTGAGCGTTTTGGAATAGTTATAGGTAAGATGCCTTTAATTTCTTTTTTTAGTGGGTAATCTAATAAAAAATGCACTTTAACAGTTATAACAATGAAACCCTCTAAGGGAATAACAAAGAGTTCTAGTGTATCAATTATTAATGCGTTCTGTGCCCCATCTGATATTTCCTGTTGTCTTTAAGCTCGCTAATTACTCCTTTTGTCAGGTGTAAATTTGGTTTCCTATTCTACCTGGGCTGGCAGATTCTCTGGTTTTTGATTAGTTAGTTACTAGCTGCTGTTAATGAGTTCCACTGCTCAGTGGCATCTCAGATGAAGGAACAGTGAGCATGCCTACTTGTATGTATAACAAAACCTGGTAAATTGAATAGGAAGTCTGTATTCTGCACAATAAAAGCATGTACACTCAATCAAACTATTTGATTTACAAACTGTTCACCCTTAGGCAGATTATATTTGGATATGCACAACTGAACTATAATTTTTGTTCTGCATGAGCTGTCAGGGATAGCTGGTGTCATGTTGCTTTGATGTTTCTTTAAAACCATAGTAAACCATTATGAAAGTTCTGCTGCAGCATCGATGAAATTATTATCACTAGAGGTGCTGTGAGCTCATAGTGGTGGTGATCAGATGGATGTTGATTGAAATGCTGCTAAATATAAAAAAAAAAAAAAATCAAATCCTGCCAATTGTGTCCAGCCTTTTCTGATGCGGGCAGCATGAGTAATCAATCTGTTTTATAGACCCATGGAAAATATGCAGAAGAATTTCATGCGGTTTGATAGAATGCTGATAAAATTTCTTCATGTTGAGCTAACATTTGTCCTTAAGCCCCACAGTATTATTTGAACAGAATTAGGCAGGTTTCCATTTCATGACTTCAGTACTTAGAGGCTAAAGATAGAACTACAGCAGTTGTTTGTCGAAGGAAAAATGCTGTCTGGTTTTGGTCTGGAAAAACCTATTAAGAAAGGGAAGGAACTCCAATTAAAATTAAAGCCTAAATGTTGTTTTAAGAATAAATTATGTGGAAAATAATGTAACAAATTTGTAGCAGAGTTGATTTTACTTTTTGATCATGGCGGAAGGTGCTGACTATTTAGAAGGAAAAAAAAAACCTTATTAGAGCCATCAGTAAAGTGATGAATTTTCATGATCTTGCCTTGCTAGACAGTTTTAGCCCTAGAGAAAATTTCAAACAGAGATGTGTGGAAAAGAAGCATTGCATCTATCCCAGGTGTGAAGTTAGAAAACCTTTTTAATTAATAATAGGATCTAAAGTACTCTTAAAAATATAAACAAGTCTAATGATGATTATAGCTTACAACTGTCTTGAAAATCTTGTAGGTCAAATGTGTGGCTAAGCGTTTGTGCTTAAGGCTCTGTACTATTGTTCTTTCATCTGATCCTTCTAAAAACCTTAAAGAACCATATGAAGACTGATAATTCTTTCATATACAAAGATGCTAGTTTCCTACATTGTATCTTGGTTTGTGCTAATAAAAAAAGCTTTCAGGATCCAAGTGGCATTTCTGTGAATTCTTCCTTTACAGTCAAACCTCTGAAGAAATGTAAAAACGTTCTGCAAGAATGTTCATCATGTACTGTGTGCTTTTCCTGTTTGACAAAGGATTTCTCTTACAAGTTAAGCAAATTTTGTTACATTAATATTAATCATAGAACCTTTTGGACTTAAATGGAACTCAGTGAGTCCAGTTGCTCCAGGATTAATTTTGTTATTACTAAAATCATTGTTGAATGTTAAAGCTTACTTTACTTGGAAGAGTTAATCCTGTAACATCTCATCAAGACTAAACATGGAATGAAATATGGTTTGTTACTGAAGAAAAAGGCATTTTTCTAGATTTTCCTGACGTCGTTTAGCTGCTGCTTCAGACCTCCTGTATTAAATACTATTTGCTGATTGGAGGGGGTTAAACATTACATACAGTGGTGTCCTGGTTGTGCCCTTGTGTCATATGTTTAGGGAGAATGCTTTAGAGGAGTCTTACAAGTGTGCAAATGAGTAAATCAGTGAATCACACTGCCCCATCTGCTGCCAGCCACTAAGCAGAGAGAAAAACAGATTTAGTACAAAGTGAGCATTTACAGTAGCCCTGGGCAATATTAAAGCATGATATGGTGTATATAATGGTATGTTTCGTTTTTTATCAAACGTTTGTCCAAGAAAGCTGTGTATTAAAGCTTCAATACCTAAGGGTTTTCTTGTGAATTTTAAATCATGCTCCTAGTTAAACCTCAAAAGGATCTGTGGATGGAAAGGTTTTTTGATTTTCTTTGAAGTGGTTTGAAGAAGTTGATTAGTGTTGGCACCCGAGCACTCTTTTATGACGCTGTTTATAAATAATTCCTAAGTACCGGGCTGGAGTTTCAAGGTGTTAGATTAAAAAAAAAAAACCCTAGGATTTAATCACATTACATTTGAAAGAAATTAGGTGATAAAAACAGCTGATGTATCCTTTTAAAGTATTTTTCTACATTGTGTACTAGTTCTGTTGCACTTGCAAGAACCAATAAGGGGGGAGTTTTTCTTAAACCTTCCAAGTCAGATAACTTTGTAAAGATGAATCTGTAATTTGGGTTTCATGTATGTTTAAAAATTGCACCTGCCCAATAACTGTTAAGTGCATGGAAGGCCTCATAAAAATACACTTCACATCCTTCCCTGTCTGCTGCCATCAGACACTGTATCTCCCTTGGTTATAAAGAGCTGAAGAGGTTTTTGGGTGAGTAGATTCCCTCCTCTGTTTTGACCTATGTTACTCCCAGTTAATACTCATCAGTACCTTCTGTATATAGTGTGGTTTGGTTGGGTTTTTTTCCTGAGGTTTAGGGGAAAAAACATCAAAGATGTTAATATAAAGTGACAGCTCAAGGGATTGCAGCCCAAGGTGTGCTCATGAAAAAGTCCCAAATACTTTTTCCTAAGAGTTACTCCATTTTCCCTTGTTTGTCTTGCCTCTAATTCATTCCCGATGAAGCGTACAATGGTAATGCCTGTTGTGTTGTCTGTACGCATTAGATTAAGAATTCCTCAGAACCGGGATGCATTTTTCCCACCTTGCCCCCTCAGGGAAAGGAGAGGGACGTGCAGTAGAGGAACGCAAGATACAGAGACGAAGAAAATTACTTTTAATGACGACTAGAAAAATTGAAGGTAGCTGTCGAAAAGGGTAGAGAGAGTGCTTAATTTTGCAATATCTGAATCTTCTCTGAATCCTGACACAACCTATTTACATGAAACTAAAAAGTGAAATTGCATTTTTTGTGACGAGAGCCAAAAGGTTTGCCAAAGTAAAAAGTATTTTTACTGCCATACTGTGTAAGAGAAATGAGAGATGATCTCAAGAACTCCCATCCAATCTCAACCATTCTATGATTATAATAATAGTAACTTTTAAATAGTCTTGTCCTGCATGTACAAGCTAAAATATTTTTTCATCACAAAATGTGTTAGGTCTAAATCAATGTTTTGGGAATGAAAGTCAAACTCAGATAAGGAAATGTTCATATCTTATGCCTGGTTCACCCACTAAACTATCCATGTGTTTAAATTGATTGATATATATGCTTAAGTGGCATGTTTAGTCAGAGTATTAATCTTATTGACCATGGAGATTAAAGGAGGACCCAGCTGTCACTGACTTAGCGTTTCCCCTTTTTTTCCCCAGTGGAGCCCAATCATGAAGTCTCCATTCAGGCAGATTTCCAACTGAAATACTTGTTTCATTGTGATTACATTTATTTTATGCAATGCGATAGTGGGAAAACTGGTGGGGGGTTTTGCTGTTCTGTATCTTGACATTCACGTATTCTTGTTTCATAGCTCCAAGAATTTGTGTGCTTGGTCCATCTGCTTCTGGGAAGACTACAGTTGTAAGTATGCTACCTTCAACGTTATAATACTGTCCAGTTACCTTTTTACTTTCTACTGGGATCAGCACTTCTGATAATTTTATTCTGAGAAAATAATTTTCAGAATCAACAAAGTGATAGAAGAGCACAGGACGAGTCGAAGGGTGGCGTTCCTAAGGGGTATGCCTGTATATTACGCTACAGGTTAAATGGCAATGTTCAAGTGAGCTCTGCGAGAACTCGCTCAGATAGTGGCAGTGATACTGCTGTAATGCAGCAGAATTCCGCCTGCCTTTTTTTCCCCAGCTTTTTAGCAGGATTAATTAACCTGAGAGGAGTACTACAGTTACACGTTTGTGGTATTCCCATATTGTGGATTGCTTCATTTGCATGGCCAGTTGTCTGTCATGTCCACTGGTACTGCTTAATTGAAAATGTCAGGGGTATTTGAACCACAGAGAAAGCTGACCACAGAAACTTTGCAGATGATGGTGGTGTATGCATGCTAGGAAGAATGCTTTCTTCTTTAAAATCTGTGTTGTAGTACAGTAGATGAAAAAGACCTTATTCAAAGCTGTAGACTCTTGAACATCTTTATAAGAAACTGCTTAAAGTTACACATATAGTCTGTTTACTTAAATGAAGGCGAGGAAAACACTCTCTGTCTTTCTGCAGCCTTCTGAAAAAATGCTTCATTTTCTTTCCAAATATTTCGACCTGTATTTTTTTTTCTTCTTCCCCCAGGCAATGTGGCTTTGTAAACACTTGGATGCCATACGTGTATCTCGGGAGACTTTGTTATTCAAGGAAATATTAGCGCTGACAAAAGAAGCAAAGGCCTATAAAGAAAGAAAACAGGTGTGTAAGAGGGTATAATAATAGTAGTTCTCATGTCACAGAAGAGGAATTATATGGCATTCCCATGATTTCTACTGCTATGAATTGAGCAATCAGAGTAAATATTCTTATATCTATGGTGGTTTGTACATTGGTTTGTGTATATGTAGATACAGGGTCTTTCAGAGAAGAAGGGTAACCTCTCCTAGATAAGAAGATATGAACAAAGATAAAAATGTGTCAGGGCGTAGAATAAGGGCAGGAGAGGAAGACAGTGTAAAGAAATGGAGGTCTTGAAAACATTAACCTTAGACATGAGCAACAGAATTGAGATAAGTCCAGGTATGCACAATACAATTTAAAGAATGGTTCATTATATCATTAAACAAAGCGTCTTCTATTTCAGCATGTTTGGTAATCTCAGTAAAATAAGCATTAATCTCTGAGGTCTCCTTTGGTACAAAATGCTCTGGAAAATATGTATACAAAGAACTTTTTTTGATCTGACAGAGCTACTTAGTTGTGCAAGCTTGATTTCTCTGTAGTATGACACAAATAACTTACTTGGTGCATTAACTCAAAAGCAGTATGACAATCCAGTCAGTTATTGAAAACCCTGGAAGCTCTCAAGCTGAGGCAATAGCAGCCGACTCAGGAGATCGTTCAGTTCTTGGGTTGACGCGCTCTATCCAACTCTGAGTACCCGGTTTGCTCCAGACAGGTTTTTAAATCCAGTCATGCTTCGTTGTGGGCCTCCTAACTAATGTTCAGAGGAGTTGGTCGGAAGAACTTTTTTTTCCAGATGTCATGACTCACAGGATTAGTTGATCAGCAATGTAGTTGTCTTGTTATTAAAGGCTAGTGACAAGTGGGTCGGGAAAATATGTTGAATGAAAGAATATCCTGAATACACAGAAGCATCTCTGCTTCTGATTCCTGCCCTTTTAGCTGATTCCGTTCTCCAGGCGTCAGGGTGTTCCATGAGTAATAGGATGGAAGAAGTCTGGTTTTCTGTGACTCTGTCTAGCAAGTCCACTAGTTTAAGCTTCTCCTTTCTCCCTCGTCACCTATTTTCATAAAAATTGAAGAAATTTCATTTCTGTGAGAATTCTACGCTGCTGCTACATTTGATTGAAATTGGCCAACAGACTCATAATTTGCTGAGATGGTAGATGGTGTGATACATAGATTAATTTTTTTTCCTTAGAGAATTAGGCTGACGATAGGGTAGTGTTTATTACACTGAATTAGTGAATGAAGTTTGGAGATGCCTCGAGTAATATACTTAAAGATCTGAGAGGAAAGAGTTCATTGAACTCACTGAACTTACTGGCAAAAAGGTTTGCTTTTGGCTGAGATGATAAAAATGATTCTTATTGAGAATATGTACTTTGAAATCTTCGTTCTAATTATTAAAGATTGTTTTGCTAGATTCATAAATTTCAACTTAGAGGGGGGGAATTTAAAACAAAAATTCCCTTTGGTTTAATTACTGTAATTATTAACATATTTCAGACTATACAGATGCACTTTCAAGGGTGTCCTTTTGGGCTTATTTGATTTAAAAAGATGGATGGTGTGGAAGATGAAAGTCAAAAATGTCAAGGCTAATCAGGTAGTAAGGAGTGCCCGAAGAGCAGAATCTGGTGGTGGTTTAGTACCGTGCAGTTTGCCTTTGTTTTTGAGATGTTAGATCCTAGAAGAACGTTTTCATTAAATCATTTCTTTTGTTCTTTCATGAGAGTTTGATTCTTCAAATGTAACTCCTAAAACTAGGAGGGAACTCCTTGCTTCCTCTTAATCAACGCAAGCTTTACAATGACTTGAGATGACAACTTGGCTACATTTTAAGAGCTGTATTTTCCCTTACTGATTCATGTCTGCAGGCTAAATCTACTTTTGCCGTAACTGACCCCTGGTTCTGCTGAAGCAAGTGGTAAACTTGACTCCTCTAGCATGCATAACATCCATTAGCACTAATAGGGTTTGAATGTCTATTGATGAACAGAACAATAGCTGTTTATGCTGTCTTTGATACAACCAGGGCATTAAAAAGTTGTAGTCCTGGCCAAAGCAATTTAATAAATGGAAAGAGGAAAAGCAGGAACTAAGACTGTGTTTTTGAAAGTCTGGTGTGAAGATCCTGTAACGCAATTTAATGTTGTTAGAGGACCGTTTCATGCGTATAAGGTTACTGTGCCTAAATTAACCCCAGTGCCAAAGGTCATTCATTTTTAGGTCAGTAGGCCAATGTTACTAGATCTGGACAAACGCTGCAAAAAGGTCCGCAAATGTTTGTTCACATATTTTACTTACTTATCTTTAGGCAAGCTTTCATCTCTTTTGTGTTCGCTTCCAGGGAACATTGAAGCATTTGAGTTTTCCTGGCACAAGAATTCATGGAAGGTGTATTTAAAATATGTGATTATTCTCCGAAGCTCAATTTTTAAAGTTGGACATGCAATCATTCACTAACACACACCTGGCCACTTACTAATGAGCACAGCTCAGGTAGTGAATTTTAAATATTGACTGTTCAAAGCAAAATGTGATCATTCTGCATGTAAAAATATTCCCAAAAAGTCAAATATTTTTGAATATTCAATAAATTTGAAGAACCACGAGCTATCAATAAATATTCCATGAACAGAAAAAGCGGCTACATTTTTTGATAAATCATTGCAAATTATTCCCTCATCTCTAGTTATTATAATGTTAATAGGAAGCACCTTCAGGTTTTTCCTATAGTGTAGTTTAATGATGAGCTATTGCACGTTTCACTTTCTCTGTTAACTGGATAAAATAACAAGTTGAAACAACTGTGGTAATTGTGGGCTTATGGGATGGGTGTGCTCTTAATGCTATGCTAAATTGCAGTTAAGGTGTTTGCATACTACGTAATGACTTAAAACTACTGTACAGTTGCATCATATCCCCGTGCTTTTTAAGAAGAAATATAATAGAAGAGAGGAAAACCGAAGGCGTCCTTATCTATGCATGTTCAGCATTCTAATCTATTTCAGGACAAGCCACTACGAAGGAACAAATAGGAGCTGTTCCAGTCTTGTGTATACATAAAAAAAACCCAGCCTTTCATGTGTATTTATCTGAACAAGCTAAATCTAAACATTCATGATTTTCAAAATACTAAACCAAATTTCTTCAAACTTGACTGCTTTTTCTCTCTGAGGTGCAAACTATAAAGCAAACTAAATCAGAAGTTTTTAGCTGTAGCTGTTTTCAGGACAAATACATCCAAATCTTCCAATGGAAATGTCTAGGGAAAGTGCTCCCTCCACCCCGGCAACGAAAAGCGTAGCAGTTTTGTGAAAAGATTGTAAAAACATGGCTCTGAGTAGATCAGGCATGTAAGATGAAATATGATGTCCCTGAAATAACATGGAATGTTTAAAATTAATCGGGGAATTAGTACAGTTTTTCAGCAGTATGGAAATGGTGATTAAACCAGTGTGTATAGAAAAGTGGTCTGAACGTAAAATACCATGGCTTTTGGAAGGTTTAACAATTCAAGCAGCAGGTCTTTCCATTCACTAAACTGGATGTTGGGACAGGCTCAGAGTGCCTTAGGTAAGATACAGTTCTGCAGTTAACAAATGTATGTGTGTCACTGTCCATTATTGCAGATTTCTGGGAGGTGAAGTCCGATCTACCAGGCTCATGATAAATTTATGTGAGTGTTTATGAGAGAGAAATTATAAATGTGCTATCTGATATGTATCAAATATAATGATTTGTGGTTGAATAATTAGGCATTCTACAAGCAACCTATTGAAAATGATTTTGTAGGCCACTGCTCAGTAGGAGGAAAACTGACCAGGAAATGAGACTGGAATTGAGCCACAGAGAGCAGAAGGAACTAAAACACCGAAATACCCGCATGTGTGTCCTTGATTGTTTTTGTGCAATAAACCCTGCTCAAAAGAGAGGACTAAGAATACCATTGCACTGAAAGAAGTTAGTATAATTTTGGTTTAAATTGGTTTGGCAAGGCTTAGCAGAGTGGACCCCCAGCAGTCGCTAGCCTGTCTTGACGTGACACATCAAAGAAGTAAGCAAGACGCTAGCTGTTTCTGATAACAGCGTGGTGCACCTTTGGAAGGTGACAGACTCAAAGCCGCAGACCCAGGCTGCAGCAGCGAGAGGCTGCAGGAGGCTTTGACGCACCACCCTATGGGACCTGCTGACTTTCAAGAAACACAGCAATTTCTTTCCCTTTTTCTCTTTTACCTGCTTGAATGTTGCCTTATGAATGGCTGATATGGGGAAAGGCACTGAGAACTGGGGACAGCAGAGATAAATAAAACGAGGAAACCCACTGCCTGACTGGGCCACCTTGTCCATTCTGCAGCCAGCCGAGGACTGGTCTCTTTTGTGTATTCTGGAGTGCTTGCTCCACTCTAGTGTAAAGTGACTTGTGTGGTAGCGTTTCCACCACTCCTGGTGAAATTGTTTCATGTTCTAATGAAGAAGATTGTTGTGAAATCTTTCCGCATAGTTAGTCACATTTTCATTACATCTATCTACATTCTTTAGTATAACGTAAACCTGCAGAAATACTCCTTTTTTATGATTATGCCCTTCAGACTGTTTGGTTAGAAAAAGAGATGGGAACCCACAATATATGGAACTGTGCGGAACAAAGAGTCAAGCTCACATCGTTAAATGAAAGATAACTTTCTGACTTGGGAAGTAGAGAATCTGACTGCAGAATTTTTTCTGAGTATTCATTTTACCAATAATGACAAAATGAATGCGACTGAGACAAGGCATTTGGTCAAATGATTAACAGCAGCTCTGACTGGCATGGCCAGAGGCTTAGACTTTATCAAGTTTAACTACCTAACATAGAGTTTGTTCAGCAAGTTCAGCATAGAATTAAGGCCTAAATTAACAAGATGATAGTGACGAAAATTCTTACAAGAAAGAAAGAAGGGTATTGTTAATTTCTCGTCAGGAAATCTAATATAATAATGGAAGAAATATTGGGGGGAGGGAACCCGCTAAATCTGTAGAGGAACTTTGTTCTTCTGTTGGATAGCAAATACTGTCTTACAAAACATCTCCAGATATGGGCAAAGTAATAGTCACAGAAAGAAACAGCACTTCTGAAAATCTTGGCACATGCAGTTTCAATCCCATTTCATGTCCTGAGTTTAAAAATAAACTAACTTTAACAAAATTAACTTTAACATTAAAATCTACTTTAAATAACCTTTCTGGATGATGAAAGAGTGAGAGTTACTTGAAACTATGAAACAAATCTCCTGAAAATCAGACTCTTTCTATTATTTGCTCTGTGTTTGAGATTCTGCTTGTTTCACAGATCATTAGCTGTAAGATCACTAATGCTGAGTCCACTGACATATGAAGCAGTGGTGGGTCGGATACTTGTGGTAAAAAGGACGACTTGTGGATGTGATGTTCTTATGGATCCCTTTGCAGGTTTGATGTCCAATGTGTGTGTTAGTGTGCAAAACGTGGCACCGCTTCCATGTTAGTGTGCAAAAAGCATGGATGTAGGCTTTGTGTTCAGCTTACCTTTAACACTGATTTTTGTGCCCTTATTAACACTCTGATATATTATGTTAACGACTTGGGACTTGCACAGATTTATTTATTTATTTATAAGAAGACATCTCAGTTCACCTTTAACCGGAATATGCCTGCATGGTAAAATTCCTTTTGAACTCAATTGTGAATATTCAGCCTTTTTTTGTTCTTTCTTTAGAAAATTCCCAACGCGCTTTGGGCCAATCTGATCCAGGAACGTCTGTCAAACGTGGACTGCATCAAACAAGTAAGAATTGCTCCTCAGAGGGCCGGTGGATAAGCACTTACACAACTCGTGCATAGTAGTTAGCATTCTGAGTCCTGAGCAGAGGAGGGAATGGGGGCAAATCATTGGGGGCTCTGGAGCGGATTGCTTTCTTGAACATCAGCAGAGGGAGTTTGGAGCTTTATTAACAGGATAAAGGGGAGGATGAGAGTATGCATATGCTAATCTTCTAGCACAGAGATGATCAAAGGCTGAACAAGCATAGCTTTGTTGATTGCCTGGGGCAACTGGCAGAGTTATAGTGGACAAAACAGATAAACAGAAAATATATAAAAATCAGTATGTTAAGATTTTAACTCTTATTGAGGGAAGGGGGAAAAAGAGTCTAACGTTATTCATATCACTTTTCTTTATTTCTCATTGTGTCTTCTTTTTTCTTCCTATTTTATGAAAAACTGCATTTGAATATAGGTAATAATTAACATGTTCACTGTTAGTTTACACAAATAGGCAACTGAATAGGTTTAGCTGTACTCACAGATGTGAGGCTTCTCCTCCCACCCTCCCATGTGCTTAGCCTTAATGTAAGTAGAGACTTTTAACAGAACCAAAAGAGAACTTAAGTAGATTAATATTGGTTGAAATCAATGTCTGGGCTCAAGGAAAGCAAAATCTCTTTTATGTGTTTCCTTTAAAATCTCAGATGTTGTTATGGTTTATTGAGTCCATAATCAGCCCATTATAAGGGGTTATTTGTACCAGACATACTAATCTAATGGATAAAACCCTGTTTCTAAACAGTGCCAAAATACAGACTGCACATTATTTGATGCACTTCTTGAGAGGAAAAAGTCCAGTCCAAAGTAGGTGTTACGTTCATGAAGGACGAAACAGCTTTTTTCAGATAAATAGTACGTGTTTTCCGAACAGTCACTCTGTCCCACCCACACCTTTGGGTCGGGGGATAACCAGTACTTCCTGACCTCATAGTGATATTGCAAAGCTCATAGTTTTATTAAAATCTGTTGCTTCACATCATCATCATCTACCTTGTTGGTTGAATAAAGCAGGGCTGGTAATTAACATTTCATTGAAGTGTGAAACTTGCTTCCTAAAGCTTCTTAGCATTAGGCACTGAAAGAAACTGGAAATGCTGAAAACCTTATGTCTTGTACTTCTTTCTCTGTCTCTGTGATTTTTGGTGTTGTCTGCAATGATCTGCAGACTGGATCCTTCCATCCATGTCAAACAAAATCATCTTGGGGGCTGGGCCATTGCCTTGCAGTTTTTACGGTGGTAATTCTGTAGCGCAGAGATGTCTATAGGTGCAGAGAAACATTAACAAAACTAGCAAGAAGAATTGAACATCTTGTTAATTTTTGTGGCATATTGAATTAAAGAGTGTAGCTGAGGAACACTTGAGAAACCAGTATTGTCAGCTCTGGATATACTAGCAAATGAGCAGCAAAAAAAGACTATGAATGTCAACATTTTTTGTGTAAGCAGTGCAATGAGATATCATGGATGTACAGCAAGTCAGGTGATTCTGTGATTTACGACCTTGTCCTTGTGGCAAGATGTGGAACAGCTATCTAAAATGAAACTTCTCCTCTAGTGAGTATGTTTAAAATATCTTTAAATCTGTAGAAATGAAAGTAAGTTAGAAACATGATAAACCCAAGAGAGAAACTGCACTTCTGACTGCTAGGCTTTAGGCTGGTTTCAGTCCCCAAACGCTATCCCCCCCCTAGCTTAACACTAACAGCTTCTCTGGTTGTGCCTACTAGTAGTTAGCAGGTAGGATAGGGAAGATGCTAGGGTACCCCTGGTATTTTCAGTAGTTTTGGTCAAATATTTTCTCACATGGTCTCTCAAAGGTAGTAGTTGCTGGAGCAATCTGTCCTCTAATGCTGTCTGGAGGAGAGCTGTTGGATGGCAGTAGTTGCTGTAAACTAGCAAGTAGGTGAATAACTCTTCAGTTTAGGGCTTTTATAACAGTAGCTCTAAAACCTCTCCAACATGGTTATTTTTTCACATAAGTCTCTTTGCCTGATTAAAAGAAGGTATGTTTTCAACAGCTAATTTTTCCAGTGTTTGTTGTGACATTGTTAAAGTGAGTTTTAGTAAGCATCAGTGTATAAGCAAAATCCATTGCTCTCCAAAGGCTGCATCCACCCTATGCTTTTTTTGCCCCATGCTTTCTATAATTGTTGGCATGGTTCTAGTTCTCCTTTTAATAGTGAGGGAAGGATCTCTCAGTGACTGTTATTTTAAGTATTAGGTCATGTAAAGTCTGAGTAAGGCGACAAGATGGTTAAAATGCCAACAGCTGCATAGTGTCCTGCCTACATTTTATGTTCCTGTTGTTATCACCAGCAACACTGAACCAGTGCTGAATGTGTTACAGAACTAGGGGAAAAAAAATCCTTTATAAAGCTTCCCTGACATTCAGCAAGAATGGAGTGGATGTTATTGATCTAGTTAAGGTTTCAGCTATTTTTAGGAAAAACACGTAATTGACTTTTCAAAGCTGTGATGGTTATTAAAAATCTTTTAATTAATAGATAGGAATTCATGGGCACTAAAACTTCCTCACGTTGTGTGTGTCTTTTCCATTTGAAAGGGGATCTATGCATTTTAATTGCAATATTTTCCTTGTGTGATTTGAAATAGAATTAATACTGTGGATTTTGTACTTCATTGAATAGATTTATGCCATTTCTCTCAAAGCATGAGTCAGCATTTTTTTTCTGAGAATGTTAATAGATTAGGAGCAGTATGTTGGACCATAGTACCACCAGCTGTTTGTTTTATTTCTCCCTGTGGTGTCATTGGCTTGGCATTAATTGTACAGCTTTCATCCCACTGACAGTAGGAATACAGAATTTTTTGTGCCATTGTTTTGACATTCGCAGGTTTATAGATGTCATAGGCATTCTCTAAGGAGAACATTTTTATTGATCAACAGCTCTGCTGAGACTGTGTTGTGTGTTCTTCTAATACAAATGTAGTTAGGACTGTGAGGGATCAGACCGGTAGGTCTTCCAGCATACGCAGAAAACTTATTACGTTAGAACCTGGGACTTGTGAAGCTGATATGAAGACTTTTCATCTTACAGGGTTAGTACATGTTGGCTACGGCACCTCTGACTGCTGGTGTTGTGGAGGGAATTTATAGAACTGGGGAAGGCTAGTGAAGAGGTTGCTACGTGATGAATTTGTGAGAGAGCGAACTGAGCAACCTTACTCATGTCTTAGGACCATTTAGAAACTAAGCTTAGGCCAGTGATTCACATGAGTAGTGGCAGAATTACTTTTGATTGGTATTAAACCGTTCAGAAGGGTAGTGGCTATCCTTGAAAGGGGAGGAAAAGAGAACAATGGCTATTGGTTCTTTCTGGTTTTACCTTGGCAGATAAAGATGATCGTGTTGTCTCTGTGAAACTCCATGCAAGGATAGTGATGTTACGTAGATTTATCTGGGGAGAGAATCTGCCTATTCACCATCTTTTTTGTTTTCCAACAAGAATGTGGCTTTTTTTTAATAGCTTTGCAGCTTACTCAACCTACAAAAATAATGTGGGGCGTAAAAGGTTTCTTTCTAATGGGAAATTTGGTAAAGTTTGAGCTTCTTCCATCATCCATACTGCTAATGCTGATGGACTTCAGGAGCTGGGTTGACAGTATTTCTACTGCACTCCTCAGTCTGCTGTTTTCTGAAAAACTCAGAAATTTTAGATCTATACTGGCAAAGCTATTACTGATATTATTTTTTTGCATTATTGTCTGTCCCCTTTCTTCAGATGGGAGTGAAAGGCATGTAATACTTTTTCAAAAATACTGAATGATGATGTGGAAAAACTGTCATGATGACTTGTTTTCCTAAAGGCAGCAGTATTCATGACCTTTGATCTTTATGCTTGTGGCTGAGATTTTTCAGATGTCACGTAATTCAGCATTATTTCTTTGCGCTATCCCTTTTCATTATTCTAAGGCAGTGTCAATTTTGGATTTTGTAATTAAAAAAAAACATTGAGGATGTAGAGGTCAAATAACGAGAGAACTTGAATACCCAAGTCATTATTATTGGGGTGGAAAGTGTGGAAGTATGTAGGCTTGGTATTATAGCTGAGAGTAGTGCCAGCAAAGGAATGAGATTTACATTTGGGAGTGACCTTGAGCATTTCGTTTTCTTCAGATTCCTTAAATCTGGAGAGGAAAGTGATGGCTTTGAAAGTACTTCCTTGTTGCTGATTTTCAGCATGGCATGGGTCTCCAAGGAGCACTTCACCTGGCATTCAGGCAACTGCAGAATGCTGTATTTACAGCAGTCTTCATGTGGGAAAGGATTGAGGTTTCCAGCTGAAAGAAAGGGAACAGTGACCACAGAGTAAAGGCATCGTGGAATTACTCACTTTTAGCCTTTGTTCCACCCTGGATGTGATAAGGTGCGATCCATGCATGGATGTAAGGTTACTGCTATCAAGAACAAAAAATAGATGGCTTCTTAAAGAAACAAATTTACCATGTGAAGTTACTAATTACACTTTAATGATAGTCAGGAGGGCAAAAGAGACCAGTGTTTGCATAAAGCATGATAGGCATATTTTAAGTCAGGTCTTGCTCTGCTGTGTCTTGCTTCCTCTTGCTTCGTTCCCAAGCCACTCTCCCTTTTTACTCTTTTTTTTTTCTTTTTTCTTTTTTTTTTTATCTGTGACATCTGCTTGGAGCTTGTCCCTCCTGTGATACCATACTACTTGCAGCTGTTCAGACCTCCAGCTCTGAGCTGTGCATGGGGTGCCCTGAGCATACGGCCTTTTTGATGTGTGATAAAACAGAACCAAGCCACTGGGGGTATGGAGAGGGAATGCAGCAGAATATCAATAAACCTGTTCTGAACAAAGCTGCAGCTCTGTGGTGGAATAGACATTTCACTGAAGTGTCAAGTAGATGGATAATGTATTCTAATTAGGGACTGACTGATACCCTGGAACTCAGAGACCTTTGGAAATAAGATCCAAAATGCTAACTATTTTTGTGGTGTGTGTTTATTTTGCATTTCTTTAATGCCTTAAAACATATTTGTTGCAGGAAGCTATTTATTGAGCTATGTTTTCTTACGTTGCAAAAACTTTTAGCGATAATATTGCTTACTGCCTGTTTTAAGGACCTTTGAAATTTGTATGTAAACCTCTTGAATTTTGCTATACATTGTTAAAAAACAATATTCTGTGTTTACCGCCTGTTGCTCAGTACGTGATTTTGAGCAATAAGCTGTAGTGACGTCAGAAGCAATGGTTTTGTGGGGTGGTTTTTCTTTGTTTTGTTTTAGTTTCCAAAAATGTTGCACTTGGAGAAAATGAGCCAGATTTGTAGTCTGTGTAAATTGGCATAGATTTATTGGCTTCAGACCTCTGATGCCATTTCTCCCTAGAAGAGGATTTGGGCCTATATGTATGTTGTACAGGCACAATATATTCAGAACTAGTGCTGAAGTTCCTAGCGTACCGCTAAAAATACTGTGCAGCCTTGCCTCCTGCAAGTCCCAAGGGATAAATTGATTTCTCAGCACCTGTGTGACCTTAGACAGCAGTTCATTCTAATTTGATAGAGCAAACACTGAGAGCGGCAAAAACGGTTTGCAGTTACCCGAGTCTCTTATTTTCTACAGATATCAGCAGGATGACATGTTCCTGAAACCAGGCTAATTAAGGAATTTTAAATAGTCTACTCTATTTTCTTGTATAATTGGAATGTCCCAATTTCGTCCTACAGAAGTCATGGAGATATGTTTCCCTGAAATACTTCTAAATCCTTTGGACCCCATATTGACAGAGCTTCAAATTTATGTGGGAGATGATAATGATTGCTAGCTAATGCAATATTAAAATATCTTCTTTATTTCAGTACAAAGATGGTTTCCAGATTTATTGTAGTATCACAAGGTTATTTTGAGGTATAGGATATAGTGACCAAGGGCATGTGTGGTTAGGCAACTAACAGATAAATTAGCCAAAGTTTAGAAGATTCAGACGAGACTGGGAAGTGGATTAGATTTCAAATACTGTATCACACAGAAACTTAGTGAGGCTGCAGCTCTCCTACGGTATTTCACAGATCTGTAAATGTTTTTTTAAAGATGCTCAATCCAACACTTAGCTGGCTATAACAAGGACTTAAGGGAGCAAAGGGCTCTTTTTTCTTTTTTTCTTTCTTTTGCTCTGTTGCTTCATTAGCTTTGGGAATGCTGGTTCCATTACTGTGAGTTTTCCTGTATAATTTAAGAAAATAATGAAAGCGCGCATATTTTCCTCAGTGTTCTTGGCATTAAATCTGTCTTTAGATTTGTTTAGCCTCTTTTTTTATACACAGTGTGGGCTGGTATCCTTTTGAATATTTCAAAACTGTAGAAATTGTTTTCGGTTGTTTTTATTCAAGATAGAAGTGTAGGGTTTTTTTAAGATTGAAACATGAAAAAAAAAATCATTGCTACAGTACATAAGTTCCCATTGCTCTGTGGCAGTGGTATTAGTGCATGCCATTTCACAGAGATATCTGTGCTCCATGTTTGCTTTCTTCTCTCACAAGCATCCGTAACAAATACTGTGCTATTGTGAGATCAGAATGAGGTAATTTTTGTGCAAATATCACTGATATTTAGTGCTAATCTTTGTATTTTCTGTTCCAGGATCAATAACTGTTTCATGTTTTTGTTCAATAGGGATGGATTTTGGAAGGCTTCCCTGAAAATCAGGAACAGGCATGGATGCTGCAATCATCTGGCATCATTCCTAGGCATGTTGGTAAGCAGTACAAAGTTTATGTATGATTGCATCCAGTAGAAAAGGCTAGAAGTGTTTCTCCCCAAAAATCCTCGATAAATTCAATACCAATACTGAAGACGTCAGAATCACCAGACAGCAGAATATTTCAGTATGGTTCAGATTCATTCAAAAACTTGAGGTAACCTGAGAGACTTTAAATCCCGTCTTTCACACGTGAACCCTTTTCTTCTTACACATTAGAGTTCTGTAAATATTTTCTGTGATATTTTTCTGTAAAAAAGACCACTCCAGCAAGTGTCTCTGAGCAGCTATCTGTAGCTTTGCTTCTGTCCTAGGAGTAGGTCCAAATTTTCTCTGACTTCAATCTCTAGAAATCAGCCTTTAGTGATCCTCAGACCGAAACAATTCCTTATGTACTAAATACAAATTCATCCTTCTGTTGAATTAGAGAATGCAAACTTTACTCCACCAAGTGAAGCGGAAACATCATGATTTTAAGCTTGACCTTTTAAAGCATGGGTGGATTCTGACTTGATTTGAGAGGAACATTTGTTTACTGGCAAAGTGCTGATAGACAAGACCTTGACAGTTGCCCTTGCCGTCTAGAAGAAGCCAGTTGTCCCAGATTAATGTAGTTAGAGGACCTACTTAGAATGTAAGAAATTATTACGATTGTGTGGAATACAGTGTAAAATGATAAATGTAGAGCTTGCCAGTGGATAGTGAACAGAACGTTAGTGAACTTGATGAATTGTCACTTTGGATTTGATTTGGATGAGATTTGACTGTTAATGAAGAATTCAGAATCACTGCAATAGAGTTAGGCAAAAATGTTTAATGTCTAGTACTTGCATGTATTTTTAATATAGCTAATGACATCTGAAGTTGAGTTTTGCTCACAATTATATCTGCAACCAAGACCTGAATGAGAATCTTAAAGCTCAGTCTGTCTAGTTAATCAAAAAGAAGATTGAGAGGAGATGAGGTTTGCGGTGTATGAGTACCTTAACAGGGAGAAAAGCATCGGAAAGAGCTATTTGATACAGAGAAGAAAGTCATAATAACAACTTGTTTGAAACCTGTAATCAAATGCACTGAAAATAGTAATTCAATTACAGCATTTAACTGTGAGGATGATTAACCAAAAGCAACCTAAGGAACTGGCAGATTCTCCATCTTTTGATGCTTTCTAATCAAGTTTGAACGCTTTTCTGTGAGGTTATCAAAAAACAAGTTTCACTGGTCTCACTACCAAAGTACCTGGGTGAAAAGTAATTGTTTGTGGTATAGAAGAGAATCAGTCTCCAGTGATGTTTGGGTACTTCCGTCCTAGGCTCCAGATACAATGTAAGTGAGGGAGAACCTTGTTAATTGGTATGGATGATGGGTACTGGACTGGATTAATGTACATTTTATCCCACTATACTGTTTAGGACATGAAGCAAAATTCTGATTAAAAGTGAAATAAAGTACTTGCAGGTAGAATACTGGGAAAGGAGAATGAGGCAAATGTGCTTGAAATACATTCATCCATCTTTAATCCTTGGATACATCTAAACAGTTACAGGAAATAAAGCAAGTAACTAACAAGAGCTACACTTTTTTCTTTTTTCTTTTTTTTTTTTTTTGTGCCTAGTTGTGCTTTATGCTCCAGACACTGTGCTGATTGAGAGGAACAGTGGGAAAAGGCTTGATCCCTTCACAGAAGGTGCAGTATGTGTTTGTTCCTGAGCTGCACTAGAAACTGGAGTGTTGCTTGGTCTCAGAAACATTGTAATACCAGTGGGATTAAAATTTAAATGGTATCCCATTAAGAGCTAGTAGGAATTTATAATTATAAATTTAAACTGTTTGGAAAAAGTATTTGTTGACATTGCATTATTTTCTGTACCAATAAAATATGGGAAAATGTAAAGCTCAGTATTGAGCCTGCAAACAGTAGACTGTGGCAGTACAGAATATTTGAAGGTTAGATCTGTCCACACAAGCTTACATTTTGCTATGCATCTTTGCTAGATCCTGTTTTTTTTCTGAGGTGCAGGTATGCTTGTAGGTAGCTTCCATTAAATGACTGTCAAATAGACTTAGCTCTGTATTGTCTGTTGAGTATCATTATCAATCATCCATCACGAAATAAAATCCTGACTTGCTCAATAAAAAAATCACGTTGGATGTTTTAGGAGTGGAATTAGGAGGGACATTCTGAACTAAAGAAAGGGCTTTTATTTGCTATAAAGGAGATTTGCTTATCAAAGGTCTTGCTTAAGGTTCAGTCTAAGAATTTGGAGAGCTATCCCCAGTTCCTGGTTCTTGCTCATCGTGCTGTCTTGGCTACATAGGTGTGCAGTTACCTTGGCCACTTCCTATCTGTGCATCTGCAGAGTAATAGTCAGCTGTCAGTACAATTAGCGAGGGAAGTGCACAGGTTATTGCTTGTGCCACAATATAAAGCTTAAACAAAGACCTTGATTTTGCTTAGGAAACATGTGGAGCTGAGCAAGACCTATTAAATCATCCTCTTAGTTCCTAATCAGTGTCTGACTTCTAGAGGTGTACCATACGACCTTTGACTGGCCAAGTGATCCGCTGGTACAGCGACGTTTGGTGAAACCAGAAGATCTATCTGAACAGGAGATGTCAAAGAAACTGCTGGAATATCACAGAAACTTTCCTGGGGTTTTCCAGATCTACCAAAAAGTTTTGAAATCGATCAATGCAGACCAGCCCTCCATGGATGTCCTCTCACAGGGTAAATACGTATCTTTATGGCAGATCTGATAGTTGATAAACTCTTATTTGAAAGGTAGTTCCTAGATGTTAGAGACAGTTTGTAGGATTAGGATTAGTCAACACAGATGGCTCCCAGCTGAGTTGTGTTTTCTAGCACAGCGTTTGGGCTCTTCCTGGTAATTATTTTACAGGACTAGATAACTGGAAAGTCTTAGTTCCACAGTCCTGCCAAGGAACAGCTGACTCAGAGCAAATGTCACGGTTATTTCTGCGAGAGTCTCTTCTAAAAGGCTGCATTGTGACTCAATTGTTAATCTCCCAGAGGGCTAGTACCTTCCACAAGTCTGATAACAAGAAGTAGGAGTAGTTCAAAGCCGGTAACATTTCATTATTTAAAAGCTGTTTGTGCTGGTAGCTTTTCTGTTCAACAATTCTTGTTTGCCTTTGCTTGACTGTAATGCAATCTGACTTTTAATGTTGATTCTTCAAGAAGAGAATAAGGAAACTGCCAGGAAGACCAACTGATAATGTACTTTGTAGCTGTCAGTCTGTAGATGATCTGTTATATCCCAGTAATTTTGCATCTCAAAAAGGTCTTTTTTTTTAATAACAAGTGCTGCACTTTTAAGATAAACAAGTAGGAAGTTTATATTCTGAATTTACACATTAATTACCTCTAAATTACTTAATTAAATTTAAAAGTTCATATCATCATTCATAAAGAATTCATGCCTTGAATTGTAAATAAAAATGTGAGTGCCTGAATATTAATTATTATTAATTAATAATGTAGTGAGATAAATGGAAAACTGGAATGAAAAAATCCTCTCTAGATCTTTTTTCTGCAGTGCATCAAGCAGCCAGCTTTTTTTTTTTTTAAGAATAATTAGATGTGGAGACTGTCTAGGGGATCATTACTCCTAATTAACTTGGTTATTTACTGCAAATTAAGCATCATTTGTAAGCAGGGTGCTTTGCCTGTAATGTTTGTGCTTTTCAATACACTGGGTTATGGAAAATGTTCAGAATAACTAGAGCACTCCTTGGGTAGCTGATACTTGGGTTTTAGGAAGCTATACAGCAAACACACTGTTTTCTGTTATGCTTTTCCAGGTTTTTTGTTAAGTATTTTTATTGCTACAGATAGAGTTAAAAAAGAAAGAGGAGCTCTCTCGTCAATATTAGTATTATGGATTGTTTCATACAATTATAAAATTTTGTAAACTCTTAAACTTTAATGCAATTACTGCTAACTTATGCTAGGATATGTGACATCAAATTCAGTTGTACAGTGTAGTATCCCAGCACAGCTTGTGGCACTGGAGAAAGAGATGTATACAATCCCATGTGGTTGCAGTTTGAGTTAGTTTCTCAATGCTTTAGGTCCACTATCTAGAAGTAGCAGGGCTCTTGCTCCTCCAATAGCAGGGCCATTGCAAACTCCAGGAGTTTGCTGGAGATGCTTCTTTATTATGAAAATAATTTATAATGATACCAAAGTGTCTAGCAGAGGGTTCTCAGAAAAATTGTTAGTTAGTATACAGCAATGTGTTAACAATGGTGGTTAAAATACTGATCCTTATAATGTTCTCCATCAATCCTTTTGTGATCTTTTTTTTTTTTTTTAAATATGGGCTTGTGATTCATACAAACATTAATGTCTAAGACTGTCCTATTTGTTAGACTAAAATACCATTTTATTACAAGGACTCTTTAGTCTAGAGAGTCTTTTTATTTGAACTGAAAATGTCTGGGCTAACGCTTAATTGTATCCATTGCAATTACAGAGGAAATCAAAGCCTGTGTAGGTGTGCCCATGCTGCTTTAACCACGGGTAACCACGGCAGTCAGGATACGGTGGCATGAACTTTAGCCTTGGCATTTGAATCTGTGGTCCCTGGAAAGCTTGCATAGCTTGTGCTGAAGCTTGAGCTGCTGTCTTCACTAGTATTGTTAGCCATAAAAGGGGCACGGGGAGTAAGAGTGTTTGGCTACGTCCAAATACGATCCTAATTCGTCCTCACTGCCAAGCTGTGTCTTCTTTTAGCTTCTTGATGATCCATCAGGCTCTCTTTTGAGATCGTAACAAAGTTCAGATCTCTATAATACAGCAATGTTGATGATACTTCACACGTCCTGTGGTCTTTCCAAAGATCTCATAATCTGTAGATTGACCTGAATGTAGTATTTCCTACTTGATACAAAATGTAGAAAAATGATGTCCAGCAAACAGAGTGGAATTGGACAGGGAAGCTCAAATAGCCTTTACATGTTACGCAAAAATGATGGACAAAAGAATAAAATCATACTCAGTTATGTGTTGTCAATGCCATATTGTGTCGTGACATCCTATGCTACAGGTCTATAATACTGTAATTAGGAGTCCGTTAATCACACACACACAGCTGGATAAATGTCACGTTAATTTAACATCCTGAGTTTTTACACTTAAATATTTGTTCAGAACTGCAGAAAGTATTAGATGTAATTATCTCCCTCTATAATTTGCATGGTAAAATTGTACCTATCAAGCAAAAATTACTTCTGCTAAAAACAACATAGTAAAAGAGCAATTATTAATTGAATCTGCTCTTTAAAATGGTTTGACATCTACTGATGAAAGAAAGTATAGGAGTGTAATGATAGTAAGATTTCAAAAGTGCCTCTCAGTGTAAGTTGCTGACATGTCAGTTTTATCAGTCCTGACTTTGATTGGAGTATCTAGATGTTTCAGTGATAAAATAAATGATGATCCACACGACAACCTTTTTTAAAAAAAGAGAGACGTTAATTTTTTTTTTTTAAGAAACAGGATATAAACTATTTCTTGCCTTTCTCTGATGTTCTAGTTCTTACCTATGTCCAAACACGGCACCGATCAGCCGCCCCCTTTACACCACGGATTCTCTTTTGTGGACCCCCAGGCAGTGGGAAGAGCCTGCAGGCAGCACTAATAACTCAGAAATACAATGTTGTCAATGGTAAGTTCTCAGTTAATATGCACTTTGCTCAATTCCCCCTTTCTCTCTTTTTGATCATTTATCTTTTGCTGTCTGTCTGTCTTATTTGCTCATAAAATTTCTCTGTTTGTCCATTGCTACGGATGTCAAATTTTTGAGGGAAGTGAAAAGTATTTCAATGAAGAAATATAAACCAATAGAGCATATATTCTGTGACAAACCAGCTCTAACATTTTTCTAGTCTTCATTTTTTATACCCTTTACATCAGTATTTTTCCATGTGTTAGATTCCTGTAGTGCTCTGAATTCTTCTGTGGATCAGTGGATCATGAGTAATACCTTTGCAGTTTCAGCTGTCTGACCAAAATTGGGGCACTTTTAAAATAGAATTTACTCAGAACTTTAATGAAGACTCAAGTTCTGTGCATCTGAAGTAATGTGTTAGAAAAGGAAGCAATTATTTAAAAGTGCGTTCTCTTTCTTTTGTAAAGGAGGCCCAGAAAATTCTATATGAGGCTTGTTGATGGTTCCATGCTAATGTTACAAAGTCCTATAATATGAATACACAGCTTGGTGATAGGACCAATGCAATATGTGCCCGTGTTCTATCATGTCTTCTAATAGTGGAGTAGCCATAAATTATTTTAAACAAATGCCTGATATCTGTAAAATTTGCTGATTAGTCATATCCTCTTTGTTAAGTAAAATGCAAGTTTGTTTCATTAGTATTCTTTCAATGTATACCAAATGGAAAAATCAGAATTAAGCAGGTAGTGATTTTTTACCTTCGGGAGATTCTTTAATTAGTGGAACTCACTCAGTTGTCCATAGCAATGTGCCAGTTTGCCAGTGTCTTCCCTGAACTCCTGGTGAAGTCAAAAGATTTCACTGAACCTGGATTTGGCTTTACATGTGAGTAATAGCTTCAAGATCTGAGCGGTATTGTTTTCAATTACAGGTTTAGTAGATCTGCTCAGAAAAGAAATACATTTTTTCAAGTTCAAACTTGAACCTTCAGAAAAAGCGTATGCTTTCCATATAATCACTCCAACTAATGGCTAGATCGTAGGTTTGTGTAGTTCCGTTAAAGGCACAGCGACAGCTATGAAACTGTGTACCTATCAGTTTGGGGTTCTAGGTTTAGTATTTTTGTATTTTAAATCTTTATTATTATTTTAGTGTTTAAAAAAAACCTCACACAAATATGACTAAAATGATATCCAGTGAACTTGAAAAAGGTAAATTTGAATTATTTAAAAATCTGTTACAATACTGATAAGTACAAATAAAATTGGTAGAATGTTTATGATACCAGTTAATATTACCGTGTTTTATAATTTCATATTAAAAATAAATATTTGTAGATTTATTCAAAGCTGTATTTTTAATAGTTGTGTAATTGGCTTAATGAAAAATAAACATGTTTGAATGTGTTAAAGAAAAATTAACTTGTTTCTGAATTTTTTTTTGAACTTTATTTCTAAAACTGCAAGTTTGATAGTGTTTTCAACTAGGTCAAAATTCGCATTTTTTTTTAAAGTAACTACAATATGAGAGAGTTGCAGCTCTTTTTACTAAATACCATTACCACTGCTTTACCCATATGTTGAATTTTATTTTAAGTATACTGTAAACCAAATATTAGAAGAATTAAATATTAAATGGGAGTCAGAAGACCATAATTTTTCAGAATATTATTCAGCATATACTTAATTTCCAATTAGGCCATTGGGATTGAAGCACAGGCTTAAAAATTTAATCCTATGTTTGAGTAGTCTCATGAATTGGCTTGAATTTAGGCGTATACGTATTAGTTGTCTTAAGTTGGGGTCTATGCATTGAGTTTCTGTTATGTTTTTACACCATTTATTGTGAATATGAATTTGCTTTTCCAGGACAACTAGAGACTGTTAAAATTTGTGTTCATCCCTTGTCACTGAAACATTAAACTTCATCAACTTTGTCGAAGAAATGTTCCTGTGGAGTATTCTTACTCTTGTTTGCTAAACAGTGTGATTAACAGCCATAAAGCAGATGAAAGGACTTGCTTCTTTTTCCATTAAAGTCAGTGCAGCTGTAGATGTTGGTGCTATTGATTTCAGAAAAGGTGGAATCAGCTTACGATTATTAATTGGAAGGTCGTGCAATAATGTACAGAGTGACTGTTACCTAATATTTACCAAAACTGAGTTGAAACTAGGACTTCTTGTGATGTTGTCTCCATGCCTTAGTTCCCTCTCTGTAAAATAAGGGTCAGGACTGTTGTATCTAACTCGCGTGGAGCCGTTAGACTCAATAACTTTGGTCAGAAAGTGCTCTCCAAGCCCAAAGTAGCAGTATTTCATGTACAACTGTCCTGACTAAAACTTTAAATCTGCATCCCCTGGTGTTCTGTGTATTTGAAGTCAATGATAATGTTGCATTAGCACAGTTTTTTAAATATAATTCTTACATGATCATTAAATGATCCAGGGAGTCGCTTCCTTGAACTGCGTATTATCCTGCACTTCCAACAGTGTGGTTCAGATGCTGTTCAGCAGGTGTAACTTTATTCGGTAATTATAAGTTTATAAAAAGTGAAAACCGCTAGCAATCCCTTGAGTTATTTCAGAAACATATTTGATTAATATCTTTCTTTCTATCTCTGTTTTTAATATGTTCTTTGCCAAATGTATTCTTTTTTATTCAGCATTCTCCCCTGCGCAGTCTCTTTGCTTTTTGCTCTGCTTGGCCAAAAAAAAAAAAAATCCTAACAACAAACCCAAAAAACCTACAACTTTTATTTTATTCAGTGACCTTATTCCAGTATGCAGCTTCTGGTTTGTTTTTTTTCTTTTCTTTGTTGCTTCCTTTTTAAAATTTAACCTTGTGTCTTTTTTGTTCTTCCTTCCTGTTAGTTTGTTGTGGGCAACTGCTAAAGGAAGCTGTTGCAGGCAAGACAAAACTTGGAGAACTTGTTAAGCCTTATATTGACAATGGATACCCAGGTAGGGCACACTGTTGTCTCATTACACTGTAGTTACAAATTTGTGGTGAAAAATAAATTGTGAGTGAATTTTTCTTGGTCAGGTTCTAATGTGAGTTACATCAGAGTACTCTGGAAGTTGATTAATTCCATTCATTACATGTGATTTGTAGCACTGCGAAACAGAAGTTAGATTTCTAAGCTCTTTGATATCTTCAAAGAAAATAGTTCGCTGTTCCAGTGAAATTCAGATTTCTTGTACACATTCCAAAATGTGAATTCCATGTTTTTATCTCAAAATCAAAATCAAAATTCTGATATAGATGTATAATTTTAAAATGTTTAAACTGTTATTTAAAGCACAGTATTGTGTTTCATTTTTATTTCAAGTGGGCTATAATTAAGACTCCGCTTTTATATGTGGATTTTGACTTTTAGAATGCTACTGTAGATTCCTCGACTTTCACGCAAATATTTTAAACTTAAAAATAAAATTTCTTTGCACTTCATTTCTATCAGCATTTTTGGTTATAGGAGGGTACTACCACAAAGAATATCTAAGCATACTTTGCTTTTGGAAGGCTCTGCAGTGATTTCAGATAAATCATGAATACTGTAAGCTCCCTAGGGCAGCAGCTTAAACTTACATGTTTGTTAGTTGTCTTGCACAAGGATAGCTCTCTGTATGTGGTGGGTATTAAAAATCAGAAAAGATCCATAGTTCTAAAGGATAAGTTGCATTTCAGTAGGGTGGAAGAATGTTTATTTTGCCAAATTACAAGGCCTGGAAGAGGAACTTTCAGTCCTGTTTCTGGCAACAGGCCAAATGGTTACCAACGATGCACATGTAAGGAGACAGTCTTGCTGAAGATCAAGAAATCTTGGTTAAGCTTCAGTATTAATGGAATTTTGAGCACACACACACACCCCCCCCAGAGCAAAGAGAAATCTTAATTGTCTTTTTTTTTTTGGCAAGGAAAGTCATTTGGTGAGGTGGAAAGCTTGGAAGTCCCCTTTTTTGCACAATAGCTTAATTCTGAGACTGAATTACACAAATCTGAAACATGAGCCTATAAAATTAACTGAGGTTCCCTCGATACCATACCAAGAGATTCAGTACTTTTCTAAGCATTTCAAAAAGACCTTTGGCAGCCTGCAGCTTTGGGTATTCCCTCTGTCAGTCACTTTATCAAGCCACAAGGTAATACGTTTTAACTCTAAACTTCATCTCTAGTGAATGGATTGCATTTATTCGTAATACAGTAACTCGGCTAGTTCAATGCATTAATTTTCTGTGGCAGCCAACGTATTGCTGGGACTAGGAGCTTATGTGGGAACCACGGGAATGGAAAGCGTGAATCTCTACAGCCGGAAAGAGAGAAGCTGGGTCCTCTGTAGCATAGGCACAGAGATCTAGGAGAGGATTTTCTGATTTAGAGATACTGCTAATCAGAATGGCCATTTAACTCAAAGGCAAGAGATCTTAGCGTATATTAATTGCAATGTATCCTAGATCTTCATGTATGGAAATAACTTCTTCATGCGTATAGTCTGATTGAACCTGAATGTGGCTACTTGTGTACGAAGTCTAACTCACATATGGAGATCATTTTAAGCTCTGGGCCTGTGTCTTTTTCATGGTATCCATTAATTTCAGAATCTTATGTGTATACTGTAATTCCACTTTCTTCTCATCTCTGTGAAGCAGAGGACAGCCACTGTAAATACCTCGCGCTCTAAATTTCAGTTATGGCTGAGATGGGAGTTTGGATGATCTATTTATTCAAAGATAGGTCCTTTAAGAGCTTTCTTTACTAAAATGCTCTTTATGTATTTTATAAACTTCATCTTAACCATTAAAGTTCCTTAAAGGAGATACCAAAAATATTCCCAGTAGAGTAAAATAATTGCACAGATTGTAATTTTTAGCCAGTCCTAAAAATATGCACATCCTTAGTCCAAGGGAGCTGCTTTCATTTCAGGAAAATGAAATTGAAGTTGTAATTCCTTTCTTCCTCCAAATTAGAAATTATTTCAGATTTAGATTAATTTTTTAAATATAGCATATAAAGCTGTACAATGCTTCTGAATGTTAATGGGAATCATAACTATATTTCTGTGCATTGTGCTAAAAAATTCTCCCTTAGTTTTTGCTTGTGTGCACATATATTTTATTTGGTGCGACATACTACAAAATTAAGGGTTGAATAAAAGTAAATATTATATAGCAATACCAGAAATAATAAGTTCTGTCATTTTGCTAATCCTCCTCTCCCAGGGATAACAAAGAATGAATTTACATTAGTAAACACTAACAAGAATTCATTACAGCCCTCGCAAGAGGCTTGGAGAAAATGAAAGAACACAGTGTACTGAAGAAGAAAGATGAGCAAAGGCTCCTTACTGTCTTGCTACAGAGTTACAACCAGGTTAATACAAAGGAAAGATTCTCACACTATTATTGACTACGTTCAGTTTCAAGAAAATCGCGTTTGAATGGAGTTAGTTTAGTCAATAGCAGCCAGTGTTATAACTGGAAAAGCAATTAGAACTTCAAAATTTTCATTGCATTTCTAGTTATGTACCAAGTAAGCGTAGTTGTTCCTTTGGGCAAGGAATCGTGCAAGTGATAGTGTCACAAAATGCCCTGGAACCAAAGACAGACCACGAGAAATGTTGCGCTCAGATCATTACTAGTCAAAATGAAACTAGTGCCGTAAAATCTTGAGGGCATGCCTCATATATTCTTAAAATGCTTGCCCTGGGGACTGATCTGAGTGTGGTTTCCCTTCTTGTGGACACAACTGATTGCATACAATTAGTCATTTAAGATATGCCAACAGGGTATGTTGTGGTGTCAAAAAGGCTCAGAAACCAGCTTATTCAAAGCTAACTCATTACTGAGTTATTGAGGCTGTCCACTGTCTATTCTGTTCCAGTTCTGGTTGACTAACTCAGATCTCTTCTTGGTTTTAGGATTCACAAACATTCTTTGTGTTGCTTTTTCCTGTAATGCCGCTTCATGTATACAACCTGTATTTCAAGAACAGCCCAGACAATTATATTCACCCCAGAAGGCAACTCAGTGCATTCCCGTTTTCTGTATTTTCTAGCGTTTGCTCTCTCATAAAGGCCTTATCTCTTGCTTTACCAAGCCTCTCAGTTTTGTATATGGTGATTATTTGCTTGATGAAGGTAGCATAGATACTTTTGAGCCCATTAATTTTTTAATTCCCAGGACATTCTAGTCTGCAGTTGGTGCACACTAGATATTTAAAAATGCGTTTTCAGGGAAAAGTTCAGCAACCTGACTGCTTTCTGTCTGTCATAAACATAGAGTTGTTCCTTGGACAACCAGTCTGAAATGCACAGGCTTTTCCTTTAGGATACTGTGGTTTTCACTGAATACTGGGCAATTATTGCTAACCATAGTCTGGGCAGAAAAATACCAGCGTTGGAGTCTGATACGCGTCTTCTGATCACTAACTCCAGTTAATTTAAGTCTTGGTCAATAAAGCTAAATTTAGCACACACTGTTTGCTTGGGCAGCCTAGGAGGACTTCCATTTGGAGTAAGAGGTGAGTGTAGTGGCCAGAACCCTTCCCTAGACAGCAAGACAACTCACATAAATTAATTCATTCAGTTTGATTCCTTCTGAAATGTTGTGAAGAGACTGTTCCATAGACTGGTCCCCCCCTTCTGGTAATTCAGGCTGTGGACAAACGATGCATATGTAGATAGCCCGTTCATAGACCCCACTGGCTTGATGAAGATCTTTATGCAGAATTTGTGTCCCCGGGTTCCTGTAATTCTGAGGAGGAATAGACTGCGTTCTGGACCTGTCTCATTGAAAACATGGGCACGCATTAATTTAAAGTTCCAGCTGCAGTATCTACGTTCACCATTTTAAAGGTGTGTCAGATTTTGATACCCTGTGAGGAAAAAAATCAACTGCAGAAAGCATTTCTGCTTCCCCTCCCCCGCCCCCCCAAATGTCCCTGGTGTTTGCCCCTTGAGATATTTGCATTTTATTAATGAAAATAGAAGCAGAAGCATTTTGGCATTGGGGGCATCACAAAAATAGGAAAGGTCATCAGCCAGTTGAAACAAAATTTGCATGCCATTCTGTCTGTTCAGTTTTCCATGTTTTTATGGTGAAATAGCGTGGAGTGATCGCTGCTAATTAATATATCTGTTTGCAAGGCTGCAATAAATGGAGCCAAGAAAAGTGAGATGACAGGAAAACAGCATGAAGAGCAGGGAGAAAAAAAACCCACTCCCAAACCACTAAGATTCTACTTTTCAGCTGGGAGAACTGCTATTAGTTTGGGTAATTGTTTTTTTCCACCAAAATGAAGATTCGGGTGGTAAAGAGAGCTGATTCACGGAAGACAGATAACATTGCACTGTTCGCAGCCTGTTAGAGCTGAACACACTCAATCTGTGTTGTTTTTTCCCCTTCCTTTTTCTATTTGTTAAGTAGTAATATCTGAAGCTGTCCCCAATGGCAGTCTGCATGTAGGGGGTAAAATCTGGAATTCCCTAATTTCTCCTATTTTCTAATAAAAACTATTACTGTACAAATGTAGATTCCCCCCCCTATTTTAAATTGGAATGGTTTTAAAGGGGTGCTTTTTGGTGTAGCCTCTGAAAGTTGGGATCCCCTGGTGATTGTGATCACAGTCTCACTGAAAGTACTTGGGTTTTTTTTTGACATCAAATTAATATTCTCATCACTAAGTGTGAAGTACAGATTTGACAATAGAGCAGCTTCCTCTTTGTTAAAAACTTGCAAAGAGTTTCAGAGTTGAAAGGCTGAGTAAATCTTTATATCTGAGGAGGTAAGCTTAGTGTTATTTCTTGTTTTTAACAGCGCTGTACTGGCGAGCTGCAAGCTGTCTGAACATTGGAGAGAGACCCTTTGGGAGCTCCATTGGTTTTCAGCAAGTCTTTGCATGCAGTGTGTTTGTACTAGCTGAAGACAGCGCATGGCTCTCTAAATAATTTACAAGTTGATTAATAGACTCACATGGGTATAATTAGAAGAGGGAGAGACAGCAGCTACAGTAACGGGTACAGTGCTTGGGGGAACTAGAGACTTTATTTTTTTTAAAGAAACTTTCTAGGGTGCTGGGCGTTTGAAGATAAGTTGGGAAGAGCTCAGTGCCTCTTCTCTTTTGAAGTGGAAATAGGACAGTTTGAATCCGTCGAGTTTAATTTTTCACAAGCTTTAGGGGCCCTGCAGTGCAACTCCCTTTTTATTATTGAAAAAAACTCTCCATTTTTCTTTCATTTTTCACACACATGCACGCAGAGCCCAAACAGTAGCTAATAAACAAATTGATTTTCTACTTTATTTAAGTTAGTTTTATAACAATGCTATATGTTCACCTATATATGCACCTCAGTCACAAATATACTGTGTAAAGTTAGAGAGATTTATGAATACACCGTACTTTAATGTATGCATTTTTAAGAAACCTTCACCTCTGTTTGACAATGCTTTTGAAGTAGCTCCGTTTTCAAGTCAAACTTTTGACTTTTCCTCTGGGACTGCTACAAAGATTTTTTTTTATGGAAAATAGGTAGCAGTCTTTTTTCCTACTAGGAGAAAATTGGTGGTCAAGAGAACAAAATAAAATTTAAATAATTTTTTTTTCTGTTTTAGGTGTCCATATTTTAATAAAAGATGCAAGGTTGTAGAATAGAAAGTTTTACATGAAGGCATATAGGCAGTAAGCTGTCATCTTCTTTCCTGAATTTTACTTTTTTTATGTGTTGAATCACTACAATATGATACATCAGAGTCCCTTTTTCCTTTATTTGAAAATCTAGAATATATTTTTTTTTATTCTACACAACATGAAACAATCAAAATTGCTCTATCTGGCTAGCAGATATTCAGGGCTGAAGTAACACTGGGGAGACTCAGTCTACAAGGACATTTTTAAAGGTCACCCCATTTAAGGGGGGGACACCAACAAAAAAAAACCCACCCCAAAAAGCCAACTCTGGAAGCCAGACCAGACAAAATAAATGTGATTTTATTTAAGAGGCTAGTGCAGTTGTTTTCTGGAGCAATTGTGATAATCAGTCAGTTAGTGGGTATGGTCCTGCCTATATAAATTTTGCCAGTCTCCTGCTTTTGCAGCAGTATTCACCATTATTATTGTTACCAGAGTATCGGTAGTCCAATATTAGCCATCAGAGCTCCCAGGGATAGTGCTGCTGGAGTCTGTGGGTTTGCATGAGGGAGGGGGTAAAACAGGTTGTAAGGTAAAACGTATCAGATGCCCACAGTTCCCATTTTTGGTCAGCGGGCATCATTGTGCGCCACCAAAGTGCCACAGACCCTCATGGATTTGAGTGAAGTTGTGGTCCTTGGCCATACAGGGCCTCATGCTTGTCGGGGGCTTTTAAACAGCAAAGCACAATATAAATGCTAAGTATTAATCTTTTCTATTTATTTTGATCTTTATTGCTGATAGTCATTGTTAAAAAAACTTAGAAATGTGGTGTTTCCTTTCCTGATGCTCTTCTTGCAGCACTAGTTCCTCAGCAAAGGGCTGCTGACTTGCATTCTGTTTGGTTTTCTGTTTGGAGTTTGGGATGGGGAAATCACATGAGTTTTTATAAGACAACTGGAAGGAAAAGCATGTTGTATATTGGCAGCATATGGTCTTTGGAGTTTAACGTCAAATTCTGGCTTTGGCTCTATTTCACTGGGTGCCATACATACAGCATCAGGCTCCTGTATGAAACAGACTTTTTTTTTATGACAAGCAAAACGTTTAATAGCTCTTGTGTATCACTTTACATTTTCGAATGTCCCTTTCACGTGGCTGGTAGGTGTCAGGAGGAGCAGCAAGGGGAGAGACACAGGACTGGGCAGCTGATCCCACTGTTGGGGATCTAGAGTGCGTGCTGGCACCAGGCATCACTGGTAAGGGACGACAAACCCCTTAACGTCCTCACTCCTCATCACATGGTGAATTGGTATTTAGTATGGAAAGCCAAGATGTTTTTCACCACGTTTATCGGACCAAATTTATTCTTTTTTGAATATTATCACTGCCAAAAAGGGGTTTGTAGGCCAAATTCTGCCCTGTCACAAGCCCTGTGTTCTTCAGTAGAGCTGAACTAGTTTAGCAATAAAGAGGAGATAGGGAACTTCGTTGATAATGGAAATGATGCGTTAGATGGGTTAGAACTGCGGTTGCTGTCTTGCGTCTAGCTGTATTAGCTCTGCAGAAGCTGAAGGAGTAGAAAGAAGTAGTGCAAATATGCATTTTGCTACTCGTTTTAGAAACTTTCAGGTTAGAAATATCCCTGTGAGGTAATTCAGAGTAGCCTTGGTCTTGCAGGTGGGTAAACTGAGGCAGAAAACCTAATTCAACTCGAGCCACGCCGCAATCAGTGAGCGAGGGTGGATGGGAACCCAGGTGTGTGGATCTTGACCTCAGTGTCAGCCCACTAGATCATCCTGCGACTCACTGATAGCCTGTGCCATTAGGCAAACACACGCAGGCACTGACAACATCGCAGAGGCTATTTTTAGGGGGAAAAAAGCTTTTTGTGTTTGTATGCTGGATACTCAATTTGGACTGAATTTCCATTGCTAAATCGGAAGATGCCACTGACAGGTAAAGCAGTGTAAAGGGCTGGAATCTATCTAGCCGCTAAATGCAATCAGATGTTGATTCCTGAATCTCCGGCTTGATAACTGCGAGAAAGCATGATGCGCTCCTTTAACATGCATTTCTGCAAGTCTTGATTTATCATGTATCATTTGATCGATGGTTTGGGACCGTACCTGCTTTAAAAATGTCTTCGCTTCCTCTTTAATACCGTTAATTCCTATTTTAAATGACTAAAAACCTCCAAAAAAAAAAAAAAAAAGAGGTTCTAATATATCTGAAGAAATAAAAATATTTAGAATGTGGAAATATTTTATCATATTGTTTATTTTACTGTATTAAATAATTATTCCAACTCTTACAGGAAGCCATTCTCAGCAGTGCTGTGTACGTAAGACGAGCGAGTGGAGGCTGTATTCCTGTGTAAATTTTCCATTTGATGGAATTACTGAATAAGTGTTACGGTACTTTGCAAACGCCACGGCAGTATTGTTATTTGCCACGTTGCCTCTTTATCAGCCGGCTTCGCATTAGCTTCGAAAATCAGGAAACCGGAGACGCTTTCCCGTGACAGCCCGGCGGTGTCCGCAATAACGGAGGACTGAGCGGGCTCGGGGCGGTCTCCCTTTCCGTGAATTACCGAGATTTCGGCGGTTGAAGGTCCCTGCCGCAGCGGCGGCTGCTGCCCGCCGGGCGGGTACCGGCCGCCGCCGCCGCCCCGCGCTGCCCGCCGCGCCCGGCAGGTGGCGGTAGAGAACAACCAACCGGGGCGGCGGCGAGCGGGGCCGGGCCGGGGCTCCGCGGGGTGAGCGCCCCCGGGCTCCGCCCGAGCCCGCCGCCGGGAGGAGACGCTCCCCTTCGGCTCGCTGCATCGGAGCGAAAAGGGGCCTTTTCCTCCCGCCGCCCCCCCCGCCTGCACTGACGGCACGCTTGCGTTATTCGGTGTTATTTGCAGTAAGCAAAACTGGCTGTGCGCGATGCGATGGAAAAATAGCCCGTTTTCACAGGTCTGGGGCGTTGGCAGGGTTAAATTAAAATATCGATCAACCTACGTGATGGTAAATGGCTGTTAAGTCATTCTCAAGCACATTAAAAACAAATTGATACAATCTCTGAAGACCTTAATGTGGGCGAGAAAGTAAAATACTTGTCTCTGAAAGACCCGAATAAAATGACCGATTGTGAATAAGCCAGAGGTTATAGAGCGATAAGATAAGCAAATCTCATGCTTTGCTAAATTTAGGATTGACAGGACAATCCAGGAAAGTAGCCTTTGGCAGTAGCTTGTACTCAGGGCAAGATGTTAACTGTCAAGTACTGGATCAAGCCTCAGGCATCTCAATTAGCTGTGAAAGTCTTCAGACCTAGCTTAAAAAAGTAAATATATCCAAGAGAAGGATAAAGGGTAAATGGACAATATTGTCCAAAGGACCTTAAACTTTTTACAGCACAAAGCTGACAGAATTTATATCTGCAAATGCATTTATGCTGTACTTAGAATCGAGGTTTTATAGGTTTGGAGAGGTGAGTCAATACCCTTCAAAAGTCTGTTTTAAGGGGAAATATATGGAGGAGGAATCAATTTAAATATGATAATTGTATAGCTTGGAGCACTGACAGCATTGAAGCTATTGGAGAATAGTGCCCTGTAATCCCTCAAGTAGAGTTTTTGCCTTTCAGACTGTGCCTTTAATGTTCGGTTACTTTTGTCTTGAGCAGATGGTATGATTTTGCCAACTGATTGCCTGATGTGGTTTTCTATTAGTCCTGCAGATCTATGGGTTGGGTAAGAGCTAATAGGCCACACTCCTATGAGTTTCATGAGGAAGTACTTTTCATGAGAAGTACCTTGTAACTGTGAAAACCTCTGAAGCTCTGGGAAGTAAATTTATTTTTTAAACGGTCTGCTGGAAGGTGCTGATTGACAGCCCAGGAGACAGCAAATCTCTAGGTGTCCACGCAGCAGTTCCAGCACGAACAGCAGCACTTTAAGCCTCTCTTCCCTGTACCCTGCCTGTTCATACCCTTGAATTGATTAGATCACTTCTGAGGTCCACAGCTGCTAGTTCAGCTGCGTAGTCTAGACCATTAACATGGTCGAGACAAGCTGGGAGATAAAGGAGATATGGTGTGTGGTATTGATGTTTAGGCAAGAATGTATGCATGAATGAATTACATCTCTATATGGAGCTGGTTGTGGCCTCATTCTGCCATGTACAGCATTTCTGAGGTTCACTGTGACCTTGGTCCACAGCTATGTACGGTGCTCTCAGCGCAGGGTATCACTGTAGCTCAGCAGCTCTGCAGCATTACTTTTGTGGGGTGAATTTTACTCCTGTACCTTGATTTCTCGCCTTAATAGAAATGTGCTTCCACATTACCTAATCTGGATCTCTCTCTGTAGCACACTGTAATTTTTACAGGAAACCTATCTTTGGACTTCTCTAATGATAAAGTAAAACCCCTCTGGAGCCTCATTCCCCCAACTTTCAGAGTTGGAAACTCACACAAGCTTATGTTGAAAAGGAATTGATTATTCAAAGCTCTTGTGCTTCATAATCTACTTAAAACATGTAGATTGACTGTCTCATCAGAAAAGCTCTAAATTTTACTTCGCTGTATAGCCTGTTGGGTCATGTGCTTAAGGCCAGGAGACCTCTGGCTAGTTACTTACAGACTGTGTGCCCCTCCAATTACAGGTTATTAATTTGCCTTGCATTCAAGAGACAGTTCCACATGAGTGAAAAGGAATACGATACTGCAGAGTTCTTCATTACCTGCTCTGTCTGTACCACAGCAAAATAAGAATAATACTGATTTCTTTCTTGCTTTTTTCTCCCTTTTTTCCCCCCTCTGGTCTGTGGAAGATGTTTTGCGGTTTTAATGCAGCTATTTTAAGTGTGACTGTTCCTGTTCAAGGGCAGCTGATGTACTTTGTAATGCCATTGAACAGCCAACAAGCTATGTTCCCCTATTGTGTTGAAGTGATAGGTATGTTTGCTAATCAAGAGGAGAGCAGAGCTTGCTGTCTGACTTGTTTATGTTTTATTTCTCACCATCAAGCTTTAGAGGGAGGCACAGAAAATATGTAAGCATCTATATTATTCAGTGATGTATATATGTACGTGAGTGTACAAACAATCTAAAGTGTACTGCTGTTATCTTCTAGTCAGTCATCGCTGAAATTAGCAAGGTGTCAGGGTTACCACATACCCCCAGTAGTACTCAAAATACCCCAAACCTGGCACGCCATTAGATAAACTGTTAATCAATTGTCGCTGCATCTTGATTTTTTTTTTTCCCTCTTGTGATTGCTTCAGTTTTGTTCAAAAATAGTGACCAAAGTGGAGGATTTCAATCATCAGGATTCACGGAAGGCCTATGGGAAGGGATCAGACTGAGGAGATGCTGCCTGGTTCCCATCACAACTGCTTTTTAATTTTCTTGTAGGCTGTAGTGTTTCTCCTTCCCATACGCAGGATGGGAGCAATTTTGGCCCCTGGAACTGGAGAATCTCCTATGATCTGCAGGAAGCTCAACAGCACAGTATACCCACTTATTTCTCTGTGCTGTTCCTGGGGCTTTCAGCCTCTGCCCTGATTCCCTGTTCATCTCACAGGGATGTCAGCTCCAGCAGAATCCTACCTTAGTGCAGTTTTTACTCATGGGTTTGTAGGTTTTATTCCAATCCCTTGCAAAACTGTTTTAGGCATTCTGAAAATGTTTTTAAAAAAATCATGTAATTTGGCATCTTTGTAAATCCATGTTAATGATTCCAGTAGGAATCATGATAAAATAACATGCATCAAGACAGAAAGTTTAGTGCTGCAGCCAGAAATTCAGGAGTACAGGAAGATTCCACTGGTCTTTGTATGGAATACATTTTGGGGAAAGAGAAGGTGGGATTTTTTTTTTTTTCTTTTTTCCTACTAGGATGTCTTGGGTTTGTATTAGTTCTTGTAACCTGGAGGGTGGGGAGAAGAACTGCCCTGCAAAGAGCACTGAAATTCTCCTGTTATCCCCTCTATGCCTGCCTGCAGCTCAGGTCTTAGATAAGTATCATCTGTCTAATAACATTTCTGCCTGCTGCTGCACTATTGTATAGTTTATGAATTCCATTTTTAACGGAATGCCTAGTTTTGCATTGTCATTTTGCTCTCTGTCAAGTGTCTGGTTTTATTCCATTCCTTTTTTCTTTTAGCAGATGGACAATATTACTCTCCTTAACTTGTTTTTTTTATAATGTGAAGTGGGTATCCTCAGTTAATACACTAATCTGTTTCCTAATTAATTCCCTGCGGTTTTCCTCCCTTTTTGCTGGTACATTGAATCCTGAGTGCAATTCTGTAAACTCAGTAATTTGATTATTTAAAGGAGAAGTAATGAATTTCATGACAGAGGTGTAAGTCTTTAGGAAATGTTAAATTTCAGGAAGCAAATGGATTCTATTATTGTGGTTTAAAACCTGCTTGTACCCAGGGTGTAAATGTGCACCGATAATAATATACTCTACTAAAATACAGGCGCATTGCTGTCAGCTAGTCCTAAAGCGAATTGCATTGTTAGAAACCTGATGCATATGCTCTCCTACAAGCACTTGTTGTTATATTTTTGTATGCAGATGCAATGGCAGGGTGAGTATGAAAACATCAACATTCCATGATGTGGATTTATGTAGCATTTTTTATTGCTTGTTTCCAGTAGAGGCAACAGTGTATTAGACATACTGTACAAATAAAGAGAAGGGACTCTCACTGCTTCTTGCAAATTGTTTTGGCTGCTTTTTTGGGAAGTAGCTTGAGGTGATTTTGCTGACCTTTCTTTGTGGTTGTTTGACACTAAACCCAACACATTGCAAGAGTCCTTGCAAAATTTATAGTCACTCTTGTTGAACATAACCATTTAATTTTTCTGTAAAAAGAAAAAAATTACAAAATACATAAGTTTAAATATCTCAGTTGAAATGTTCTACTTTATGAAGGCTATAGTGAAAATATGCAGGATACCTCCTTACCACTGTGTCCCATTAAATAGAATTTAAAAAGCTGCATAGTAATTGTAATCCCAGTCAACATCTTGCTGATGTTCTGTCTTGCCCTGAAGAAAAATAATAATAGAGGAAAGAGAACTTTTATCTCTAAAATTAGGGAGTCATCAATGCAGTAATTACAGTAGTTGAAATACATTCTGGAAATTTATTTTCAGTTATAAAAGCTTCAAGCCTTTGGGCAAATTGGAGAAATATCGCATCTAGCCTGCTGTGGCAGAACCATTATCATCTGCTAAGTTAAATACAGAATACTACAGAAGTTTCTTTCCTGTTTTAGGATTTCTTTTACACAACTCAGGTCATTATTTTTGCATTTTGATAAGATTATGTCACACACTTCATTGTGACATCAGCCCAGTACGGCCGTGAGAAAAAGTACATTGCAAAATTATGTAGGCATCAGTTTTTACCAAATACTTTGCTTTAGTCCTACAGTTCCTTATGAGTTTGGGGGTTCCATGGTAGCACAGTAAATATGCAAAGTTAACAGTAACCCCGCTCTCCAAAATATATCAATCATAAACAGGATAACTCTTTGTGTTTTAGTTCCTGTAGCAGTCTAACCAGGAAATGTAGTTTGTATCCTCCTCAACTGCAGACTCAGCATACAAAATAAATGTCATCTTTTTAATCCTTTGCAGTCCCAGACAACCTTGTTATGAAGATCCTGGCAGAACGCCTAAACGCACTAGACTGCATGACCAATGGTTGGGTGCTTTATGGCTTCCCAAGAGACATAGAGCAGGGAGAACAGCTGCAAAAATCACATATTATTCCAAACAGGTAAGATATAAATTTAGCAATCACGACATTACATATGTGAAAAATTTGTTTATGGAAAGATACGTGTCTTTATTGACACTGTTTAGGCTGTTGCATCTTATTTATTTATTCCTTCCTTAGCTAGAAAAGGGGTCTTGCTCCTGGAGAGTAGGAAATAGAGCATTGGCCTTACAAATCCTCCAGATGGCCAAACTGTGGGAGAGAGGAGAGATTTGTTCTTCTGGTTATTTGTTTGAGTTGCCTCTAAAGGTAAACCATAAGAAATGGATTTAAGTTTGGATTATATCAGAAGGTGTATTTTATTTGCAGCAGGAGGGGGGAATCTACATCTTTTCTTTAGCATTGGCATAATATCATGGAAATATATTAGTATAGCTAGGAGCTCATTATGAGACTTTTGGGTTTTGTGAAATAATTAAAAACAACATAAGAGTTATCTTTTATTTGAGCTATAATGAAGTGTTCAGAAATGTAATATAAGAGAAATGAGCATCAAAAGAGAACTGTTATGACTGCCAGGCAAATAAAATGGAGTTACTCTTTACAGCTCGTCCAAGGGTGGTGAGGATTTGAAACGCTGGTGTACTCATCAAAGCTGAGAGGCTTTTCCATTCCCCTCCAGGGGTTCCTGGTTCAGTCCATACCACTGGCTGACACAGTGGCCACTCCAAAGGCATATGTTGGAAATTTGTAGTCTTTATGCTTCCAGGAAGCTTACTCTTATCTAAAAACCAGTAGTGGAAAAGGTATATTACCTACGTAAGTGTTTAAGTTGGCGAAGTTACTCTTCCTGTGTCTTCTGTGTGGCTGCCCTCAATCCCCCCGCCACTCCCTATCCAGGGTACAGTGGAAAGATGTAAAAGGGTAAGATTGAGCTGGAGAGAGAAAAGAGGAGAGTGAAAAGGGAGGGAGCTAGCAGTCATGCCATCAACGTTTAAAAATGAAAGTATGTGAAAACAGCAGTAGCTTTATTTATTAAAAGTGAGACAAAATACGACTTAAACAGGAATCCATTTCATGAAAAAAGGGAGAAAGAATCTTGAAACTTACGCTAGATTTAGTTAAGTAACATTTCCCATGGATTATTTTTCATGTGCGTTTAGAAGTTAGGTCCTGAGTCCCTAAACATGTATCTGAGTACCTGAGATCAGTGTGAATACTCAAGTGTGTGCCATGTGCTCCTTTACAGGATCGAGACCTCATCAAGTGAGGAAGAACAACTCATTATATAATTGTATGTGTGGAAATTTGGTACTGATCCATGTGCTCAGCTTCCACTTTCTTTAAAGAGCTCTGCGCATTCATATTTGAGTTAAGAATTTGGCCCCTACTATTTTATACAGGGGTTGAAGTAAGGGACAAAAATAGACATCATGCTACCTGATTGATTTTGGAGCTGATATTTTCCGTGAAACTGAAGTAGTAGGTATATAAGGGAGAGAGGGTGCTTATAAACAAAAGGACATATTGCAGCATAGGATAGCAGGGCAGTAATTCAGTTTCAGTTGTGATGCTAGTTATAAAACACTATCTGCAGAGGTGGTGTGTTTGACATCAGGAGAAAAACCTGATAGAATTATAGCCTTGAAATCAATCTGGGAATAGGATGCAGAAATCTATAAATCAGACACAGAACAATCTACAAAGTCCCATTCTTAGGAGGGCTCTGTTGATGAAATTAGATTAAAATAAATTTACATATATATCAAGTTTATTATTAAAATCTCGTCACATCAGTAAACAAAATTATTTGTGAAAGAGTATGTTACTCTGTGTTTTGAACTCAAAGTAGACCTCTTTGGCTGATCAGAACACAGAGTTATTGTCTGCTTGTCAAGTCACAAATCTATTCCTTAGAGCTAATAAATGGTTAGTGTTCAAATACTATGTTTTATCTGACTCCCACCTCATAAAGCTAGCACACATAATACTAAATTATACAGCATTGAGCAGGATCAGTCTCCTGACTCCTCCATCTTATGGAAAGAAAAACAAACCTAGTAATTGATGGTAGAAAAGAAGGAAAATAAAGTTATTTGAAAACAAACAAAATGGGCTATAAAGTTTGTTAAAATGTAATAATAAAAAACCTCATACAGCATCAGCCGCTGCATCCAAAGAACTGCCCTGGAACAAAAAGGAAAATAATTCATTTTCCACTGAAAAAGTAAGGTACAGGGTTTTCTTTAAATTAGAATTTGCAGTAGAGCGAAGGCGTGCTTACAGACCGGTACGGGAAAACCTGCCTGTATCAGACAAAACCTGTCTGCCAAAGAACTGCCCTTTCTGTACTCAGAGAAGAGCATTGCTTTCTACGTTCCTCCCTACGAAGCAGCTACTGCCTAAGTGGCCAGGATCCTAATCGTATTGAACTGTGGCAGCCTTTAGGGCAAATAAGAAGCTGAATCTATTAGTGGTCTCTCAGTTAGCTAGTAAAAGAACACCATTAACCACTTAGTGCCTACGGTAAGTGGGAATCCAAATACAATTACAGGTTGGCATCTGAAGCTCAGAACGACTAACGCAAAGGACTGAATTCAGTTCCTCATCCAAGCGAGTGTAAATAGGTATTTTAGCTTTTTTTTGTCGTTAATGCTTGAGCAACAATAAGAAATAGATAGATAGTATAGCCATGGATAGTTCGAATATACTGAAAACCCTATTTAATATCTACCAAAATATTTCTTACCTGCTTCTGCTCTCTCCCAAACTTACAGTTAAAATAAGATTCAGCAGCAACAGTGTCATCTGTTATATATCCCTTGCCATTAGCTTCAGCTGGTTCATGACCAGCTGTCTGCTGGTTCCAGGCCAGCTTAAGGCAGTCAGCAGCTTAAGGATTCCCTGAGCCAGAGGGTCATCTGGACAACTGTCTAACAGCCCATTTTCCTTGACTTTACAGTCTCTTTTTCAACACTGTACTTTTGGCCTCCACCAAATCGTATGGAAAGGAGTTTCACTTTTTCACTGGGTGTCATATGAAAATACTTCACAATGTTTTTTCCGGGTTCCTTTCTTCTACTGAGAAACAGTTATAAGCGTTCCCTGTTCATGCCTCCTAACACTCCTGATTTTATAAGCCTCTTGTATATGCCTGTTCAGTCATCTCTTTCCCAGGCAAAGAACCTTGGTCTGTTTATCCTTTCCTTTCCTAGAAGTCATTCTACTCTTCTGATCATCCTGTCTCCCTGTTCTCTACCTTCTCTAGTTATTCTAGCTGTTTCTTCGCTGAGATGGGACAACCAGAACTGCATTCAGTTTTGAGGGTAGCACTGTGTACTGGGTGTATATATATTAGCATAAACATTTTTTATTTTGATCTTAACTCCATTACTCATAATTGCTGATATTCTATTAGATGTTATTGTGATAGATTTTGGAAGAATGTCTTGTGTGTGTAGGCTATGGTAACTACAATGTCTCTTTCATTGAAAATGTACTGAAAAATCACAAAGTGTCACAAATCTCAACTGAGTGTGTACAAACTCAGCAAGGAGCCTAAAGACCCTTTAACTCAAGATCTCTGTAGTTAAAATTGTAGCCAAGGTTTGTGTTAGAGTTCTCCTCAAGCCAATAAAGCAAGCCCCTCCATCTGTGCCAATGGGCTCTGCTGCTAAATGTGTCCTGGGATTCCCAGTTCCTCTCTTCCATCATTTCCTTTGTTTTTTTCCATCTGATCTGAATCAAGGGTCGATTGTCTTACATTTCAGTATTGATTAATTATATTACAGTAGTATCTACAAACAGTACAAGTGGACAGACAAAGCTGGGCAGGGGAGGGATGAACTCGAGGATTGACCTAACAATACATATATAATATATTTCAAATACCCTTTTTTTCCAATATTAAAGTTTTTTCTTTCCCAGTAGAGAAAATAAACACCACTAGCTTCTCCATGTAAGTTTTCCAGCAGTGTTTTATTTGGTCTTCAAAACGACGTGGCTGTATCCCTGATTATGTCATCTTCTTACATAATATATTTAAAGCTTCTTTTTCACCACACTACTCTGTGAATACTATCCTGTTTTCAAACAGTTTAGGATAATGAAGTTCCTAATTTCTAAGGTAGAATCAGTGAATATGTTGAAAAGGGAAAAATCAGAATGGAAAAAAAGATTTATTTATTTATTTATTTTTAACTATTTGGTCTTTACATGGGGCTTTCATATTTCTGCAGCTGATCCCAATGCGGATTAGGGATAATAAACAGCCTATTAATGGAGGCCTGAACTAGGAAATGGAGTTTGAATCAGCAGCAAAATTCAATGGCTGGCGAAGGTTAATAACTCCATTACTATCAGCTCTATTTTTTAGCCGTTTGAAGAGCTAGGTGTTAGCCTTATCTTACTCCTCATTAATTGAGCTAATAGAACCCCAGTGACCCTACCATGCTGCCATTATCTGAGAGTTTACCAGACATGGACTGGAATACTTATCACTGAATATGTATTCCTCAGGTTCATTTTTATATCAGAAATATTTTTGTTAAAGATTGGCTGTCTTTCAGGTTTCTTTTTGTCTTTTCATTTCCTTGCTGCCTTCTTTAAGAGCTACATATTTGGAAATTAAATGTAAATGACTTAATTAAAATCCTATCAAGGAACAAGCTAAGTCCCAAAATAGTTGCATCAAGGAAACATAATAGTGATTGAATTATTCTGACATGGAAAAATCTTACAGGGCATTTTAAAAACTTTGGCCTAATTTAAATGATGGATATTGTGTATTTATAATAGATGTGGTTTTAATTGATGGCATACAAAAATCTGATGAGTAACAAAGAAGAAATGTTATAATTATATCTTATTTTCTCCTCGTTTTCAGGGGGAAAAAAAAAGAAAAACAATGTGGTAATCAAGGTACTAAATCAGGACAATAAAATTTGCCTGCACCAGGGAAAGAGAGAAACAGTAGGAAAAATCCAAGTGACCTGTGTAGGGTTTGGCTTAATTTATAAAGAAAGTAGTAAAAATAATAGGCAGACCAAGTCTCTGTTTCAATCATTGTCTTTTTTTTTCTCTTCTGATTAGAAAGCAGCTCACTCTTACCAGAGCCATTATATGGTTGCTGGTTTACTGACTGTTGTCTTCACTAATGTTAATTGGTTTCCTTTTTATTATCACTTTGCATATCAGTGCTCCCGTCTCAGTTCTTCTCTTCCTTCTCTGTCACATGTTCAAAGTCAAACAGACTGACTGGTTCAGTAAAAACTAAGGGGCAAGACAGTGGGAGCTAAAGGGGCAGGATCTTCTTGAGGTCTATGGTATGCTTATAAAATAAAACATATTTTGGAAAGCGTGTTTTAGGTGATGAATTCTTATGTCTTCCCCACTCCAGTGGAGGTACTCGCCCTCTTAGCTGTGCTGACTATACATCAAGTACATGCATAGCCGTGCTCTGAGGGAGCAGAACACCCTGGCCAAGTGATAAAAATTACAAGGGTTTTTCCCAACCAAAATCCATTACAGGTTGTGCTTACTGGGCAAAATTAACAAATCTTCCTCTCACCTGGACTGGTGAATGACTCGTCTGCTTCACTGGGTGAGTGGGATCAGTTTAATCCACAGTTGCTACCCCTGTAGCCTTTTCCAAGCTACAATAATTCAGTCATTGTGTTATCTCTTGATGCGAGTGTTCTGAGACTTACCCTGTTCATTGACAAGATTTTAGTTAAGTCATTTACCTTTGTTTCCTGATCTGCCTCTATTGCAAGAGGCATCGCTGAGCACTCCATAATGGGCAAAATATATCAGGGAAGCTCCCGTTACCTTATGTGTAACAGCCGTGCGTAAAAAGATAGACATTGCTCTGGCATGAAGGCTCTATTAAGCAGTCACGCCCATGGGCTACTTCATAGTGACAACTAATTCTCCACACGTAGTGCAAAGAGCCGCACACACACAGTCTTTTGCCCTACACAAAACTGATGGAAGCAGCTCCTTACGCAGATTTCTGAGGTTTGGCTGTTGGTGGGGAATCCTTATTCTCTGTTCTTCCTCTCTTTCTTAGTAGATTGTGCTCCCTCTTCCCTCATAACACTAATGTGAATAGAAGCTATTGCTATTAAATAATCCGATAGATAGAAAATTGGATGATTACAATAAAAAGATTATTTCACTTCTGCTGCACATTCTGCCTGACCTATATTGGTACCATAAAAGCTTTTCTATCCTGGGGAAAGGCGTTAATATGCATCTTGAGCCAATAATAGCAAAACATCAAATGCAGTTTTAAAATCCTTCTGTGGGCTTTCTGTAGGATGCTGCATTTGCTGTCACAAGCTTATTCTGCTCCAACAAGAATAGGAGGTATATTTGGCTTCAGCTGTGGGAGGCAGGTATTATTTTTAGAAGTTAACTCATACAAGCTCCTTTTGATGGCTGGAGTTTGTTTGGTGAAATCCTGGATACAGCAATTAAGGAGATCTCTGATCTCAGCAAGCTTCCTAAGTCTCCAGGAAGAGAAAGAGGAAAAGCTTCTATTTCTACATCAGTATTTTTATTTTTATTTTTTAAGGACCCAAAACCACATGCACAATCCTTTCATTCTTTTTGCTGCTGAAAGGAGGCATTTTTTTCTGCAGTAGCTATCTCTCACAAATGAGGAGACATTAGGAAACCTGAAGACATTCTATCCTGATTGCCCTTATGTTGAAACCATTTTTCTCAGAAGATGCCACTGGTATCAAGGTTGCCTTCCTGAACTCAATACCTAACTGGAAAGCGAGAGAGAAAACTGTAAAAGCAGTAGAGTCTGGGCTACTTTTCATGTCTATGGCAATGGTAGCAAGTTTTAGGCAAGGCAAACCAAACCAGCAACGTCTCTGCTTTGTCCACGTGGGAACAGCTACAGCCAAACCGTGAAAGCACTGGGCTTAATATTAATGCTTTCAGTGCTTCTTCACAAAGTGCCATGAAGTATCCGTGCTTTCAAGGCAGAGCTCCTAGCTCCTCCTGTGGCTGCCAAAATTAGGTGTCTGTGTAGCAGCTGCAATTTGAACAAGGTGACTTTGAGTAGGTGAAATGAGAAATACAACAGTGGGTTGTATTTGACTCTTGAAGAGTCAAAGAACTTTAAGTGATGTCAAATTCAACATTACAGGAAGCTTTCTGTTTGAATACTCGACTCTGCAGTTTGGAAGGAGCTAGCTAAGTCAGGCAACATTTCAGAAAGAGTCAAGATTGAAGAAGGCCTGATTTGGTCAGCTACACAAGAGTCCTGTGCCCTTACATGCTCTCAGTTACTTCAGGGCAAAAGACTGGCTTGCATCCCTACGGGCAAAAACTATTTGCTATGGGGTATTATTGTTTGAGATTGTCTCTAGTTCCTAGAAGAAACTGAAGATTTTTACTGAACCTAGTAGCCAAGTTCTCACATGTTTGCCATATTACTCAGGAAGCTGAGATGAGGGGTGTCCTGTGGTCAGCACTGGGAACTTGCACGTGTCCATCTCGTCAGGGGAAAATATGTTGTTCTGGGAGGAGATCTGAGAACCGCCTGAAAGAAGAACTGGGCTTTTCAAATCTTAATTCACAATGACAACTTCATGGTACTAATCTCTGCAAATCAACAAAGGTTGTTCAGGGCATTCACCCAAGACACAACTTTTGTTTAAGGAATGAAATGAAACAGTCATGGAAATCAAAGTGTTATCATTTAAGTAGCAGTCAAGACATCTAACCTGTGCTTTTCCCCTCTGCACTCTCTTTGCTTAGGTTTTTAGTCATGCATTTTGGTCACCAAAGCACATCCCTGAGAGAGCACTGAACTCGGGTCTCCCAGTTTGCTCTCCGTTCATCTTGCTCCCCATGACTGACTCTCTGGGTTGGGATCCAGCAGTATTCAAGGTGCTGTTTGGGTGCTGTAGGATTGAACCTGAGGGGCCATCCTGCAGCTCTTCTCTGAGGCTGTTTGGCATAGAGTCACGTTTAACTAACAATTTTGCTAAGATGGGTATGTAGGAAAAGATGTAGCTGCACGCAGTCATGTACCATCAGTGCATTTTGGGGAATGTAACACTGATTGATCTCAGCAGGGAAAAATACGATGTGGTTTGTCAATTCTGAATATTTCTTCATGGACTAAAGCAGTCATTTTCAAAATTTTACCTTAATTTCCTCAGTAGTTCACACATGAATAAGAACCATATACGTGCAAGTCTGATTTTGTAGGATTTAGGAGCTTTTTGTAAGGAAGATACTGGTTTCAAGATCTGACTGGAAGCAGAAAAACTTTTGAAAATAACTGAGGGAGGAAAACTTTAAATATAATGGCATGGCAGCATTTTAATTTGCATTGGGTAAGAGAACACACAGATAAAACTGATGACAGTTTTGCATGTGTGAGAACTGTGGATGAAGACACATAGTGTCTGGGAAAGCATGGTAGGAAAAGGAGGGCTCTCCAGTGTTGTCAAGCATCTCACATTGTGTTGATCTTTTACCATTTACTCCAGCAGTGTGGTAGCAAAAGTTGGCTGAATATTAGAATCATAGAATCATTGAGGTTGGAAAAGACCTCTAAGATCATCGAGTCCAACCGTCGACCCAACACCACCATGCCCACTAAACCATGTCCCTAAGTGCCTCATCTACACGTCTTTTAAATACCTCCAGGGATGGGGACTCAACCACTTCCCTGGGCAGCCTGGTCCAATGTTTAACCACTCTTTCAGTAAAGAAATTTTTCCTCACGTCCAATCTAAACCTCCCCTGGCACAACTTGAGGCCATTTCCTCTTGTCCTATTGCTTGTTACTTGGGAGAAGAGACCATTATTCCGAGTAAATGTAGAAAGGTCACCCTTACATCTGTACAGGTTAAAACTGAGTTTATGAAAGTCTGTTTCTGCATTTGCTGTCTGATGTTGAGAGCACAGGGGCAGTACTTTTAGAGGAACTACGTTACAAATGTACATTACCTTTGAACTCCATGATTACTAGAATTCAGGAATTCTGGAGTAAAAACTTAAGACAAGATTGTGCCAGCTGTGTTCTGATTTAGTAGTCTCTTTGGATCTGAGACTAATCCCAGAGTAAGCTATTACTCAGAGCTAGTGAGGCTGGCAAAACTGGCCCATACTGAAAACCACAGGCAGAACAGGCATTACGCTTCTTTTGCTTAGATACTCCAAGCTGAAGATCTGGGAAGACAAGTGCATCAGTCTGTAGCAAATATAATACGGCTTGGGTGATTAAAACTGTCAAGTAATATTGCATATTGAATGGAAACTAGTTTGTCATTACCATGAGGATTAGAAAGTGTAATCTTCATTAAAACATCAGTGGATTTACTGCTGTTTGCCTTGGAACAAGATATTTGCTCAGAATTTCCTAGTAAGTAAATTTAGCAAGTGCAGGGCAATTTAAGAGAGCGGAGCTGAATATTGTCATAGCTTATTCTGCAGGAAAGATGTAGGAATGATCCCTTATGTCTGACAGATGCACTGGATCTAATTCTATTGGCCTGGATCACCTGCAGTCACATGAATGTATTAATCACCATCACTTAAATTGGCTTCCTTTGGCTCAGGTGTAAGTGGTGACCCAGTGTTTTTGTGCTGTGTAAGGATCATGTTTTCTGTCCCTAAATACATTATGTTTACAAAATTCTGTATTAAAGAACTCTGTCCTTTGTAAGGCTTGAAATACATTTTGAGCAAGGCTTTTATCCGTCCCACAGAGGCTTTTAAATGTTATCCTTTTTCAACATGTGCTGTATTTCTGAGCTCAGTAAGACCACTAACATGCTTTGCGCATGATAAAAATTATTTTAAAAAAAATTTTAGTCTAATATTGTTCTGATATGAATGCTGATTAATATCCCACTGATACGCACTGAGTGAACGATCCAGAGGACAGTCTGTTCTTTTGATATAGCTGACCAAAGCTCAAGGTACAGCAGGTTAAAAAATAATTGTTTCATTTAACCTTCTAGTAAATGCTGCTACTTTTGTGAACATAATTTAAGCTGATTTTCAGGCCAAGTATATAGGAAGAGTTCCTCCTCACATACTTGCAGTGAAATCAAAGGATTTGTACTGGCCATGAACGTGCCCCAAAGTTAAAGAAAACAGAAACAAAATAAAGAAATCACGTGGTTTCTCAACCCCTTGAGTCCTGTGGGCTCTTCAGATCGACATACATTTTTCTTAGCAGCGTTTGCAGTAAAACACTGAACTGTCAAAGCTAAGTGGTAGGTATGGTGAACTTGCCATATTTTTGTAAAGATTACTTTCTCCTTTTAAAAGTAGTTTCCTCACAGAATTCTGTCTCCAGTTGTACATTTCTAACCTCCATGGATGAGACTGCATAGAATTAGCTGGTATAGGAGCAAGCCCTTAGCTTTCATTCCACCATTCAAAATATAATCTCAGCTTGAAAACTTGCAGCCCTTTTTCTTGTTAAAAATGTTACTGCTGGTCCATTATACTGAATCCAGGTTTTTATTAACTTTCCTTGAATAAATTGCTGAAATGCATTTTGCTTCGTGATTATTAAAAAATTCCTTGTATTCCAATTCTGTAACTCTTACAGTAAGTAGCTGTTACTCAGAAAAATCATCCAATAAAACACAGCAAAACCAATGATGGCAGGAGAGAAGCTTGGACATAATGACAAGGGAGATCTAGGACCAGATTTAATTCTTAATGTCTCTTCTGTGGCTGTATATTTGCATTACAAACCTAGGAAGTTGGATCAGTACAGCTTCCAAATTGTCCTGTCTGCAAAAACTTGAGAGTAGCTTCCCCTGATTTATTAAGCATCGTGTTTTACTGCAAAGTGTAGGAGAGCTCCAGATTCAGCCTGAATATTTGGTTTTAGTTCCTGCCCTGCAGAGAATTTCTCCAGTGGTTCCTAAGTTTCTCATCATGCTGTCTTCCTTCCCCTCCACCCCTACCTGACCCTGCTATAGATCTCAACTGTTGTTGTACCTTGTTGATGTTTTGTCTATATTTGCTTTAACCAGATGCCCCTCTTTGCATGCAGCACTGGGACTCATCCCCTCTCTCCTATCAACAATAATTAGCCTTGTAAGACTAATGGAAGAAATCATGTCTAATTACCCTGTTCAAGGCCCAATTATGTTATTAACATTTGTGGGCTATAAGCTAATGATGAGGAGAGCCTCTCATTTGCATAGCATTAAGTTAATTGAGCTGGAAGCTATGGGGTGGATAGCAGTGATGATAGCAGGATTCTGTTACAGAATGGATAATGATGACCGGAGCAGGACGATTCACCTGACAGGTTTATTAATTAACGGCTATCTGATTACCTAAAAGAAATGGCAAGTGGCAGTCCTTCTGAAAGAAGCTGCAGTATTTTTTTAATGAAAGATGCTATATCACTGCTGATATTCTGGGGTGATTGATGGTAACGGCAGTGTAAGCTCTTTGCTGGAAGCCCACCCAAAACCCTGTGCTGGGTTACTTCCTGCCCCTGCAAAAACGTGCTGCGAAGGTCTGATGTTTCTGAATATGCCTAATTCTTACATGGCCCACGAAGTAGGGCCGTGCCAGTGAATTTGCGTGGTTGTATGAACACTGTATTTTGAAAATCCTTAATTGTTACGTAATCTGGGTGTTTTGCCCTTGGAAGAACCGGAGGATTTGATTTTGTAAAAGGTGTTTTTTCATTATGGTGTTAGGCAGGATTCTGTGTGGTGTTAGGGAGAAAATAACTATAAACATTCAGCTTTTCACATTTTCCTGGTACGTACAAACTGCGAGTGAATGTGAGTGCCCTTACCTTCAATTTACTTCTAGGTACAAACAGTTATGCAAAGTTGTTAGGCCTTTTAAGGAACAGGAATCTTTTTTATTTAAAACAGTTCTAAGAATAAAAATCCGTCTTTTTGATTAGATGTCAGGTTCTGTCTGGTTAATTCCAAACACATTGTAGTTCACAAGAGATTCAGGCAGAGTCTTGTTTGACCTGTAGTATCTTTTAGATGAAAAAAATCACTCTGTTTAAAAGTTGCCTGTGCAATCAATCCAAGGCTGAGTAACTTGCTATGCAGTTACTCGCTGTTAGAAACCCACACCTCAGTTCTGAATGTATCTGAATGTCAAATACAGTTTCCAGTCAGCAGATCTTTAGATTTTTTTCAGCTACGTTAAAGAGCCCATTGTTAAATCATGTGAACTCCAGACCTTGCCTAGTGACTAAGATACCCGGTGCATTCTGGAACAACCTTTGACCAGACTTGTCCCAGGAAAAAAGAGAACACTACAAATTTTAGCCTTTCAGAGAATGGCTTTTTATCCATTTAGGTGGCCTGATGATTAGTGTTTCAATAGTAATAGATTTGTGAAGAGTAGAGACCTATAGATAAAACACAATCAGCATTTTTTTGCTGTTGGAGAACTTATATGCACAAAGTCTCCCTGCATTCTGTGCCCGGCATTTGTTGGGTACAAAGGAGCTGAGAACATTGCCTTGATCTGATGTGGTAAAGAGGCCAAAGTTTTAGTTTACTAGATCCATACAGACATTCACAGATCACCACAGGCACTTTTGGTCAAAAGGAGAAGAGAAGAAAAATGAAAAATCGAAGATGAAGGAAGTAACCTGGGAGAATAGCTCCTGGAGCAGCTAACAGTCTGAGCTGTTTACTGGTTATGACTCGCGGCTGCCAGCGAGAATAGAGAGTCCAATCAGTTACCACTGATCGAGGGCAACTTACTCTCTGTAGCTGTGGACACCTGTGTGGCGTGGAGCAAGTGAGGGAGCAGCGTTTGTGTAACATTTACAAGGAGCATCTTCCATCTCCTTCCAGCACGTGATGGTGCAGAGCCTGATGTCCGTAGTTGTGTAGAAATTACCTAAAAAGGTTGTTCAGGAAACCTAACACAATGAATAAGTGCCTTTGCTGGAATTTAAACCCTACATCCTCCTGGTCCTCATTAGCTTTCTGTAATCACTAACCCACACAGTCAGTGTTGGATAGAAATATCTTTACTGTATAAATTAGTTTTTCTGTAAGGTGTTCTGTAGTTTGCCACAGTGCCTTGCTGTATAAAATAGACAAACACAGCATCAAGCCAAGATCTGATAGATCAGGAATTATGTATTTAATTCAGAGTTCTGTATAGAGTGCTCATAAAAGCTTGATCATGATAGAGGGGCCAATAAACATTTGGGAACATAAATATTTCTGTAGGAAATGGCTTTGTGAAACATTTAGTTGTTGAGTAATAAGAAGAACAGAGAAAATCAGAAGGGTAGAAATCTCTAGGTACTAATCTGATGGGTTATATATGTTGCAATGATAATAACGTTGAGAGAGAATTTTTATGGGACCAGTAGCAACAAATACATTGAGTCCTGCACTTTTTACTAATGTCTTCATCTTCTTGTGCTTGCCCCACTTGCTATCTCTGCTGCTCCAAAATTCAGCTTCAAACCTAGAAAAGCAGTGGATGAGACCAAAGGGTGCTGCGCTACTCCTCTGTGTGGAGATGAGGGTGTAAGGCCTCTGAATTTGCATGAGCTGAGTGTTTTGAGCAGGCAGGGCAAAGCCTTGGAGCCTCAGGCCATGATCTGTTCACTGGAGGAATGGATCAAAATCTACAGAAGGCCAGGCAGCGTTTGTTATCAGGGATGGACTGCAAGGGAAAATATAACTATGTGAGGATTTGGGGGGAAATGATGCTCTCTCTTTGTCTCTTGTTTTTCTGGGACATCCATTACTTGAGTATTTAGGCGTCAGTCCAGCCAGACAGCAGAAGGAAATATATTTTAGAAAAGCACACATCAAGAAGTATTTTAAATGGCCAAACTGTAGAACAAAACATTCTGGCAACACAGCTGGTGCTCTTGTCAGTCTGTAGACTAGAAAATAAGAAAAGAACCTGTAAGAAAAATAAAAACAACCTAGGAATAGCTAATCAGGTTAGAAGTGATGTTTTGGCTGCAAGGATTTTGAGGGCTGTAGAGAAAAATAGAATAAGATTAGAAAATATTTGTCCATCCTGTATGACAGATGTGGGAGAAGATGTAATCATTTGTTACTTCTCTTTTTTTCCTCTGAAAACAGCAGCAGCAATGAGCTGGCAGGCACAGTGAAATCCAGTTAGCAAAAGTAATGGGAGTTGAAAGTTTGACCTTTTGTGATGGAAATTTGATATGAAAAAAGGGTCTTTTGATAATTTCTCTATCCAATCAGATATGGGAGATGTCTTGATCCTGTTTGCTCATTTGCATGCTGACTGATCTCATTTGAAAACCCAATCATTCAGAAATATTGGGACGTCAACAGAAATGTTACAAGCAAGGAGCTGTTTTATCTGAAAGGTCTGCAGGATGTCATCTCTTGTTTTTCACTCCAGTGGCCTGATCTCTTCTTCATGATTCCATGTTTTTATTGGCGGGATAAGTTGAACATATTGAAATGCAAATAGCCCTTTCCACATTGAACCAAAATACAGGAGGTTTTTTCGGTATGATTGATTGTATCCAGGGCACTTCAAAAGCAACAAAGAAAATATTTGCTGCAGTGCCTCCGATTTCTTGACATTGCCAAGTTCTGACGTTCCCTGTTAGCAATCGTTGGGAGAAAGTGATTCCTGGGCCTGCGTCTCGCCTCTGCTTTTTCCCCCTGTAAGGCCCACATTGATGCAGCTGGCTGTTTCTGGGGCCAGTGCGTGAGGTCGTTCAGTTTGCCCACACACAGACACACACACAGACTCTCTCTCTCTGTGTCTCTCTCGTTATCGCAAGTGCTGAGTGTCATAAATGCATTTAATGGATTTTACCAAATTGCAGATGTGTTTAATCCAGCAATGGTATAATTCAGAGCCTACCAAGATCACATGTTGGCTTTTAACTGTGTGTGTAACTGTCCAGATGATTATCTGGCTAGTCAGATTTCAGATCCTAGGTGCTGCCCACTTAGGTGAGTTTAGGATCAACTTTATCTCCCAGACAATTTAACCTTTCTATTTTCTAGAACAGGCAATCCAATTTCCATTTTACTCAACCACGCAGTGGGTTAATGGCAAGTTTTCCTGCTGTGTAACTGGTGTCATTATCCCTTATTTTGGAGACTGCCTATTAAACTAATATCTTAAGCCAAAGTTTTGCATTATTTAACCCAGAAGCTAGGGACAGACTAACAATATATCGTAGTTCTGAATAAAGGAAATTATTTAAAACAATTCTTTTTTTGGCATACTACCTTCTTAACAGGGTCAAGCTATATGAGAAATCTTTTTTTCTTTAGTATCCCAAGATTTTTTTCCCCACCTGTTTCTCCACCTGGACAACCCCTAGCCTGCTAATCTGAGTGCTGTCCTGGGAAATGGGACGTTCAGCTCCTTCTTTCTGGGGCTTCTTAGGCTTGCTCTGTTTTTTAGAAAAAAGTAAGTATTCACTGGATGTAAGTCCCTTGCCTCCCTGGTGAACACCTGCATTGGACTGCAAAGACATTCTGCTTTTCTGGTTTGATGTAATTCTGTATACAAAACAGAACAATTCCGACAGGAGGGCAGAGATGGGTTTTCTTAGTTTAGTGTTGTGACGCTTGGCTGGGAGATGGTTCATAACTGGAATGTCAAAGTGAAGCTGGCACGTTTTGAAGAGTTATCCTGAGCACCAGCTCTTGGCTGCCCCTAACAAAACCTTTCTTAAAACTGGTGTGGTTTTGCACAAAGTTTTGCTCCTGGCGGACCAGCACACCCTCTTGTTTCTCTGGAGTGGGCCGATTTGGAGAGGGGATGTCATGCTCCGCGCTGTAGAGGGGAGCACGTGAGGGGGAGAGGCGCGTACCGGGGCGTCAGCGAGGGCGCTCCGCAGGGACTGCTTTCCAAAGCCAAATCCTGGAGGGAGTGGGTGCGAGGAAAGGGGTGAACCAAATTATAAGCTTTACATAATAGGATATCTTGAAAGTCATTTAGTTGGTGTTTGTACAACACTTGGAAACGTAAAGCTCTAAATTAGGCAGGAGGTCAAGATTTACCACAGTGTTCCTCAGGCGGGTGACAATATACCTCATTAGGGACCCATAGAAGTTCACAGTCTTCATCACTGAGCTAGAGAAATAGCATATGTGCCCAGCTTGTTCTTTATTCAATAGACTTCGGGGTCTAACCACAAGTTAGTGCATGTGTTTCTGATATTTATCTGATAGTACCTAATTTCTTCAGCAATACATGTACTTCTGTATATGGGTTGGGAATTTCATTGCTAGAACGTGCCTGTTTTTGACTGAGGACGGGAGTAACTTGACTGATAGGCCTCTTCAAATCAAGAGAATCCGTTTCATCAAATCCTGTGGCCTGTCAGCTGGGGGAGAGTGCTTTGTGAAACAGCAGAAATGGTAAATTCCCCCATTCCTTGTGTAATGAACTGAAGTTGTTGGTATGACTAGCTAGCACGACTCAGCAGCTCTCTGAATTAGACATTGAGCATTCTCCCAGATGGGAAATCAGCCTCCTTCATCTCTCATGTATTTCAGAATATCGAACCATGTAAGTTAAAACACGATGTATTATTCTTGATAACCACAGCAATCTAGCTCCTCCCTGCTGGATTTTTTTAAATATACTTCCCTCTCCACCTGCTTCTTTTGCTCCTCGGTATTAAAAAAAAATGCAGCTTAGTGTACCATTATTTTTCTCTGCGGTGAAGTCAGCATAGAATATTAGTGTCCAAAAAGTTGTAGAACAAAAGACTATCATATGTTGCACCTTTTAATCATGTAATTGCTGAGTGACATTTAACTCTGAGGCTTTAAGTTACTCCTTTGTCAGCCAGCCTTCTCCTTCTGCCCCTCTCATTCCTCCCTCCTCCCGAAGCAACCTGCTTTTGCAGAGTAGTGCTTTAACTACACTGAAGTTTGGCTGGGCTTCTACATATTACAGCAGCAACACGAAAGCAAACAATTGAAGTATTTGAGAACAATGAAATATGTATGGCTATCTGTGACAGCCCTATAAAGCAGAGCAATTAGCCGCGTAATCCGAGAAAGCCAAAGCGACCGGCAGCCCACGGTTCCCTATTAGTTAAATGCTTTTTGTACGTCCTCATCCCATCAAATCAACTAACACTTCCTTTAATTGGTTCATGAATTATACAGCTTGGCTGCATTATAATTTAATCACCAGTAAACATTCCTGGGGCCTGCTGTAAAGTGTATAGCGCTCATTAATTCCTTAATTTCAGCAGATGGAAGGGGAGATCGGATGAACGGTGGCAGTACAGAGCGCCTTGGGCAATGGAAGAAGGAAAAAAAGGTGGGGGGCCGTTTAGGTTTTTTAAGGGCTGTCAGAAACTCAATCTGTGAGCTGTCAGCAGCTTGGACCCGTTTCCCCCCGCCTCCCCCTGCCTTCACCCCACCTACTGCTGCAAGTGACTGAGGGATTCATATGGAGGCTTGTCAACCCGTCTTTAAACATCAAGCCAGCGGGTAAACCAAGCCCAATGTAAATTAATTCTTGTCTTACGGGCCCCCCTTTCTCTGTCCCCATGAATATTTCATGGCGGGCAGCATAAATATTAATTCTAATAGCTCTGCACAGTGGTTATTATTTCTGTTTTATGACAAATATTCATAAAATATTCAGGACCCTTTTTTAGAACATTTACACACTTGATTGTGAAATTTTCCAGCTTCCTGGGGACACAGTAAACATATTGGGGTTCTCTTGATGGACTTTTTTCTCTCTTAATTAATACTACGCCACATTAATATTTAATCAGATTTAGTTTTCTTTTCCCCAGAAGTGAACCCTATTACATTTGAGGATTTATTTGACAGTATTTAAACAGGGAATTTTTATTCCCTATTATGAAATTGGTTTCCTTTGACACATATATAAAATGACACATTATAATCCGTTCTTTTATTCCCTCCCCTTGCCCCAAATCATACACTTTTTTGGTGTCAGTTCTTTTATTTATTTTATTTTATACACCAAATATCCTACCAACAACAAAAGTTAGTGTTTAAATGATGGGGGTGGGGGGAGTTTAATGTAGCATTTTATAGGAACATTTAAGATTAAACATAATTTACTATAAATTTGATTCCATTTATTTAATAAGGAAGAAAAGTATAAGTTTCCTTGTTAGGAGCAGGAGGTACTAGAGAAAAGCTGCAGACAGGTAGCAAAGGTATCAGTTCTGATATGAGTTTGCTAGTGCTTAACCCTGGAGTTCTTGCTCCACTCAAGATTTGCTTTGCAGAATCTAATTATTGCAGGGGAGGGTTGCAAGCATCTAAGGAAACATGACTGCATTTGGGGAAGCGGGTTCAGGTTCCTGACCTCGGGCCTCTGGGGCTGCAGAGGCTTTCGATTATCTGAGACGGAGTTTGATTAACCTTGCGGATAGTGGAAATCGTGCCAGCCACATTACTCTAAAGCACTGCTGGCTGCCATCTTATTCTGTGATTCATAAAGCACCGCTGGAATGAACTCCGGGGGGAATGCAAAGATGCTAGAATAACAGCTGAGAGTAAGAAGGAGGCAAAGAATAAAAATGAGGGGAGAAATGTAAAGCAGTTTTGAATGGAGGTACTAATGCATCTAAGCCACTTACTGCATATGGAAAGAGTTAATATCGCCTTCTCAAAAGAAGCTTTAAAAATGCATTGAAGCCCCTAGTTTGAAAACATTTGCTCTGTATATGTGTGCCTTTCGCTGCACTTATGTAACGTTTACACAGCCGGTAGTTCTTCAGACCACTGTCGCGTGGAACGTCTCTCGCTGCCAAAAGGCCTGAGGTTCTTCGCTGGTGTAAATCTGCGTGACGCCAGTGGAGCTACTTTGCTTTATCCCAGCTCGAGATCCAGCCCATTGTTCTGTAAAACAGACAGACGGTGCTACCCGGCCGGGCTGCGCCTGTTCCCCCTGCGTAAGCTGGTGTGGCACCCGCTGAGATGCTGCTGAGATACCAGGCTGGTGGGGTGGGATCAGGAGGGACCCTGCCACCTCGGCTGTCTGGGCTGTTGGGGGCTGAGCACATCTAACTGGTGGGTGGAAAACATCTAACAGAGTCATTACTCTGCACTGCTGGTGAAGGGAAGGAACATCTGCAGCTACGAAGGATGTTGTTCATCTCGCTCCCCTGGCCAGACGCCATGTCCTGGGAATACTGCCCCACTTAGCTGCCTTTTGTAGTTATTTGACAGAAATGCATCTGTTTGAAAAGAAAGATCCAGTGTCTGGAAATAGCTTGTCATCACAAGAATCATTATAGGAGCTCAATGAGCAAAACACGTGTGCCGATTAACCTGTGTTTTAGTGTTTATGCAATGTATTTTCCCTTATAGTCAAAACCTAGAGGGTGAAATTACTTCCCAAAATAGAATCAAGCATCTTTCATCAGAAGATATCCCAGAATTTGGAAGACATCAGTGAGTAAAACCTCCCAACAGCTCCTTCCATAAATAAGAGATAAGGACCATTTCATCCTTTGCAGAGACATGCAGAAGCGGCATTTAGGGTAGGAAGTGAACTAAGATCCATGTCCAGTCAGTAGTGCAGCCTCAGAAGATCATTTGTAGTCTGGTTACCCATGGGCAAAATACCTGGTTTGAAGCTCCATTGAGAGAAACCTGAACAGGACTGGGGAAAAGGTAGATGGGATCTAGGTAACCAGTTTAATTTTTAAGAGGGGATTTGGGGATGCAGAATGTAATTATGGAATATAACGTGCTCAGGACCCTGTGGCTAGGCCCCTAGTTCTCGAGAAGAGGCTTAGCCAAGGTTTCAGGTTTAAGGTGTCTTTATACTACAGGAAACGGAGCGTTCTTCAGGGGAACTGATTGATCCAAGTCAGGTATCTCTGGCTAGAAAGTCAATAAAGACAAGATGACCTGGGTTTTAGCTGGGATTAGTCACTTGGATTCAAATCTGAACTTCCTGGTACCTGTCAGCTTGAACCACCGACTTGATTTGCCGTATTATTGTGATAATTTAATGGTGCTACCCAAGAAAAAGACCTTTTTGCAATGCAGATTTTTCTTGTATCTTGGCCAAGCCTGCCATCCCACCCCTGTCTGGCTTGTGGTCCCTGCGTGATCCAGAAGTTTGTACAGTTTTATGCATTTCTGGAAACTTTTAAAACCAAAAAACATGGTCAATTTTAACAATGGGTCTTACAGTTTAGCCAAATTCAGGACAGTTGCTATAGATGGTGCTTGTCTCTCTGCCAGTTCAGTCCATAATGCCCCCCAAGGCTTTTCCATCCTTGTGCGAGAACTGTGTTATTCCCTTCTCCGCCTGCTTTGGCTCTGTTTTATGAACCAAAGGGAGGAGCTTGCATTTGTGCCAATGATCACATAAGGATTTTACCTGTGGTAGCCTTTCAGAGAGCTACTGCATCCACACACTTCAACAGGCTCATCTCTTTTTCAGCTTTATAGCTCAATTACAAAAATGGTAGCCATTGCATTGCCAGAGCTAAGTCCTCCAGGAGAGTTATTTTCCGTGGGGAATTGTGCCATAGCATCAGATAACATTGTATTGATATCTCCATATTGAGTAAGATGTTCTGTGCCTTATGAAAGGCTCAATTTTCTAGCCTTGAATTTGACATTTTCTATTTGTCTGCCTGGAAAAGAGGGTAACTTTGTGACCCTTCCTCTCCTTTCTCTTCTTTCTCTCCTCCTTCTCCTTCCTCGCTCTTTCTATTGCTCTCTCGCCCTCTTGCTCTCTCTTTCCCATTCTCTTTCGCTCTGATTTAGCTGGGGTTCTGTCAAAGTTCTGCCAGCAAAGTTTGCTGTAACTTTGAGATCACACAGGCATCTGATCTTCACGTTCTTTTTTTTTTAAAGCAGACTGATGTGGTATGTTGTAAACTGCCAGGAGCACTTGCTAATTTAGTAGTTAATGACAGTCACAGAGAGTGTTTTTCTTGCCCCTGGAGAGGTTTTAGACACAGCTGGGGTAGATTTGCCACTATCAATTATGCACCATTTTAAACAAGAATTGGCCAGCAGGGGCCTCTTTTTTTTGCAGAGTGCAGAGCGTGAAGAATGGGAATATGGCAGCTGGTACCTGCCTACGAGGGAGAAGATATATAGGAGTCAAGAAAATAAGGGAAAGATGAATAGCTTACTATTTTTAAAGTTGCAGTTTCAACTCAAAAGTTTAAATGCTACATTAAAAATGGCCCAGTGTTGTTTGGTGTTGTATTTTTTTTTAATTCAAGCATCCTAACTTTATTGCAAGGCTTGATCTGGACCTGGTATAGACACAAGCAAGTCAGTAGTCTCTGTTTGTAAAGGCCAGCTAGGGAGCCAGGATTCTGTCTCAGATATCGCGTTGCATCACTCTTCATCCTTAAATGAAAACAAGGTATGAATTCAATTAGATTTAATGGTATAGGTCAAATTTCACAGACAATAATTTTACAAAAAGGGCTTGGCTTTGGGCTCCCCTCCACCAATGTCAATCCAGAGCAATTCCAGGTAACGGGAAATGCCAAGAATGAGAATCTGACCTAAGTAAATAGCTCGGGTCTAGAACAGTCAACACCTGGATCCATCTAGGTCAGCCTCATAAAATGGCTATGTTTAAATTACAGGACCAAAACCCGTGGAAGGCCGTGGCTTACAGGCAGAGCTTTAGTTCTCTTGAGATGTGAGGGCAGCTGGCAAGGCAGAGGAGCCATCCTGGAAGGTGACTGTCAGTTCACAGGAGGAGCGTGCCTTAATCCCTAGCACAGTGATATCAAAATTCAGGCACACAGCACTTGCTTGTCTTATGGCAACACTCGTAATTTTTCCATTATAGGTGCTTTAAGTTGGTGACATTATATGCACAAAACAAGAAAACCACCACCAAAAAAATTCTCCTGTGGACAAGTCTGAGCACTGCCAATTGTTAATAACTTGGATTAACTAGGTTGGTTGCCATCTGGAATAAATGCAGTTCAGGATTAGATGAATGCTGTTGTGTAGGTCAAAAAACCTTTTTTCACTTACTGTATGGTTGTGACACATTTTTCCAAAAATGCCATCTCATGATCAGGCGTGAAATAAAACTTCTGCCACCCATACTTTTACCTCCTCCTCTCTCTGTTTGCAAAGAGAAGGCATCAGGATGCCCTGGTGACCTCCAAGATCTTAGACAATGCTGACTGAATAGTCAGAAGCCAGAAGCGATTGGAATGCCCTTTTGGAATGCCAGGTGGCTGGTAGGAAAACAACGTTATATTCCAGCTGTTAGAGGCCTTCTGTATTTCATTGTCATCCAAAGGCGACTAGTTCTCATTTGACTAGGTACACAGTGACGGTGTCATCAACATTATTAATTTGTTGGAATTTAATCTCTCTAATGTATCTGAAAGCTGTAATAGATTAGATAAGTGATGTCAAGTGCAGTGAGGAAGAGGCAGGATTCTGACACAAGATTTTTTTTTTTTCCTTTTAACATTTGTGTTCACGGTTTTATTATCTGTGAAAGCTAGCTGACAAGACTGGACCTTCTCTCACATCCCTCTCCTGGGAGAGAGAACAAAGGAGAGAGGACAGAGCTTTGCTTACGAATCACTTGGCTTCAGTCCTGCATCTAGCAGCAATGTTGCCACGCAGTGGTAGTTAGGGGGACATTTGTCCTCAGAGACCTGTGCTGAGAGGCTCTACCGAGTTATACCCCACAGAGCGCCGATTTGTAACTGGATGCCAAAGATTTTTTGGTTGCCGCTAGGTAGGTGCTGAGCCCGTGATGCAGGCGTGAAGATTCTTGGTGCATCTCTGCCCAGCCCTCCCCGGTGCGCACCTCGCATTGCTGCTGATTGATATTATTCACCTGTTGCGGAGCTGAACTAAAAGCTTGCCAACTCTGAAAGAGAAGCTGCGCTAGATGCTAATCTAGCAGTATAATGTAGTATACTTTGATATGAGGCTGTGTTTCCTTGCCTCCCCGTCTACCAATTCTGATGACATCTGTTTCATATTTCCCCTTGATAGAAGTTGTGACACATTACAACATACAAGGCCTGGCTGATTCCTAAAGCGAGCTTTACAGAGGATGCATTTATGTGAAAAAAATTGCACTCGGTATGTGAAAGGGGCCAAGCTCTGCTTGGAGATGAACCCAGTACTTGTAGGGAGTTGTTCCAGTTCCTGCTCTAAATGCTGGATCAAGGTGGTGGATGCAGCCCTCTATCTTACGAGGATTTCCAAGAGGAATCCAACAAACAAGTTACCTGGACAGTTGAAGGGTCAAGTTTGTTATGTGATCAGAGTCATAGCAGCCTGAGAGAGGGACACGGGCGAAATGTTGCTCAGAAATACCTTGAGGAGCTGAAGGAGATGTATCATATACCCAAGGCTAACACTTCACCGAGAGTGCATACATGTAAACAGGCTTTACTCATGTGAGTAAGCCTCCTGGGACTGCATAATAGACTGTGTGTGGTATGTGTCTGCTTCAAAATGATAATAAAGCTTTCTAATTGGAAGTATTTTAAGTCTAGACGGTAGTTCTGTCAGTGGTTTTCCCCTTCATCTTTTTTTCCTGCTTCTGAACGATTTTAAACTGACAGCCCTGGGGAGTGTTGTTTTCTCTTATCTATAGGAGATGTACAGTATGGCAGGGTAAGGCATCCCACCTTCCACTGGAAGGACCATTGGGTTAGGAGTTTGTGCTGTTGTATAGTATATTCTGTGTGTGCCGTTATACAATGCACATAGGGAAAAAAAATCCGTATTAGCAGGGCTGTCTATACTCTCCCACATCTTCCCCCTACACTCTTCTTTAATAGTGACACCAGGCTGGATAATAAGAAGCATCTTGTATAAAAAAGAAGGGAATCTCAGACAAGGCTTTCAGAGTTCATTTTGTTGGCAGCTTTTTAAGTGGAGTTTTTTAGGCTCTTCTCTTTCAAATACCATAATACTTTTTGAGTTAGTAACTATGAATTACAACAAGCTTTCTTGATATGCCAGGTTATAATCCTTTAGTGGTTTTGTTTATTTCAGAATATAGTAGGAAGCCGTATCAATTATCATGCCTGTATAAATGTTGTTCCTCTCTACTAGAATATTCATCTTGAGACATATCATCAGATGTTACCTGTTCTGACAATCACGTTTTTGTGCCATTGTTGGGCAACCGAAACAAAGAAAAACAAAATGTTAAGAGTGTAAGGGATAAAAGAGTGTTGAAACTGTTGTTCTTTTCCTGTCTTTGGAATCTCCGAGATCTTGAATGTTTTATTCCTGGCTGTTATTTTGTTACCACAGTGTGACTAGAAGTCATTATCTGTAAACATTTGAAAAGAGAGATGATTTTCATAACTTTAAATCCTACAAAGGATTCTAGTAATCTGCTATGTGCATGCCAAGGTAAAGCTCAGCCTTTCATCTGGTCTGATCCCACCCAGTCAGTGTAAAATGTTCCTTTGGTGAATGTCTAAAGCATACGGTGTCTTTTGTGAGAGGCAGACAAAAACGAAAATAGGAAGCCTGGCCTTGAAGGCAGCAGCGGGAGAAGGTGTATTATAAAGAAGGATGTATTTACAGCCTTCAGGCCGTGCTCGGGTGGTAAAAGCTTGTTTTTGTAAGTTTTCAAAGGAAGCCTTATTTTTTATTTTGTTCTGAATTAATCATCGAATGTGATCTTTGTCCAGATCTGCTTTAGTCTCCAGTAGCTGGGGGACAGGGGACTCACGTCTGCTCATTCTCAGCAGTTTGTTGACAATTTTCTGCTGAAGAGCTTTTGAACTAGAATATAAAATTAACAGACCATTACAATGAACCAAAATGCCAAGGAGGAGTCAATGTGAGATGGGCCCAACAGTTTATACACAACAGTGTCATGTGACTGGGGTCAATAGTGGTGTATATTGTTTTCTGGTTCTGCATCCTCGATTCAAATCAGGGCTTTTGTGTAACCTGTATGAAATGAGTTGGCAAGTCCCACTCCACCCTCTGGTGAAAAGCTGTCCATAGCACCGAATCCACACCACTGACACTGAGGGTCTGACTTTTTAAGACGCTGAAAAACTATGTCTTGTTTAGACTCAATGGGAATTGCAGATTTTGATCTTAAAATCAAGCATTAATATTTCCTCTTTAGCAGTCTCAACAGCAAGGCTGATTGTCGAGTGGGTTATGCCATACTGAGCTGCCTTCCGTGCCCTGGTGCTGTTCTCTGCAGGTCAATGCTAATGGAAGGGACAGGGAATTGTCAGCGTCATAATGCGGCACATGTTAAGTCTTATTACTCATTCTGCTTTTAAGGATGCAGGACGGGAGTGGGAGACAGGAGGACTCACGCTGTGGGGCTGTGTGGGGAGACAAGGGCAAAAGAAGTGGAAGTGGACTAAGAGGAAGATCCCTTTCATGGGCACTGAGTCGCGCAGTGCTGTTATTAGGGAGGAATGCGTAATACTGGCAGGCAAGCTCTTTTTCTGTCCTTGACAGGAACAGCAGCAATTTTTTATTTACCTTTTGCAGCATGTCATTGTGATTGTACTTGCTAGTTGGGTTGAGAAGCTGGATCCAGAGGAAGTTCAGAGGTAACTGCTGGTTTGTGAGCAAGCTGTGGCAGACTCTGAGATAGGCTCGTGCTGTAATTCAGTCGCCGGTGTCCACACTGTGTTGTCCGTTAAGCCCTGTCAGCGCACACAGCACCACGCATACTGTGTGTCAAAGAGCTGCTGCCTTGATGAGCTTGGAGACTAAACAAGATGTGAGGAGAACCGGAGAAGAGAGGTCCTGTGCATATGCTAATGTTTTCTGATGCTGCAGTTTTGAGTGGTACTGTCACTTCCACGTTTGTGTGTGCCGTTCGTTTGGGTAAGGATTAACGCATACTCTGAAGGTCACGAGTGATGTTCTCAGGATGTTAATGCACTTAATTGTTATGTTCTCCATAGGGTATTTTTCTTTAATCTCCCCTATGAATCCATCATGGAACGGCTGTCTCAACGGAGGATTGATCCCGTCACTGGGGAAAGGTTAGCACTCATGTCTGATGTTTAACATTTTTCAAGACTGCCAGTGAGATGAAAGCACCAGATAGACTTCATAGAAATCTAAGGAAACTCAGGAATATTGTACTCTTGCTTAGGGACTCCTTAAAAGAAAAGTTAAAACTTTCATAGCTACTCGAGTACCAACCCACCCTGTTCTCAGAATAGGGCATTTTAAAATCTTGGAGCCTGAAATCTACAGTAGCAAGGTAACTAAATTGGTTGGTAAGATAACGCTGAGGGAAGATGTCTGAAACCTAGCCTAAATGCAGATGGTTTTGAGACGTTCCCATGGGAATTCTGAAGGCTTCCCGACTGGGGAAAATGGAAAACTTGCTGCATTTTACTTCCCCAAGCTCCCGTGATGGTTCTGTCTGCTGTGAGATATTAACATGTTTCCTGCTCAGTAGAGCAAACTCAGATATCTGAGTCACTGAGTGACTGTAAGATTGGGTTCTCAAATGTGGCAGTTCATCTCACCGGCAGTCACAGCACCTTGTTTCACCAGTGACCTTCAGGTTTACTGTCTTCTCCACCCGTGTTTTTCGGGGAACAAGTAACAATGAAATATCTTCCTAAATACCTGCTGGAATTGGCGTGTATTTGCAATTTCACTTGTGCTCTGTTTTTATGATTCCCCCACTTACATTTTAAACCAGTATTTTATTTTTCCAATGGTTAAATGCATCCTATTGAATCAAAGACAAATACTGAACCCTCAGAGATTAAGGCCATAAATACTGAGCTTGTCCCAAAGTGATACATGATTATTCAGACATCTCACGCGAGGTGCAACATTAACTTGTGACAGCAACAGTGATTTGCTGTAACTGTTCTCTTTGTTTTAGTAATAAGTGATGCAGTTGTTCAGAAGAAATGAACAGTTTGAAGCAAATCATTCACACATCTTTGCATTTCTTATCATTAGGATTAGCCTGTTCAGTATCTGCTCCAGTTAACACGCTTCCTTCTTCCAAACTCTGGGCTTCATTCCTTCCAAATTCATTGTGAATTGAATTGTTTTAGTTGCTGTAGCTAATCCTCGGCGTTATGTTAAACCTGCACCGCTGGCTACAGTGCAGTGAAGAGGGTGGCCTTCAGCTGTGCTCTAAATAATTCTGATGTGGAATGAACTCTGTGTCCACATCACTGTACCAGCTGGAGCTGTAACGCAGTTCTGTGCAGAGACACGGAGACTCTGCTTCTCTCCTCGGTTTTGTATCTATCCCAACAGTTTCAGAAAATTTAAAATACTAGATAAACTGGTTTTGTGTTAGGGCACAGGAGACATTTACTCAGAAGTAGAATTACCGTGGCAGGAAATCTAAATACATGTTTGCAAAAGAGCTTTTAGCGATCGTTGGGAGCCTTTGGCAATGCAGAAACATTGTCAGAATTCTTTTTGGTGTCAGCTGCCTGGGCAGACTGAGCTGGACTGCGGCACTGCTACAGGACTCTGGTGATGAAAATCCTCTGTCTTGCTGAAGCCTGCTGACTAGTTGAGCGAACCTACAACTGTGAATTCAGGGAAGCCAAGTTCTGGCACTTTGGAAATTAGAAATAACCAAAACCTACCTCAGAGTGAATTAATCTCTTTTTATCTTCAGCTACTATAAAAAGATGTTAGCAATTCTATTCTACCTGGTATCCGCCCAGAAATAGAGACCGAGGTAGAGTATTTGTGTCTTCTTAACTTCTTCCAGTGATCTTTAGCAAACACAGTATTAACCCTACTTGTAGTGGCTTATCAAGAGGAGGCATACCTGTCTTTCAAGCTCGAGCTTGCGGTGATTTGGAGACACTGTCGAGCAAGGGCTGTGCTTCCGCTACCCTCCGGCCGTTTGCTGGAAGCACTCAGCCACATGCCTGCTAATAGGAAATACTTCCAAAAGTTAATATTGATGATCCCAGCCCTGTTGCTGCACTTTTGAATCTCGGCAGGAAAGTCCCCGATGTCTGAGAGCCTTAAACACACTTGAAGTCACAGGCCCTTCAGCAATGCCAGGACACAGGGCTATGTTTGGGCTCACTGGTTCAATGCAGAGAAAGCACTCAAAGTTTGGCAGCTTTTTCCTGACTAGTGTCCAGCATTAGCATAACAGTAAACCACAGCAAAGATTTTTAACAGATGCTAAGGTTTGCGGTTACACTTTTTGAGATGCTTTTTTTAAGATAGGAATCAAAGATTACAAGTAAAACATGTTACTTTGGGATTGGGTCTGGAACAGATCTGGAAATGCTTCTGAACCCGGAGCACTGGGCACGTAACAGGGATTTCTCCACACCTTGTCTGAAGTATATAAACACTAGCAGCACACTCTCTGTGTCACCTCAAGAGAAACTCTTGGCTTTTGAGTATCCAGGATTCTTGGGAGCAGGAACGACAGATTACTTGCTCTGAAATTTCCAATCATTGTTTTAAAACCCCAACCTAGAGTAGAAAGAGGCACTTCCAAGGAACTGTGATAGGCAAAAACATGGAGTATCGTAGGAAATGGCCGCTGTGTCCTCAACTTGAGCTGAAGCAGTGGCATTTGTATCTCATCTCCAGATACCACACTGCATTCAGACCAGCACCCACACCGGAGATCCAAGCCCGTCTCAGGCAGAACCCTAGAGACAAGGAAGAAAATATTGAGAAGCGCGTGGACACCTATTACAGGAATGTCAAGGAACTGGAGGATTTTTATGAAGATGCCTTTTATGTCAATGCTGACCAAGACCCTCATGTTGTCTTTGAGTTTATAGAAAGCTGTATCATTAAGCCCCTTCCATGCAAAAAATTAAAAAGCTTATGATTAATAAGGATGATTTCTGGAACTTTTAAACTTTTATGGATTTTAAAAATCTGGATTTTAAACTTTTCCCTGTAATGTTTGCAGTCCGGTCCCTGAAGTGGCAGGTTATCACAAGTGGAGAGGAAGTCTGCCAAGCTCTGTTAAATTTGAAGCTCACCAAGGCTGAGTGAAGTACAGGGAGTGAGAAATTGTGCTTTAGGGGAAATTTTTTCGGCTTTTGTTTTGTGATCCAAGGTATGAAGCACTGTGGCTGGGGAAGTTCCTGTGTTTAATTCAAGTATCTTTTTCTGATTCTCTGATTCAGTGAATAGTAGTTTTGTCTTAACTATGTAATACCATGAAGCCAATTTGGAGTATTAAAGCTGTTAGATGTGTTTGTGTCTTAATTCACTCAGTGCTCTCCACCAAAACTACACACGCAGTACCTGTCTACCTCACTGTCACACTCTGCTGCAAGCAAACACAAAAGCAAATAGAAAAATGAAGCTTGCAGCTCTGCAGTGCACTTCCCCAAAGACAACTGCAGTGCTCTGAGGCCAGGGCGCAGAGGTTTTTTACTCCCTTGTTAACTCAGATTGCTTAAAAAGTTCTGCCAAAACACTCTGCAGACGCACCGGCCGTCCCCATCACCCTGTTCTGCAATCCAACCCCACGGCCGGGCAGAAAGACTCGGAACAACTGGGAAAAATATCCAGAGCCATAGAAAACTGGTTGCAGGTTCCTCACTTTCAGAACCCAATTAAGGACATAACGAGCTGCAGGAGCAGATAGGTTACTAAATCCTGCTTCCCTCAGGGAGCTAGGCTCCCAGCCTGTGGCTGTCCTGACTGAGCTGCGGCTGGGCAGGTTGGTGCCCATTTTTTTTTTTTGCTCCGGCTGGATCTGGCTGCAGTACGTGCTCAGGTAAGTCTTTCTTAATGGGAAAATCCTTGATGAAAAGCACAGCACTCTGTTAGCTAGCTCAGACTCTGGCTGTGGAAATGCACATCCTTAACGCTCTAAGGAAGGGGCGTGATTTGCTGTTGTGATTCAGGGAGCACTGAGTTTGATGCCTCTATTATGTCTCCCTCTATTTCTCCCTTGTGTACGAGTGTGAATTCCCCTTGACCAGGCGACGGGGAGGAGTTTCAACTTTCTCCTGGAAGCCTGTGTGTCTGGGAAGCTGCAGGAGGCACGTGCCTTGTCCTTTCAGAGAGGACAGGCCTCCAGGAGCCTTTTGGTTTTAGATGACTTCTCTGGTCCTGTTACTGTAAATAAGTTTGGGTCTTTGTTGCTGCCTTTGATCGTGCGTGTCTAGGTCTGTGTGGAGTGCTGTAGGGAAGTACGTGCCAAATTCCTTCCTCATACCTGTAGAGTAAATCCAGGTGGGAAGACCCTGGTTACCCAGATGGCTATGGGGACGTTGTGTGATTTTGGGAGAGTTTAAGGTCAGAATTTGCAATACCTTTGGGGGGGTTTGGTGAATGGGAATCGGACTTTCCAGCCTTGAGGGCAGCTTTAAAAATCTCGAAATAAATGTCTTTGAAATCTAAGAAAGCCAAATCCTCTGGCACCAGCAACACAAGCCGAGTCCTCTGTGCCGTTTGCGCCGAGAAATTCCGGCTCATAGCGCGGGGCTGAGGCAGTGGCTGCTCCCACGGCACAGGGCCCAACTGCAAACCCTCGTGTAAAGCTGGGCAAGGGCATTTGTAACAGTTCTACCTGTTACAAATGTGCTGCGTGGTAACCTACTCGGGCAGCTGGGTTTTATGCTATTGCTATAAAGATATGCTGTAGCATTCATGCATAATTGGGAGCCTTTCTATTAATAATACATGGGAAGCTCATCTTGCTAATATCACCTTCATCTGAGTGTTCCTACTAAATATTTTGATAGATGAAATGGATAGAGAGTGTATTTAAATACTGTTTGTACTGCAGCTAGGGTACAAAAGGGACAGTGCATCTTTAATTAGACAGGTACATCTGCTTAATTAATTTAGCTGTAAAGCCCTTTTTCCTCTTCATTCTTTCATCTATATGCGGATGCTATATTAGTTCCGCTCTGCTGGTTCCATAGAAACTGAGCAAAAGAGCTCGTCTCATTGAGATGCGCTCGGCATGTCTGGGTACGGAGTCTCAGGTCAATGGTCAACCCCCAAGGGTTTGCAGCAGGCCTGAAGTGCAGAACGTAAGGGTTAGCAGAACATGCTAATACTCATGTAGAACTCTCCCTCAGAAACAACTAAAACAATTGACATTCATTTAATTACTGTAAACGAAACAGCCCCTGCATCACTTTGCATAGTAAAGCCTGTTAATACCAAAAAGGTTCAGTGGGTGGAAGGAGGAATTAGGCCTTTATAATTGGAATGCAACACTTGAAAACCAATTTGGTAACTACACTCGATTTTATTAGCATCTTATTCTGGCAAAACAAATGTTGAGCAATGAGAAAAACAAGGTAAAGAGGAGGTGGTAAGAACGCAGCAGGGACCAGACGCTACTTATTGTACAGCCTGCCCGGTTCAGAAATGGACATCTTTTATCACTCCGCTTCCCGAAGACGCTTTGCAGAGAGGGCTGCTTGGAGGTTGTGCTATACCCTATATATTATGCTGTTAATTATGTAGTTGAGCAACAAGATGAGTCTATCCAACTGTTCCACAAACTTTCGTGTCCACCTGCTCCAGACAATAGATCCTTCAGTGTCCTATGGTGGAAGGATGCTTGAACACCCCCAGGCGGGAGACCCGATCCTCCAGCTCCGTCTCTGCAGGGACCCCCTGTAGCTCTTGAAAGATTTCCCCCGCCGCCTCCTTTGGTTTCTCACCCTTCCCCGTAAGGCTTGGGTGCTGCTTGGGTGCTGATGCCAGCACAAAAACCTTAGATGTCGCTGGTTTTGCCACCATCCATTCGCAACGTGCTGTGGTAGCTGCGGGACTGTAACGAAGGGCGGGCCAGCAAGGCGTTCGTACAGGTCCTTAAGATTTGGTTTAGAGCAAAGACAGGCTTGGCAGGTACCTGTGCCTCAGTTCTGCTTCCCAGAGGGGCAGCTGGAGCCGAGCTGATCTCAAGTAGGGGCGAACTGTGGTTATGACCCTGTGACTGCCCACCTGTGTCGCAGTTGCCAAAACTGAACCCGAAAGGTGACTCTTGCCTTGTCATACGTACTTGTCCAATTCTCTCCCCCATCCCACCGGGGGGGGGGGGGGGAGTGAGCGAGCGGCTGCGTGGTGCTTAATTGCTGACTGAGATTAAACCACGACAGTCCTTCATACAGAAAATTGTCTATTCCCCTCTACAGCCAGGCTCTCCTGGGTTATTCTCCTCTTTCTGCAACAAGAACTGTTTGATTCTACAGAAGAAAAGAAAAGGTGATGTCAGGCCCCTTCCATCAAAGAAAGTCGGTTCTTTAGCAGAATTGTTTTCTGGAGCCGGAGTGCTGCCACGCGGCGGTTCGGGAGGTCAGGGAAAAGAGGGGCTGAACCTACGCTGGCGAGGAGAAGGGAATGGTTGGGTGGCTGAAGGGCACTATCAGGCCCCAGGTCCTCTCCCAGGCTTTACCACAGTGTTCTGTGGCAGTGGCCACAGAGAGGTTTTTATTATCAAGCTTTTTTTTTTTTTTTAAAGTGCAAAGTCTTATGCTGAAGGACTGAGCGCTTAACTACGCTGCTCTTTCCTGCCAGTCTCAGCTCTTGGCACCCCATGTTCCTCCCAGGAATTCAGTCCCTTAAAATACAGACGTTACAAACAAGTACTTTATTTATTTATTTAGAATAAAAAAAGGAGCAGGATTACAATGCTACTGTCGCAGTATACAAAACATTCATCCAGGTTTGCTTCACGTTTACAAAATGTGCCATATACACAGCATCAATATTCACAGCAACTTTGTCAGACCCTCCCATGAACTAAGTCTCAAAGGAAAAATCCAGAAAGTAAAGATTAAAACTCAACTTTGCTTTTTGGTCAGCCTGGTGACCGCGTGGTCGGCCAGCTACAACACTCGCACCCCAGAACGGAATTAAAGTAGCATGAAGAGATCAACTAGATTGGCGGAGCGATTAAATGAAACTCTCCTCCGAACGGTTCCATTTGGATGGCCCTTGGGTTTTCCCTTTTCAGGGCTGGCCTCCTAGTTTCATGTTAAATAAGAATGCTGCAGGGCTGGCACAGCCCTGTAACTCCTGCTGCAGGCTCTCAGCAGTGCACGAGTCCTCCTGTGATGAAGGTGCTCCAAACATTCACATTTGGGTTGATTCAGCCGCAGCCTAGGACAGCACAGGGAATTACTCCACTTTCTGCCCCAAACTGTGCTGTAGTTAATGCTACTCAGTGCCCCGTGTACCGGCTGCATCGCAACAATGAAAACCATCGTCCACAGGCAGCTGTGACACTCCTGAGGTCCCTACCCGGATCGTGACAGAGCAGCAGGAGCTCCAGGTCTTCAAGTGAAGAGTGCTAAAAACTGAGTTAGCATTAAAAAATAGTGACAGAGTTAAGAATATTCCAACTGACACCAAGGGTCTGGGAACGTCTCCAGTGTAAAGTATGAGTTAGAGCTGAGTACAGCCAAAGATTAGCACAGACGGAAATTTAAGTGAGAGTAGGTACACAAGGCCCTCCTCCGTTAGAAGTGAAAACTAACGCTCTGTGGGCTTTGCTGTACACACACGCTGACCTCCACAGGTTGTGAAAAACTATCCTGGACTGACACTTCCAAGAGGAGGCTCGACTCTGTCTTGTTAAAATTCCTGCACCTTCGACGGGCAGGACAGGACTCCAGACGAATAGAGCCAAGCTCAAGTTGTCCTTGTTTACCCACACGGAGGGAAAAAAGCAGCTTTCCAACCCGGTATTTACCAGCGGAGCTATAAACTAGCAGGCATCTCCACACAGACGTTTGTACTGGTCCTGGTTAAAGAACAAACCCTACCCACTGTGACGTGTCTGGAGTATAACCAGCGTAATTTGTGTGTTTACAGGCCTGATGCAGAAAGCTTCAAAAGGGAATACAAGAGGGGGATGAGGACAGACGTAGTATTGATAACTACTCCGAGCGTTTCACCTTTATTTACTGAGAACCCATAAACACCTTCTTCCAGTTACTTTAGGTGCTTACTATAAATCTGACTTTTACCGTGACTACCAACAACTTTGAGGCTAAGACTGCTGTTGCCCTTACTTCCAGCTGCAAAAATATGAACTAGTGCTCTGCAGTAATGAATTTTGAAGTTTATTACATTGTTAAGTATTGGACTGCTACTAGCTACACACTTATACGGTGACTGCCAGGAAGAATTCAATAAACAGCATGAACTAGGTTGTAAAATGCCAACAAGCACTTTATCGTGATTGACAGTAGGAAGCAGGCACGTGGTGGTCTCTCACTGACATACCCAGCTCCACTCACACAGAAAGGCAAGACCAGACAGAACGAAGCGGTACCTTCCTCCTCCTGCAGCCACCGTCCTGCCCCCGGAAAGATAATCTGTTGGTGGACACATCTAACCGGCCTTGCACATCTGTCTCGCGCACAAAGTTTAGATGTTGTCAAAAGAGCGACAGCTTCGGTGATTGACCCCGACCTGCTCCGCGGTGAGGGCTCCGAGGAGCGGGGATGGGCTCTCTTCCACGTTCTCTCTCTGATGCCGTACCTGTAGACGGCAACTGAGACTCCAGCAGTCGTGCCTGCAAGGCTTCCCAGTTTGTGAAACAGTGGACAAGTAATAAAGGAAGGGCTCTGTACTTGAGAAATTAAACTTGTACAACCAAGTCTCCTGTAAATGTTAGTTTAGGGCGTAACAGCGCAAGTGTGATTTGTTAGCCTTTAACCACGGCTTGGTACATTTGCATTCGGTTCCTTTATGTCAAGAAACCCTTAATAAGGATCGAATAAATGGTGTTACGCTGCCCATAATCACTGATGATACGTTAGCCAGTGGAAAACCTGGTAAGTTTAAGAAAATTGGGGAAATATGTATTGCCTGTATGTATGCATCAGCAACCATAATATTTCCTCTCTAGGAATATACAATAGGATTTATAGGATGGGGGAACACACAAAAGGAAGGGATGATTGAATCATGAAGACCCCAACCCATAGCTGAATTAAGGTAAAAGGCAGCAATGAGTTCCGCTGTCGCCAGTTCCAGAGCAGGAGGTGTAGTTTGGAGACCCGAGACAGAGTCCTCATGACCCCAAACTTTCACCTTAGTCCAAACAATGGCATCTAGCACCAAGGCACTAAGAAGCTGTACAGTCCAGAGCTGTTCTGCTTATCCATTGAACCTGGGTCAGCCTGGATTTCTTCATCCCAGCGGAGGAGGGATAAAGTCTTGTGACCAGTGGGAGTAGCAAATCTTAAATGCTATCAGAAGCTACTTATCAAGGACAATGACACATTAGCTTCAGACACAGAACACGGCATCTCTGGCTATTAATTCTCAGATGCAACAGCAAATACCACAATCCTTTTAAAAAAAAAAAAACAAACAAAAAACCACAACAAAACAGCAGTGCATCAAGAACTGCTTTGTCTCTCTGCTGGAGCGTTGTTGTTCCTCTGGAGATGAGGCACCATGAACAGCCACAGTGTTTACCACCAAACGGCGAAGCAGTTGAGGAGAGCCTTAAACTACTCACTTGTTCGAGGTATCTCGCAAAAATTAGGGAGAAACTTAGCAAGATAAACACGAATTTTGTGGGATTTACTCTTTAAATACTTCACTTTGTGTCTCAGAACAGACTGGGCCGTAATATTGGATAGCTCCGCTATGTATTAGTTTGAGAAGGCAGCTCTGTTAATGGCAAAATAGCACGAGGATCTGGCAGCAGGTGCTCGTACCTTCCTCACCCACTCGCCTTCCCTGTGTGGGATGAAAGCAAGGGTTTTGATTAGGACAACGTGAGGGATAATGCATCGAGGTGCTGCTGCAGCCCTGCGGGTTGTTACAGTACTCCAGCAGGAACGGGATTGACCTCCACGCTCCTAGAACTGCGAGTCATGAGTCCAAGACAGATAAAAGGTTTCCTGAAGGAAGTCTCAGCTGGTAGCTGGGCAGAAAAATCCAGTAAGATCAGCAGCAGAGGTTAAATGTTACTGGTCTGAGGTGTGCTATACTATTCGAGCCTACGCTAGTTAAAAAACACACTTAGGGACCAGTGATGGTTTAAAAAAAAAAAAAATTAAATCACAATACCTCTTTACCTGTTGTGAATGGGTCAGGGTGAGAAGCGAAAGCTTTGTGCTAAAGGATCTCCACTGGCATGCAGACAAAGCCGACATCACTGGCTTTAAAATTCCATTCTCCCAGCAGCCATAAATCAGGTTAAATAAACTGGCAATGGTATACTGAGTAGCTACTGCCTTGAAAGACAAGGAAAATAAACATTAATGCTGCAACATTAATGCTAGGTGTACTAGAGCTTCTGCACGTCTACAGCATTTAAACTCAATCCAGGGAAATTCAAGAGAACTGCTAGAAGTAATCACCAGGAATTAATCGAATGATACCACGCTGAACCTTTTGGTCAGCCAGACTTAAACATTTCAGCAGGTCAGGATATTATGGTTTCTACACCACTATCAAAGAAATGGTCTTTGTCCGTTTATTAAAAGCGCTTACACGTGGTTCTGGAGAGCGCTCTCGCCTTTTCCATAGTCGGGTGAATTTCTGAATCTGAACACTCGCTCACCGATGAACTGGTCGGGACTGCCTGGACAAGGACTTGCAGCTTCCACTTAAAATGTCTTCTCTACCACCGTGACTAAACCTTCTGTTCAGCTCGTGGTGGAAACTGATGTTCTGTTCCCCCCAAACCCCATCAGCGCTGGGAAGGAGAAGATAAACGCTGCCCCAGGTACAGTACGTGGCCTCAAACTACGCACACATTAGGTATCAAGGTTACTCTTCGTTTTACTAGATGCTATCACCATCTACATTTTCTTTCTTTGCAGACTCAGTGAAGTCATTTCAATTTTCAATGCACAGCAATAAAAAACTAAACATTTCTTTAACACAATTATGGTATCACTTCCAAGAATATTTACAAACAAGGCTAATTATTTTACAGATGAATGTGCTTCTGCTGTTCTAGTCTACTATATTAATATTATTCTCAGTCAAAGCACTATCATGTTTAATGCATGAAACACTGAATAGTAAGGACAGCTGACTTGTTTTAATGTTAGCTGAAAAAAATTCGCTCCTACTAAAGGTGAAGGAACGTTAAGAAAATATGCATAGTCGTTATATCAAGGAAACTTAAGCACCAATCCACACATGCATTGTTGGAGACTGATACTGTCAAGGCGAGTCCTTGATTGCTCAAATAGCTCTAGAGGACTTCACACACGATTAGAAGTGTCATGAATCGCAAACAGGGCAACACAGATATCTGAGTGCCCAGATCGGCGCTCTGAAGAACGTGAAGACATAGGCTTTGGATTATTTGACAACGTGGATTTAAGCTAACAAGACCAACTGTACCGAATAACCGTACACATTTTGGAGGTATTAGTCCTCTAACGCTGCATAGGAAGTTGCAAAGGATTCTCCTGCTCCCCACAGGAACCAGGTGCCAAAGAGAGAAAGATGTTTTTTTCTGATAGGCCAGTTAGAAGGCAGAATAAATTTCTGGGCTCAGCCATGCTACATAATTGGTGTATTTATGAATCGCTTGATGAGAAAGTCAGGGTTATCCAAGGACAGCTTCACCAGACTCCATAGCCACCTGTGGAAACTTTACCTCTAACATCTTAGCCCTGGTGGGGTTTGGGTGGTGGGGTTTTGTTTTTGTTTTTTTTTTTACTGTGTTACTAGGAAAAGAGAAACCGTCAGCTGGGAGTGATTACTTGTGTGACAAACTTCTGTAAAACTCAATTTCTGTATGAGAGAGACTCCCAGTTCAACTGAAAACAATGTAAATTGGTAATGTTTTTGGTAACTCAGTTGTTACACTGGGAAAGGCGATTCCTGTTGGTAGAGGGTTAGGTGAAACAGAAGGCGCATATGCTGGCAAAAGCTAGGAAGTAGTTAGAACTTAGTTCAGAAAAAGAAGGTGGGGCAAGAGGCTAAGGAGCACTGGAAATTATATATATATATATATATATTAGTGTTTAATCTAATTGCTATTAGTTTAATAATTATTACATTTAAAAATTATTCTTACTGATCCATATTTGACCCAGGCAGCCAACGTTACCCTTCTGACTGCAATACTGTTAGAACAGTTAAGAGGCAGTTATTCTTCTAGACTTTAAAGTGAAATTAATATAATGGCCAATTTCTTTCATATGGCTGTTACTGGCATACGCTTCACTCTGCAAGAAATTAGAACCACAAATTATTTTGATAGTTTAATATTCTGCAGCAAGTGCCAGTGCTTGTTAAAAAGCAAACGAGAGCACTACAAGCTGAAGCCTTCTCTACCCACCAAGACCATTCAAGAGGCAGTTCCGCTGTTCCCGTCCTAGCTTTTGGGAAATCGCACGGTTGTCGGGCAGAAAGGACAGTTCGCACCGCGTGCTTAAGACTTCAGTTCCTTTTCGGTAAAAGGAAGTGTGTCCAGCTGCTGATGCTTCGATGGGGTGCATTTCCAAACCGCTTTATAAACTCGCTCTTCCAGATGTACTCCTGATGTGGAGCACGGAACGGGCTCTGGACTTAAGGAGTTTCTAGAACCTCCGATGTTCTATTTACAGGGCCGTGGACAGTGACTTCCCCTTCCAGTAAAGTCTGTATTCCTGTGCTCTGTATCCTTCGAGACTGAAGGGAGCTTATGCAGTAGAGAAAATACTTTCAATCTTTACATAGCTTTTCTCTAGAACACAGGAGAATCACAGAATGTGCAAGGTCCTTGCAATAACCTCTTGATCCATTCAGGATCTGCAAATAAGAAAACAAGTTGTTTAAAGCTGGAGGTAGAGATGAACACAGGAATGACACCCGAGATGGACAAACTAAAGAGTCATCCTGAAACAGTTTGTATACATTCACCATGCAGGATTAACTGAGAGTTCAGAGGAATCCAACTCCGTTTCTGTCTTGAAATTTCAAGTAATGCCAGTTTAAATCCCACTTTAGCAGGGGACAAAATTAAGCTGAAACAGTCCATGCTATATCATTACATACTCGTCTAAATAGCGATATAGGAAAAACATCTAAAGGATCACCATGCCACAAAGGTAGTGTTCTCGTTTTCTTAACTGAAATTAGAGCCTTCACATAATGCAGTCCTTGGTTCCTGTTTCTTTGTCCCTCTCCAATATAAGGAAATCAAGTTTACAGCCTCTCTCTACCGAGGTTTAAGTTCTGTAGCTGATCCTTAGTGCTGACGGGAATACCCACCTACTACGGGGAGAGGAAAAGTATCACCTACACTTCAAGACAAACTGTTAGAGTACTCCATGATTTTTCAGTGTACCAGTTGGGAAGAAAACAGTTTTCTCGCACAGCTTGTCCTTCCTCAAACTCTGAAAATGCAAACGCTGACTGGCCCCACAGCCTGCCATTATTGTCTCTGGATGATGTACTTAGGGCAGGTTTGGGACCTAAGCCAGCAAAGCGCCAACTATTTCTTAACCTGTGCTGGATCAATACAGCTTGCACTGAAATAGAATGTCAAAGACCCTCAGCTCTTGCAGAACTGGATGCTAATATATTCAGCTTGAGTATAAACTAACTGTTGTAGCACTCCAGCACAGATTACGTGTTTACCCAGCTCTCATTAAAATGTAGCATTTATAAATTAATTTCTGCAGTCACTATACTGTAATTAACGTATGCCACTAATGGACAAGATAGGACACCGCGAAATGCAGAGTACTACTACTTCACATGATAACTGCCTAAAAGAGAAAGGTCAGTGAAACTAATTCAAGTCATTTCGCGGATAAAACTTAAGAATACATAATCCTGCCCCTTTTGGCCACAGGAACAGTTTACCTTCCGGGGCTGGATGCCGTGCAATGCTGTCGTGAAGCAAACACCTCCTGTACACCATACTCTGACAGGACTGGTAGGTTAGAAAGCACCTGTGAAAGGACAAGTAGTTTTATCAAGAGGCTTGGGGTTTTATTGTTTGGTTTTGTGACCTGCTCCTATACCCTAACTGGGGGCTGGGTTCTGTTCCCAATAGACCTTGCTTTCTGAGAGTAAGGGCAGTAATGAGCCACATTAAACACCAAAATTAATAATGTAATTATTCAGGTAAATGAAACTTCAACAAGTGTACCAAATTACATATGGTCACAAAAATGAAAAAGGCCAAAAATCAATATACCGTTGAAAAAAGTTTCATCATTGGCCAAAAAAATCTTAGCATACAGTAGGTGAGGTGAAAAGCTTGAGGGTTACTGCGCAGGGGAAGAATCACGGTGTCTTTAAGGCTTTAATTTGACTATTTAGCCAAACTAGCACGTAATATCTGTTAGGCAAAGGTTTTTCTTTGTGACAGACTACAGACTTGCCAAGTCTCCAGGGACAATCACCATGTACCCGATACATCCATGTTGGAAGATTTCCTTTTCCAGATGTTCCAGAACTTGTCCGACTTCTCAATGTGGCTGTTTCCAATCATTTTTTGTTAAATTACTTTGTTTTCAAATGCTGAAGTAGCTAGAACAAACCCTCCTTCATGTGCTGTTCCAAAGGATGACTTGTGCTTGATTTTTCCCTCGCCTACTTTCTCCCTGCCCCCATCCTCCCCCTGCTTGAAGAGAAGTTAGACAATCAAAAGCATTTTATTTTAAAAACGGTGTACTGGTAAGAGAACCAAATCCAGTCTACAATGCCCTCTCTCTCTCATGGAAGAGGGCAGATAACAGTCAGCAAAAATGGCAATTAACTGCAGCATGGATAACATGCTTCATGACTTTTTACTCCAACACTAGGAAGTGTTTTAGGTTAGCTATTTAAGTATGTTTAAATTATCCAGAGGTGGGCAAAAACTCTTTAAGAACCAATTACCTGAGCCAAATATGTCCATTGGAGCAGACTGCCTGTTTGCGATCAGTGAACGGCAGGATCTCTTTACACAAGCTGCAGTGCTCTGGAAAAGTCTGTTTGTTCATTTTCTTTAAGATATGCCCAATCAGCACCTGGGAATACACAGCAGTCAGCATTGTTTACAGCAAGAGAGCTGCCCACTGAAAGGTGGAAACATCTCTCAGGATATTGTGATTTCAGACTAGGATACGGGATGCAAAGACCTATGCTCTTCACCGGATTCAAAGAAATAAAAGCATAAGAAATATAATACATTGATAAGTATTAATTTATTCTCCTTTTATTGTCATCTCCTAAAGGTTTCTGTCCCACAGTAAAGGGATACAGAACTTAAGAGCAAGTGTTCTGTTAAGCTGCTTGCAAATTTTAAAAGTACTGAAGAAATTGGTATCATACCACTTCAGAGGATGCCACTGACCATTACAGCAACGCTTTCACGTTCTCGTGCCTATCACAATGGATGTGCTAAAAAAAAAAATCCTGTTCAGAAATTACCTGGATGCGTATCTTCAGCAGTCATCTTAAGAGTATACATAATGTTTACAGTAGAACATTCATGTGATCAAATTTGTCTTTGTCATTTCAATAGATATAAACCACATCCCAAGGACCTTTAAAATGTGACAGCAAACTGAATAGATAAAATAGAATTTGGAAGTCAGCTTTTAATGACTATAAAAAGAAGAATCTTGTTTACAAGGCAAGAAAAGCAACCTCTCAAACCTTCAATTCATAGTAATTGCATGCTAGAAAAACACAGCCGTTCTGCCAGAATACTTTGCTAGTGGCCACGCTGTGTGGCCTGCTCGCTTGTAAATCCAGCAGAGAGAACACCACACTACATCAGTAATGGAAATGCGCTTCCTTCCTCTGTCTTTCTGGATGCAATGTAAAGGTTGATTTTTGCAGTTCAAGTGATTTAAGGACTTAGGTACTGAAAAGAACTGTTCTGTGCTCATACAAAGAGGTACAGAGACATCTGAGACATTCTTGTCATCAAGTCTTAAGAGCCGGGAGGCTGATGGCAGAGAGTTCCCACTGAAGCTTCCTTTGTCTGATGTCTATATTCCAAAAACTTCATTGCCCAGTGCAAGGTTCACTGATCACTTATCCCCTGCCACAAATGCTTACTCTACACATTGCAATAGTCAGGATACTGTCCTTGCAGTTATGCTTTTATTTTGGCAGGGAGTATTGCGAGTTTGGGGAGAGTTCCTATCATGGCCAAGCATTCAGTTATGCTTATTTACTGTAGTTCAATAAATGCAAGCGTGCCTGAAGGTTCAGGCAATCTACGTTATAACAAAGACATTCAGTCAGCTTGGTTAATTGAAAGTCCTGCATAAAGTTCTGAAACACTGGATTTAACTCCTAAAACACAACTACTTTCTGAACCTCTGTAACTGATCTTTCCACTGAAGGCTCATGGAGCAACGACAAGACCTGGTGTACCACCGGAACAGTCACAGTACTTTCAATTATAAATACTTTAAGAAGTGATACTGCAACTCTTAAAATTAAAACTGCAGACATAACTGACTAGATATAAATACCTCCTAAGTTTAGTTCTGTAGAGAAGGATAGATTAAATAAGCTTAGCCATGAAAACAAACATCCCTCTCAATCAGTACATGTTCTAAACCCGCCACCAGCAGCAGAATAACCGTGGTCCTCTCCCTTGTTCTGCAAAAACTCAGGCATGCTTATTCTTTATTGTACCCGACCCAAATTTCAACATCTGTATTTACATTCCCTCCTACTCCGTAATTTCAAGGAAGGACAACTTCAGCTGTATGCTCTCTAGAAGCTGACTGGCAAGGATGACATGATTACAGTTCTCTTTCCCACCCCCAAAGCTGTATTTTCATTTAAGGATATGGAGGGGGGAGAAAGAAGTCACTTGTAACACCAAATCCCCAGAGCATAGAGGTGCACTTACTCGTGCTGTTCTGTCATCATAGCCATCATCGGACATTAAGAAGTCACAGACCCCTCTGGTGGGAATACTGGTGTTTTCTGTAATCCATGTGTGTAGATAAACTTCGCCCAACACCCGTTTCATGTGTTCTCGTGTCAAGTGCATTTCTACTGCCTCGATTTGTGCCTGTATTTCAAGAAGCTTTTCTTCCATTGGCTCGCGGCCTCCTACGTCACTCGACTGAGGAAGAGAATCATCTGCAGTATCATCTATGTCCATACCTTTGCCTGCGTCACACAGGCTCTGCTTGCTGGCTTGCTTAGAAGTTCCTTCCTCTTGATCATCTTCAGTGCTGCCCATCCCAGGGGAATCGGATACCAAGATTTTTGCATCCTCGTGTGAAGGTCTCCACATGACCTCTGAGGGAGCCTTCTGCATTGACTGGTACAAAATCCTCAGGAGAAATAGCTTAAACCGCCAGAAGTAAGTAGACCCACAGCTCTCAATCTTTTTGTCCAGTGCTTCCTGTAAGAATTGAGGAATATGCTTATCCTTCAAAATTTTCCAGCGTACAAGATCCGTCAAGTCCACTTGCCGGAAAAGGTTCTGAACAGAAGATTCCAAGAGCTGCGCAGCTGCCTCCTCAAAAGTCTTAAGGGTTACAAACTGAACTTGGTAGTTTTTGTTAACTGGGTGAAGACCGTTAGTCATGCCCTCTGTCGTAATAACTGCTAAGTACGCACCACACGGGCTAACAGCTATTCCGTGAGTCCTGACAGAGCCAAACACTTCCGAGAGCTTAATCAGCTGGTGCTCAAACTTTAAAGCAACGTCTGTGAATATAGGAATCAGCTGCCTTACCTTTCCATCACTGGAGCACGTATACACCGTGCCGTTCTGTTTGTCTGCAGTCATAGATACGATTGGCAAAGAATGAAGCCCTGTCACGTGGGAATTATGGACATTCAGACCTGCTTTGGATATCAACAGGAGACACCAAAACACATAAGCTCCTCTTGCAGCCACCACTAAGCTACAACTACATTTCTGGTAGGGGTGGTAAAGAGGAATACATTTGATACTATGCACTGGTAACTGGTCCATTTCTTGCCATAAGACTACGGGTTGTCTCAGCGTAAAGTAGCCTTTGACTGCTTTTAGATTGACAGGAAGGATCTTAACCGGTCCAAAAGCACTCCCTACAATAAGTCCACTCATCTTTCGGTTGTTATGTTCATATTCCCACCAAGACAACACACTTGGGGAATTTATTCCGGACTCTATGGTATTGCAAGAAGTAATTGATTCCTTACCCAGAAATGGAAGTTGAAATTGCCAAACTGCAATGTTACCATTTTCAAAGAGTACCGCTAAGAGCACGCTACCGACATCCCGGCACTCGTTGTTGTGTTTGACCTGCTGCGTGGTGCAGATGCCCGACCACTCCATGCGCACTGGAGTCTGCATGCTGTGCCGTCGCTGAAATTCAGAGAAGTCTCCTAGCTCTCCCCTGGGAGTGTCAGCCTTAGAAAGTTTGTAACTGGCTTCATACAAACGCTCCCCATAGATTTCTGTCAGGTCCACCAGCTGCACCCACTGCAGTCTGTTGAGGTTGGCGTGGATGGTCAATCGATTGTCCATGGTTAAAGCTGCAAGCAGGCACCTTCCATTCGCGTCGCAGCCCAGCGGTGACCAGCTGGAATACTTGAATCCTCGCATAGGCGGCAATGACTTCCCCTCGGGATTGAATACTCGATCTAGCATAAAAGTTTGACTAACCGTTGGATCCACTGAATTTGCGAACTTTTCCTTACATTCTGCTACCTCCTTTTTTGGACCAACCTAAAAGATAACAAAAAGAGCTTTTAAAACAATTGTAGAGCTTCTTTTTAGGAAGACTTTCCTGGAATTAATTCCCACTTGAAATAGAGCATCCTCTGTCACAACCTATACCACACTGGTCCAATGGTTAATTAACCTCACTCTTAAGGACTGAAGCTTTGTTGTTGGCCTCGATTTGTATAGTTTTGACTTTCAGCTATTGAATCTTTTGTCTGCTGAACCAAAGAGCTTGTTTTCATACTTCTGTTCTCAAGTGTGTACTTAAAGGTACCTGGCATAACGTTCAAACTGTAAAGCACTTGATATTTCAACTCCAGTTATTCCATATTCTCAGCATTGTTTTGGAAAAAAAATTCAGATCTGCAACAACAGAATTATTATTTAATAAGCTATCTCACCCGGACTTGCTACCCATCTGTGCTAAGGCCTGTAAAAAGTCAGTTGCCCCCCTGAAGCCCAAAACAGTCCCCGCTGCAAAAATCAAAAACCAAGAAAAACTTCTACTTAAAATTTTACTGAAATAATTGTCATCAAAGTACTGGAGCTCAAGTGATTCTTAGCAAAACAGCTAAACTTTAGAATCCCTAAAATCCACTTGGTACGTGAGCATATCGCACCCTGACATTACTGGGCCATATGTGTTTCTCCCCCGCCCCGTGCTTTTAAAATACCCCAACGCATCGAATGCGGCGTGCGCTGCCGCAAGCTGTGCGCGGGGCAGGAGCGGCCCAGGGGGGAGGCGACCCCGGGGGCTCCCCCGCCGCCCGGGGGAACTCAGCGTGGCAGCCCCGGGGCGGCCGCTCCCGGGCCCCGCGGAGGGGGGAGGCGGCCGGTACCCGCCGCCGCGGCCGGCTCACCTTGAGGAGACAGGCGGCGGAGGGCGCGGGCACGGCCGTGCGGTGGATGACCATCTCCTGCCCGCCGCTGTGGACGTCGCTGAGCTGCTCCAGGACGGCGATGCTGCGGACCGTGCTCACCGACACCCGGTGATCCTCCGACCAGGCCAGCGGCTCCAACCCGCTGACGCCGTGCTGCAGCCGCACCGCCGGCTCCCGCCGCACCGCCGTCAGCCGGAACCCGGCGCTCGGCGCCGCCGCCGCCTCCTCGACGAGCGAGTCGAGCCCCAGCGGCGGCTCCTCCTCCCCCGCCGACAGCGAGGGGCTGCCCCCGCGCTCCGCCGCCGCCATCTTACCGCCGCCTCACTGGCCGCTCGGGCCGCAGCGCGCATGCGCTGCCGCCGCCGCCGAAGCCCCCGGCCGCCCCGGCTGGGGCTGCCCCGCCGCCGCCTGCGCCGCCCCGCGGGCCCGGCGGCGCCGTGCTGAGCCCCTGCAGCGGGGCGGCTGCGGCCGGGGTCTCCGGGCGAGCGACCGTTCCCATGGGGGACCGCCTCGGCGCCCCGTCCGCCTCCCCTCCGCCCTCGCGGGCTGGGCCCGGCCCGAGGGGCGGCCCCGGGGCCCTGCGGGAGGCGGCGGGCCATGGCGGCGAACGGGACGCTGCTCCTCAACCTCAGCTCGGCGCCACGGGGCCGCGGGCCCGGCGCCCCTGGCCGGGTAGGTGCGGCCGGGGGAGGCTGGGGGCCCGGCCCGAGCCAGCCCGCTCTGCCGGGACCCGAGGTGCCGCTGCGGGCCGAAGCCGCGGCTCTCGCCCTGACTGGACCGGGGGCGGGAGGGCACCGGCTGGGGGCTGGCCCGGGGGAACCGCGGTCAGCGGGGCGCGGGGATGGGGGATCAGCGTCTAAAAAGTTTATAAAATAGAGCCTTTGGCTTTTTCCCGCCGAGACCGGGTTGAGACCTGCGCGGGGGCCCGGTGGCTCGGCAGGGAGACGGGCCCGGCCACCTCGGGTGGTGGTTGTGGAGGGGGAAGACTCGTCGGGGAGTGAGTGGGGATCGGCAGGTACGAGATTCTCGAATCCCGTTAAAAACGGGCTGCTGCGGGATTGCTCTGTGCCTTCCTCACGCTGTTGGCGGCTCTTGACTTGCTGGGGTCTGAGTGCCGAAGCTGTGGGTAACGCTGCTGCGGGCCTCTGCGTCGCTTGGACGCTTGTGAAATGCTGCCAGGGAGGGGAAAATATTTCCATATTTTAGGGAAGGCATCTAATTGTGGGAATGCTATGAGCTGCCGGAATAGGTGGTTTACTCTCGTAAGTTTGGAGAAAGGAGAACGAGAATGGTTTAAATAGACGTTTTCAGTTTTAAAACTATTGTTACAGTAATTCTGGGATGTTTCAATTCTTAGTATCAACTTCTAAATTGTTGTTAAAACATTGTTGAAAATTATGTGAGAGTTAAGTGTTTGCCAGGATTTACCCCAATTATGACGGGTACTTTGAGGTAGGGCAGCACCACCATCGTTTTTCTGATAGCGAATGTTGGTGGTAGGAGGTTGGGTTTTGGTTGGGTGCCAAAAATGTGAAGGAACAAGTGAAAAAAGTAATAGAGCTTGAAAACAATATGGTTCGTAGGAGGACAAAGACAATCGGAGCGTGCAACTAGGAGTGGGGAAGAGAGAGAAAAAAGAGGGGCAAGGTTGTGCTGGCGTTTCACACATTTCAGGAGTTTTGCAATCGTGTCAGGAAAAATAAGTTCATTGAAAAAGGGCTGGGGGACACTGAAGAGCTTTGGGGACAAAAGGAAGTTAAATTTCATTTTCTTCTTCACTGTTCCTGGGGGGGATATGGGGAGAGCAAAAGTTTTTCTTAAGATGACTGGAAGATCAGTAAAATAAACTGATTGCTGCAGAAGAAGAAATAAAGAGCTCAGAAATGCTGAAAGTTGGCAGAAGCATAAGTTGGAGTGAAGTACAGGCCATCCCTCCTGCCCACAGAAAGAAGGAAGCCTACAGGGGTGGCTTTAATGTAATCATGAGATTTGCAGAGCTTTTGAGAGAGATTTTTAGTCGTGTTCTGCGCAGTTACTGGAGAAGCTAGATGAAATCCTTTAGAGATGAGCACTGTGTATGACTTTATATTTCTATTTGCATTTCAGTAGTGTTCAGAGGTCTCAGGCATGGTGGTGAATCTGTTAGAGTGGAAGGTGTCTAGCTGCAAAAATCAAGTGTAGTTTCTTTAGTCATGGGGTAGGGGATTCCAAAAATAAGGGATCTATCTGTGGGCTGATGTTTGTGTTCAACGTGATACCGTGTTGTTAATTCTCAGTCAGTAATGAATTCTTGCTATCTGCTTGCTTTGTTAACATTGAAGCAATCTAATGCTCTGAAAAGAAAGCACCAGTCACCACATGGAAACCCACCTTTGAAACGTAAACGTAAGCCATCGATAAACACCTTCAAGAAATGTGCTACGGAAGCTGACATCAGGGAAAAGGGAAGTTCATCACAAAAATCTCTTCCTGAGAAGCAGTTGACTGACAACCGAAATGAAAGCCAGAAAAGCAAATCTTTCATTAAGACGTCCAGCCTGTTCAGAAACAACCCTGATATCCCAGAAATTCACAGGTATTTTAGACAAATGGGAGGAAAAAAAACCTATTCAGTGTCTTGAATTCTTGCCCTCGCTTGGGCAAAGCAGTTGCTTGGTACCTGTAGTTTCATGCTGTTTATGTAGAATACTATTGTACAATTTTTAACCACGCCATGTGCTTAGTTTTGTTTTGGTTTGTTTCCCCTAACTCAGAAAAGCAGTACAGCAGGTGCAAGAAAATGTTTTCACTACAGATTCTTTTAGCCAGTTGGACCTCCATCCACATCTGGTGAGTGGCAGGAAGGCTGTGTGCCTCGAAACATGCTTTTTTGGGCGGGGGCAGGTTAGAGAGCTGGGAGATGCACCTTTATTCATGGTGACTTGGACAGACTTGCCAGTGCGTTGCCTGATTTTGTTGTAGTCTCTTAGCTCAGCATGCTGGCCAGTGTCCTGACCCATCCCCAAACACACTGTCCCAGCACCCTTCGCTGTTTGCAGTTGTAATACCAAAAAAACACAGAAAACTATTTGGGAGTGCAGTATTTTAACAAGTCTGATATTTCATGATGTACCAGCAACGGTGCAAGTCTGATTAACTAAGAAGTAGTTTGAGGACCTGGGAACTTTTACATCCAGTTGACCTGGACCAGTAATGTAGAAAATAAGCATCAGTCTTCTGGTTTTTGCTCTGTCTTGTACTACAAAAAGTAACAAAAGGAACAGTTTGACAATGAAACCTGTTTACTGCTCTTTATTATCTCTCTAGATATCCACAATAAACACTGTCCTAAAGATAAGTAGCATGACCAGGTAAGCAAATTCATATAAAAACTTTGCACTTCACTACTCCTTAAAGCCAATCATCTACGATCATTTCATTGTATGTAACTGGTTTGTGAAGACCACAGTACCTGTTAAGCTGTCCCATTTGCCATAGGGCTGTCGCTTTCAAAATCTGGGACGAGAAATAACTTGTAAGTTACACAGCAAGTCAGTTGTCACAGCTGAAGGTGGAACCTCGGAGTCCTGCCTTCTAATTTGGTACTTGAATCATAAAACCATCTTTCTTCAGTTTATCACATCTGATGCCTATCTAGTGGCTTTCCTTAGAAATCACCTCTACTGATGTAGCTACACAGCAGAGATGAATGTATAGAATTTGGGGTAAACAGTTTTGAAACAGTCACTGTATGTTAAAACCTGAGGATTCTATCCTATGTTGCGTTCGTATTCCCTAACCTGTTTTGTTTGTTACGCAGTGTTCAGAAGCAAACAATTCCTGTGCTCCTGCAAGGCAGAGATGCTCTAGTGAGATCTCAGACTGGTTCAGGTCAGTATTTACTTGTCAGTCTCCTTCCCTAGGGCGTATTAAACTGGATCCCAAATACAGAACCAAAACCTCACGTTCCCAGTACAGCTCATAAAAGTGACAGGCTGGGAAGCCTGGCGTGGGGCTGCCGTGACACAGACAGGTGCTGCGCAAACTTCTGTAACAACGCGGTGGTGGGACTGCATGTTGATGTGCAGCTGCCAGCTGTCGCACGAGGGCCTATTCCAAGGCTCATGCTGGGGATGCAGACCCAGGAGGGCAGCAGAGCTAAGCAGCACACGCTCTTACCGTACAAACTTGTGTGCTTGCTCTAGAGCAAACTATGTCTGGGTGTCTCATTTCCTTGGATGGGTGGGGATATTTATTTATATAGATCTCAGTGGGATACCACCACCTCTTTTTTTTAATTTAACCCTTTGGCGAATTGCCTGTCAATCTTCCATTCTGGAAACTTTCTACTTATTTAAAACTCTTCCAGACTCTGACCTCAGTTTAAGAATGGTAGGATGAATGGTACTTTAATTTGCTGGAGTGCTGCAATTGCCACATTTTTTTTTTTGACGGAAAGTCTTCCAATTTTCTCCCTGTTAAAAAGGTAAAACTCTTGCCTATGGGATTCCACTTGTACAGTCTTTGCAAGGAATGGAATCCAAAATACAGGTAGGTGCAACAGAATTAAATATATTTGCTTTTGAAATTAAGATTAATAAAAATAAAATCCAGCTCTTATCTTGTAGTCATCACTGTCTCTTCTTGATACAAAGGTCAAACAGTCTTTCTTTCCCTTTTATTTGTGCCTGTGGCTTATGTGATCCTCCTGTACTGTTGAGATACAGATGATACAAGAACAGTGTTACACATTCCCTATTACCTCATGCAGTAGGCTAAATTGTAAATAGGCTAAATTGTCAAGTTTGGAGAAGGTAGAGTGTAGAAGAGGCAATGGTCTGGAAGCTGGGAGGACTGAAAACAAAGGTTACTGCCATGTCTGTAGAGTAATAAGTTTCTAATCTTTGACGTGGAATGAGGTTTGATAATTGCTCCCAGTTTGGATCATCTGGTTGACCAGAAAATACTGCTGCAGATCTGCCATCTCTTGTGCGTTTTATGGAAAGAGATCATCCTGACTTTCCTTATGGGTTGAAATGTTTCCAACCCATCCTGGGTTGTTACTTTCTGCAGCTGCTACCTACAGATTGTGGCTGTGCATCAAACGTGAGAGTATTTCTGCAACTCAGAAATACAAGAGTGAAACAATATGCATATGGAATAAAATGTTGGGTATGACCGTGAGCAGGTTTCCAAGCAGGTAAGAGAAGGCAGTGCAGTATTGATATTTGAAAGACTGTTGATTTTTTTTTTTTTTTAAAAGCTGGGAGGGGGGAATACCCCAAACTGTTGTGTACAAACTTGTACTAAAACCCTCCAGAATTCACTTTGTTGGCTAATAGCAGTTAGACGTGGAAGTGCTCTGTTCATCAGTGCTACATTCTTCTTAGTGGACCTCTTGTCTTCTCTGTTTGCAGCGTAGTGATGGGCCTTATGCACTCATATTAGTCCCGACAAGAGAGGTAGGTGGCCTTTTTTCTTTCTGATTCTGTCTGAATCTGAGTGTTTGAACACTGATTTTTAGTGTGTAGATGTGGGTCCACCAGGGACTGTCTTAGGAAACATCTGTCTTTTTGCTCAGATCTTGCCCTCACAGAAGGGGTGTTTGCTCTCTGGATGCGTGTTGTCATTTTTGTTCAGTGCCATACCAAAGTAAGAAAGAAGGAATCTCTTAAGTTTTCCTCATGCAGTTGGAAATAATTGTGAAGACTGGAGAAACTCTGTAGCTCAGTGCATGGGAGGGAGAAGCTTGCCTAGCTCACGCAGGGGGAGTAAGTAAAACCAATGAAATCAGCTTTGCAAATGTGTAGTTTTAGACAAACGTTTCATTTTTAAAGCACTTTTTTCAAATCCATAAGTGAATGCTGAAGGTGAGGCTTCCAAGAGTTGGTTTCTCCACTGAACTCCTTTGTATTTGATGTATATTATTTGCAATTGCAAAGGCAATTTCAGAGGAGGGTATCAACCTTTTCTTTTTTTTTCTTTTTGTGCACGTCAAATAATAATAACTTCCATGTGGAGAATTGATTGCAGGTATCTAGTTTGGGGCACAATATTTTATGCAACCTCCAGTGCAATATCTCAGCTCAGTTCCGTGAAAGGAGAAAGCTCTGAAGCTATTTAAAATTTTACAGCAGCAAACTTACTGCCTCTCCAGGATGCTGTATGAATACTAAGCATGTAGGAAACTGTTCGTAAGCCTGTTTAAAGGGCTGCCGTTGAGAGTACTTAGGAAGATAATTTGTAATTGCAGTTGGTATTACTTTTACTTTGTATTGAAAGCAATGGCCTTTCTTGAGAGCTTGGCAAATAATAGTATGTAGCATGCGTAGTCAGAGCATTTAAAATAGTTTTACTCCCATAACTAAGCCCTGCTCACATACTCATGCCATGAATGAGTCAGGGTGGCACCGTTGCCTTTCTCGGTCTCCTTCATTGCCACGGCAGAAATGACTGCCAGACAGCACGTGAAACCCAACAGCTAAACGCTTCCTACTGAACAGACATTTAGGTTTGCAAGCTTTGTACATACCATCTCTGTTCCGCTGACTGGGAAACGGGGAGGTAGAAAGGTCCAGTGGTATGATCGCTCTGTGGGTCAGGTGAGGGAATAATGTGGTCTGCCCTGACTGCCAGAAGGTAACTAACCTCTGGGCTGCATTTCCTTTTCATGGTGGTTTTCTTCCAGAAATTGTGCCATTTTCCCCTTTTACTCTTCCAGTGGAGGAAAATCTTCTGTGGCTTCAGCTTGTTTTCTCCCTGGGGCATTTACAGAAGCCAGCAGAAGTCTCTATTGTCCTGAGAGCTGGCTTGTGGAGCTGAACCAATACAGAGGTTTTCGAGCAGGTCCAAATACAATAAAAGAAGCATTATGCAAGAGAATAAAATAATAAGCAGCTTCTAAAAGAAAAGGATGTATTTAGAATTCTGATGATATACATAACTAGATTAGCTTACAGGTTTTTGAGCCAAGGGGGCTTGTAGTCCATCTTTGTAGTCCAGGGACTTTTTCAGAGCTCACTTTCTTTTGTTGATTTCCATAGCTTGCGCTCCAAAGTTATGATACAATGCAGAAACTACTTAAGGTAAGAACTCAGCGCTCTGTGTTCTTCTTATTCCTTGAGCCTCTTGTTGTAAGATGCTAAGCAACTTCAGTTCCTGTGAATTCAACTGGATGTTTAAGGAAATCCAGCATCTGGCAAGATATATGGTCCTTGAAGATAAACCTGTTTGTCTTTAAGTGTGGGATTTCCCTGTGGCATGTTTTAAACTATTACATGAACAATTAAGTGATTAATTATGGCACCTTAGTTGCACATGTTTTCATAAACAAGCGTAGTTGATTTCCACAACGTTTTGTTTTTAGAAGTACCTACCATTGTTTCAGTCTGAGTTATGAATGGAAACTCTCACAATGACAAGTACCGTTTTACTGAAACTAATACCAGACAGATGGGTTTCAGATGGGGAGTAGAACTTGGTTAACTGCTTTGCCAGCTGAATGGCTGGAGAAATTAGAAGGCTTTTAAAATCATTAAATGATAGTGCTTTCCATTTAATTGAGGCAGAGTATCTTACCATGGCGCGAGAAGGTATCTAAACCGTTTATCTGGTCCATATTGCCACTCCCTCTTCTGTTTTTTTTCCTTGAAATAATAAGGCACTTTCCAAGTCTTTTTTAGTGCTGGAATTACCAAGTAAGATTTTGTTGTGTCATGCTGAGGTTTAAAGTACTTCAGTCTTCTTCCATAGTAATTAGAAGTTGTTATGAGTGGACTTTTGATGTCCTGCAAAGGATGAAGTCTGGACTGGCCCCGTTTAATTTTGCTTTGTTACATATAATGTGTAGTAACCATCGAGTCCAGTGTAAACTGTCATAGTGACCCAAAGCAGAAGATTTGGGTCGTGGTCTGACTGGACCTTGGAAGGGCTGGACGACTGCAGGGTGTAATATGATTGTGTAATTACTGAGAGAGAAAAAGGCTAGCTGAGCTGCTCCTGACCAATTACTCTAATGCCAACTGCTAAGGTTATGTTGCCTGGATCTTGCTTCGACATCTTTCTTATTTTAAACCTTAAAAAGAAACTCTTGTAGAAACTATTTTGTTGGAGCATTTCTGGCAAGCAGTGACCTGCAAACTTAAGCCTATTTACCAGTCACGCATTTGTGCAGTCCTTACAAGCTGTGCTCTGCTTCTGTCCTGCATTTCCTCTCGAGTGAGGCAAGGGCAGTACTGTGCTTTGATTATCTCCCCTGTAAATATTGGGCAATATTGGATTCAATGAAGGGTTGGGCCTCATTAAAGTAAGTGGCAAAAACTCCTGCCAATATCAGAGACTGACATTTAATGTTCACAGACATGGTGACTGCGTGCATGTAGGTCCGTGTACGTATATATAAACTTTATAGGCCCCGTGTTTTTCTTAAATTTTCCTTGGCTACAGGAAAAGATTGCTTAAAGGCAAGATGAAGAAATAGCATTGTAGCTTGTCTTTGAACATTTAGGCTACGTGGGGAGAAGGAAAAGAAATATTATGTGGTTGGAAGTGGTGCAAAAAGGATTGCATTTCTGTCTTCCTAGACGATGCGGGAAGCAAGTTACGTGGCTAGAACTAAAGGTGCCATTGATATGTAGCTGTGGGTGAGAGAGTGCATGTGGGCTGTATCTGTTAGATCAAATCAGATGCACACTGCTGTCAGCCCCAGTCCTTTTTCTTTTTGCCAAGAAACATCATTTTTGGATCAGGCTCTGTCTCTTTATTAAGAAGAATCTATATTGGTCTTGGTTTTCCTTTCTGTAGCCATTTGCCTGGATTGTGCCTGGAGTGCTAATGGGGGGAGAAAAGAGAAAATCGGAAAAAGCCAGGTAGGAAGCCAACTTCTTAAACTGTATTTTGGGTTCTTCTGCTCTACAGTGTTTTTATCTGTTACTCTTCTTTAGAGTGCTTTTCTTACCGGGAGAGAGGATTGTGAGTTTGGATCAAGCTGTGATCCCCCTGGATCTTACACAGACACAGTGACTGGGTCAGCAGGAAGTATTCACTTCCCCCAGTTGGATCTATTTCTAAAATGCTGATGAGCCTTCTGAGAAGATGATCTCTTGTGTCAGTATTTTTTTTTTCTCTTCTGACAAACACCTGTATTTGCTTACCACCGAGTGCTGTCTACAGTGTTTGTTATGGGCGAAATTGCTTTCTGGAAAAGAGATTTCCTGGTGTTAAAAATCTCTTTCTTTTCCCTTTTCAAGAATTGAATTGGAAGCTGGTAATCCGAAATGGAATTTTCATTTCTCTCTATATAAGTATACACAAAAAGAAGTTTACTCTTGACAGTGAAAAAAAAAAGAACTCAATTAGAAAAGAATACCTAGCTTGGGTGTTTTAGATTTTTTTAATATTATTAATATTTCTTTCTACCCTGTCCTTATCACTGAATATGCCTCTGAGTATCAATGATGATCAAGGATAAAGTTTAGCTGTGCAAGAAACTTCAGTTTTAATCAGTGAGAAAGTACTGTCCCTGCTAATTTTACTATGGCCATGATTTTTTCCTTTGTAGGTTCCAGTTCCTCACTCTGGGTTCCTATTCCAGAGTTACTGCTAACCTGTATGTTTTCTTTTCTTTTTTCTTTTTTCTCGATTCTTTTTCTTTTTTGTGTTTTTTTTTTTGGGGGGGGGGGGGGGGGGGGGGGGGGGGGGGGTGGTTTTTTGTTTTTTTTTTTTTCAATCTAAACAGATTACGTAAAGGGATAAATATCCTCATTTCAACTCCTGGTCGCCTGGTTGATCACATCAAGTCCACAGAATGTATTCATTTCCGTCGCACTCAGTGGCTGATTATTGATGAAGCAGACAGGTAAACTTCCAAGTGTTTAGATACGGAAAATAGTGATGATACTCTCTGCATCATAATTCACTAAATATTTTTAAAGAAATAAAGAAGAGAGAGTGTGCACGTGATCTTAAACCATTCACGCTCAGTGGCCTCAGCCAAGCACTAGGTGTCTGGGATTAGGAAGAAATGTCCCCTTTGGACAGATTATTGTACAATTATTCATTGCAGAGATTCTCTCAGTGTCTTCTGACATGTCTGACCCTGGCAAAAGTTGAAGATGGAACATGAAGCTAGATGGGCCAAAGATCTGATCAGCTCTAGCACTTCCCCTAATCCTAACTGGCTCATGTAGCATTAAGACTTTCTGCTCATTCCTTCCTTAACAGCATCTTTCATCACCTCTGCTGTTTTTGTAGGATCCTGGACCTGGGCTTTGAGAAGGATGTAGCTGTGATACTCAATGCTTTAAATGCCCAGAGAGAGACACGTCAGAATGTCCTGCTCTCAGCCACCCTCACAGAAGGTAGGTTGTAGACAGATGGTGTCTCTTTGAGCTGAATAATGCACAGGCAACTGCAAAATAAGTTGGTTGAGTCTGACTCTATTACAGGCCAATCTGAAGCCCTTTGCAGAAGTGGAATAATGCCGATTGATTTCTTTGGGCTTATGTCACTTGTCCTTCGTTACTGGAATTTCTGTCGGTGTATATACTTAGGTGGTCCTTACATACGTCTCAAATTCCAGAGCAAAGTCACCGTGAACCTAGGAAGCACTGGTTTGTTTGTTTGCTTTACAAATATAGAATTAAGGTAAAAAGCTAATGACAGGACAGCTGTTGTGTGATTTGCTCAGTATCATACAAGAAGTCAGTTGCTGAGGTAGGAATTGAGCCAGGCCTCATGACTCATGCACTCTTGATAGAGTGAAGATCTGTTGGGTTTTTTTTCTACGCACACAGCTAAAAAACAGGACTGCCAAATGCTGTCTATCTGATCAAGACATTTATGTAATGTAAATAGCACAGTCGGCTGAAGTAGTGTCTTGTGATGCTTTTGGTGGAGTCCACAGCAACTAAGCCTGGCTAAGCCCTGAAAAGTCTAAAGTTTGTGGAGGTGTTCTGTCAGTGTCTGAGGCGTGGCTCGTTAGTTCCTTGCCCTTCACTGCTTTTCACTGGAATTGCGTTAGTTGTTTTTTTTTATGTGAATATATCATCGCCCACCCCAGCAGCACCCCAGACTGGACCTCATGTATTTTTCATTTTCTGTGGTTTAGGAGTAACAAGGCTGGCCGATATCAGTTTGAATGATCCCTTCAGCATTTCCATAGCAGATGAAATCCAGAAGGCGCTCAAACCAGCATCACAAACGGATAGACAAGCCAGTAGTTCATCAAACTGCATGGAGCAGGAAAACTTTGCTGTTCCGGAGAAGCTCAAGCAGTATGTCATGATGGTCCCCAGCAAACTGAGGCTTGTCACGTTAGCAGCTTTTATCCTTGAGAAATGCAAGGTGAGACTCTGTTTGCATTTGTATTACTAAGTAGCCCTTTGCCCTACTTTCCAAGTCCTTTTATCTGTTACTCTGTCAAGGATAGCATGGATTACATCTAGGGGTTTGAAGTGCATCTAGTGTACAGGGAGCCACAAGAGACCTGAGGTGCTATTGTGTCTTTCATGCTGGCAGTGAGATACCTGTGCAGCGTGTATTCGTACTTCTTTTGTGGGCTCAGTGTTTGGTGTCAAACTCCCTAATCCTTTCCCGGATAATCAGAGCTCCAGAAGTGGAAGCCACCTAGATCTTATAATGATCAGAGAATTGGAGAGGCCTGTGGAAATGGTCATGTGCAATTTTCTTGTTTTTCTTGCAGTTTGAAAAGCACCACAAGATGATCATCTTTTTCTCCAGCTGTGAACAAGTGGAATTCCACTACGAGCTCCTCCTAAAGGTCCTTTCAGGAGGGCTAGAGTCGGAACAACCTGAGCGTTCATCTGTCTCCTCTGCACGCTTACAGTTTCTACGACTGCATGGCAATATGGAACAGGAAGTAAGCAATCTCAAAATGTCAGGATACACAGTTTTATTCCTTATTCCCTATGATTTATTATGTGGTTATTTTGGGGAGGAGGGCAGAAGAGAGGACAGAGAGTCATTTCACCTCTAGGGGCCTCACTCTTCCATCTGCTAATGAGAATAAGAATATTGTCCCACTTCTGGAAAGTACCTTGGTAGCTATATCTGAAAAACACAGCTGAAGAGGCAAGAGATGTTGTTTCAGCAAGCTGAGGCAGTCATTCTGTATTCCCAGTGGGTGCACTTAAACCATTTATGTATCCATGGTTCTCTCTCATGCAGTCAAGACAGGCTTTTAATGCCAAAGGAAAACCTCATCCAAGCCCCAAAACATTACTACCCAATAAGTTACCCCCATTAGACAAGGATGGAGCAGTTTGGCTTTGGTTTTGAAGAACAGTGTCTAGACAGACTGCTCTTTTTCCTGGGATGGAATAATAGCAATCTAACAGTGATTACCCCAAAATAGGTCTAGGTTTTAGCCAGATAGGCCTGGGTGATGAGAGTGGAGCTTGCTACAGAGGGCTGAGAGGCCAGGAGAAGAGTGTCAAATGAACTGCCACTGCAGCGTTTCTCTCAATAGCTGAGGGACCTCCCTTAAAAGTTCAGCCCTTGGTCTGTGATGGAGAGTGTTACCGCTCTACTCTGAGCTGCACAGCAGAGATGGTAAATGAATAGAGCTCTTCTGATGAAGCAAGAGGTGAAGAGCCATTGTTTTTCTCGCTCGTTCCCATCCTGTGGAGACCAGAAACATGTGCTTTGCTGTCCCTGCAGTCTGGCCTTTCCTCAACCTGCCTGCCTGAGCGAGTGAGCAGGCCTGGTCTGGCCCAACTCTACCCTGACCAGCTGTTAAGCCAACAGAACACCACTAAGTAGCTGGCACCAGGGGAAGGGTTTTGCCTTTTTAGTACCCAGTGTGTAATTAGTGCTTGATGTCTTCAAATTAAGAGCATTAATGGAGCTAAATTGTGGATCCCATATGGTACTGCTGAGCACGGCTGCTGTCATTGTCAACAAGATACAGCGTGCTCTCTTCTTTAATTTTTGTCAGCAGAGGGTTCAGTGTGTCGGCAAGGCCCAAGTTTCCCTTCTTTCCTAGAACAGCACCTCTAGCTGGGAGTCAAGTGTGTAAGGTTTCTTCTATATCATCAATATAACAGGACATTCACTTAACTCCTAGCTAGAACTCTGAGGAGGAAGGCTTGAAACATAGAAACAAGGATATTTTGGAAGGAGGAAGCAAAAGGGACAGGAAGGAAACGGGTAAGGTGTGTCTGAGGCCAGAGACAGCCTGAGCTCTGAAAAGGAAAAGAGTAAACGGAATCAGATCAAGGGAGTGCGAGTGTGCAGTTGTTTCCCACAGCTAAGGAGAGGGATTGTAGGTGGATAGGTGGTACTGGCAAGCAAAGACCAAGTGCTACTGAGGCCTTTGGTTACTAGTGCTCAAAGATTGTCTTGTGTGATAGCAAATATCGTTGTGATGTAATGTGGGTTGGAGAATCAGTTTCTGTTGCTTTTATCGCGAAAAAACGGCGCCCCAGAGTAGTTAGTTAAACTAACTGGAGTGTATTTAGGAAGGTTTTGGGACTGACAAAGCAGGAGGCTCTTGAAGGTAAGCGAGGAGCCGTACTGGCAGGTTCCTGCAGTTCTGGGGCTCAACGGCTCAAAGACTGCTGGCGGGGTAATTTGGAATCTGGGGGCTGTGGACAGCCCTGCCTGGGAGCCTGAGCTCGTGTTAGAAGCGGGGGCTGCAGGAATTCTGCTGGCGCAGACCAGCGATGAGGACAAGGCTGGGGAGAACCTGCCTCTGACACTCGTGGGAAGGAACGACCTCCATCCCAGTGTCAGCAGCCCCGTTGGTGGCCCTCACCAGTATGAGGCCTTTTCTTGTGGGAAGGCGATGGGAGGGTGCCCTGGGAGCTCTGTGGCACCTGCCTGCAGGGCCCAGGAGTCCTGCCTCCTTGCCCCCTTGGGCAGGGGTTTCTGGCCAAGGTCTCATCTCTCCTGCCCTGTTACTTTGAAGACTTACCCCACAACAGTTCGCATGAGCAACTGTGCAGTCGAGCATCCCCAATACTTAATAATTACACAGTCAGTCCAGTGACTGTCTGCATGCCCCATTGGGCACATCGTGAGGCTGATCTCTTGTGATGTGACTATATCACTGTGTCAGCAAAATAGGCTTATCCTGCCCATTGTGTGACTGGACAGACAGCAGTTAAGATGTCCAGCTTTTTCTTGCATTCACAAAAGCCTGTGTTGCCCATAAGGTATGCCAGTGCTTCTGTTGCTGCTGCCTAATCTTTTGTGGATCTCCTCTCCATGTAAAACAGTCACTGCTTTTTGACATACACAGGCCATGCTTCTGTGCCAACCGTGGAGGTGTTGGCTGCTTTGATTTGACCAAATGCATTCAGGCTTGCCCCAGACGCTGTGCCTTCCTACCTGGGACCACACCTGTATGCCACAGATTTTTTTTCCATCTGCAGGAAGAGTCTGACTGGGACTTGTGAAGTCAATTCCTTTGCTTTTGAAGCTGTACATGATATAGTGAACAAGGCATAGTTGTTAAATTGTTACATTAGCTCATTTGCTTTACGTTTGATTGTAATGTGCATAAGCACTCTTTTCATTTTTCTGTTTCAATCCTCTAGGAAAGGACAGAGGTCTTCCAGGAGTTCCTAAAATACAAGACCGGCATCTTGCTTTGCACTGTAAGTAACTTAGAGTCCCTTTGCAGCTCCACACTAATGGGCCTGTCTGATATCTAATGGTAGAACAGAGGATTTGGCACTGAGCTCTAACTCCAGCTCGCTGTCTGACCTTGAGGAAAGTCATCTCCTTTTTCTGCATCTCACTTGTTAAATAAGGACTGGTGCCCTCTTTGCAAACTGTTACATGACCTTTTGCTGCAAGGTACCGTATACAGAAAAAGTGTATGTCTTATACAAGAGGCCTCTAAGTATTTTGCATGGTCTTATGTCTGGAAGAATCTGTTCATTTGAAGCTGGAACCTTGCCCTCTACATGCAGTCAGTAGAACGCAATCCTAATTTGTAGTATGCCCCATAACTGCCAGGTAAATTGGATGTAATGTGATATTTCCCATCTTAATGACTACCCCAAGGTTAAAAACAAAAGCCTGCAGGGATGGAAGGGAAGCCCAACCAGAGAATGGTGTCATTAGAAATGCACATGCTCTGCTGCTCTCCATGCTTTGCCCTTCAAGCTTCCTTCAAGGGTGCTGAGGGAGAAATCCTTGTCCTCTACTGAAGTTTACTGGCACCCTTGTGTTGTGGTGGCACCTTCCGCTTCTCGTTTCTGACCTGTCGGTGCCACAGCTAGCCTGCTGCAGTGGTGCAGAAGGCTGCACGATTTGCTCTCTAATAGTGGCAGCTGTTGATCTGAAAATGTGTGAATCTTGGCGATTTCTACCCACTGCAAACTTGTAAATTACAACGATCGGGAGTAATTAGAGCTGAGAAACCCTCTCCAGCTCTGAAACGACTCCTGTTCTTGCAGCACATTATTCTTAAAGGAAACTAGTTGCAATTTTTTTCGGAGAGTGAGGGCTGAATTTTATCTTATTTTTATGCCTGCAGTTCAAACTAGGACTGCCATGTGTATAGGAGCGTTTGATTTAGCATTGCCAGATTATATATTGTATCAGCTGTAAAATTGTACTTGTTACCTGCTAGTCTTGGTCCTGCTTGTGTGTACAACCTTTCAGTGATTTGATCAAGGTCAAAATGCATCTTTGCAATGCATAAGTGTAACTATAACTTGGTTTCCCTGTATATGGAGGTAATACTTAAGTGTCTCAACTGAGGAGGATAGCAAAGCTTAAATCATTCAGTGGTGTAGATTAAGTGTTTTGAAGATAAAAAGTGTTTGGTAAATTCTGCATAATAAATAGCTAAACTTTGTTATCCTCCATGCACATGCTGTCTATAACTGAGAAATTTCAGGGACATGTCTTGTTACTGAAATTTCAGTTTAATGAGTTTGGAAGGACAGTGAATGCTCAATTTTAGACAAAGAGAAAACAGAATCACTGCAATCACTGGGATATCAGTTCCTGGGTGAGACCGTTCGAAGGGGAAATGCAGCCTAGTACTGGAAAAATCTGCCAGGAAATGTACAGCTGTTGACAAGGTAGGAAGAAGAATAAGTTGGATAAAGAAATCCCGGTGGATGGGATCCCCCTCTTGAGACACTGGAGATGTGGTTTGATTTCCTGCCGTGCCACAGAGTCCGTACGAGTGGATGTGGAATTGTGATGACAAGGCAAGTAGCCACATGTCAGGTGAGCAGCGATAGCTGTGTGTTTGCTCCTGACCTGTCATAAAGGGGAGGTAGTGTGCATTAACCTAGATTGCTGTGAAGAGGGTAGTGTAAGGTAATGCATTTGTCGTAACCCTCCTTCATTTCAATCTAAGCTGCTTTGCGTTTACTGCAAGGCGGGGATGCAGGTCCTGACAGTTACAGTTACTATGGCTCAGCTGGCACATGGTTAGCACGTTAAGCACAGTAAGTTGTGTGTCTGAGTCCAAAATCTCTCTGTGCTTCAGCTCCCCATCTGTAAAATGGGGATAGTAGCACTGTTCTATCTTACAGAGATGTTGGGAGGACAAATGCATTGAAACCAGGAGGTGGCCTGTTACCACAGTAATGGGGACCATATGGACACCTTAATATAGAGATACACTTTGCACTAGTCCCACATTACAGGTGCCTCCCCAACGCAGATGTCCAAAGGGCAGCCAGGCACTGTGACCACCTCCTGCCTCCGAGGGCATTGCTTTTTCTGACACTTTTCTTCATGTCGGCAAAAATGTGTTGCAGAAAGATGGTTCTGTTCTTTTCACTGCGAAATCACGTTTTGTGCCCACACAATTTTGAAACCTGGCTCACAAAAGAGCAACACAAATAATGTTGCCGTCCTTCGCTCGTCCCTTATGCCATGTTCTCCACCCATCTTTCCGCTCTAGTAAGCAATGGGACCTGCTGTTCCTTTTATTAATTTGCTCTATGTCATATGTATATTAATATATTCCATAAAATATTTCTGCCAGACAATATAAGCTGGCAGACAAGAAAATAAGGAAGGGCCGTGTATCTCAGAGGGTCTCATCCAGATCTATTTCTCTCTCCTTCACTGAAGTTCTTTGCGGCTTCCTTTGGGATGTGCCTTTAAACAAGTTCATCTCTTCCAGGGAAGAGAGGAAAGATCATTTGGAGATTGTTTGCTGTTTACTCAGTCACGCTAACTCATCTTGCCAGTTTTCTGGCGGCCCCAGCCAAGAGCTTTCGCCTCTGACAGCTTCTGTGCTCTCTCCTTCCTCCTCTGATTACGCAGCCCAATCTGTCACCCTGCCGACGGGGGTCTCTACCCTGCTGATGGCTTTCCACACTCGGCAGTAATGACTTTTGGCAGGCCGGGAAGGCGCGAGAGCTTCTTCCCCAGCTTGGAGAGCCGTTAGGCCCTCTCTGCCTGTTAGCTAAAGCACTTTGTGAGGTTCTTTGGTAAATAAATGAGTCATTTTAATCCAACTGACAGCCTGGCACCTGAGCAAGCTGCCTTCCATCTGTACTTCTAGGCCTCATGTAGGCAGCCAATTGTCAAGCTTAGGGCCTTCAAGACCTCACCATTGAGTGTCTTTCAAAAGCAACTTTAGCAATTTCCTTTGCCCTAATTAGATTGTGTGAGAGGGACTGAGCAAACTAAGGCCCTTGCAAAACTTTTGTGGCTGTGTTGGTTCTGATCTTCTGCAGTGATATACCTCGATTTCGGTGTGGCCTTAGTGCCCTCCATTCCCTTGCACCCACCCCTCTGTACCCCACCACCACGTGCACAGGCTGGTAACATGAATTGTTAGGAGCAGAAATTTCAGCATTTCTGGGGGTCCTCAGGTGGATGGTACCTTGATATTGTACTGGTCTGTGGCTTGCAGTTGGGATCAGGGCAGGAACGTGGTTAAAGCTTCAGATTATCGTGTTTGCTTGGCATCTGGATTTTCTTTAAAATGGCACTGATGTAGATTATTTCTCCTTGCTGCTGTGAGATGGTCACTTAATTCTCCCTTCCATTGCGCGTTGAAGGGAATCAGTGGTGACCTGCTGAGGTGTCATATTCTTGATTTCCCTATTACTAAGGAATGGCGGTGTGAGGTCATGCATGGAAAGGGGAATGCCGTTGGGGCAGTGGAAAAGAAGAGAGGGTAGTACATTGGAAATCTATTGGGCTTCTTGAAAGAGCACTGGCAGCAGATTAGTGCTGCTGTGTGTGGAATAAATGTAGTGCTAGTAAAACTGGATAATTGTTGCTTGAGCTGTATTCTGTTTCCTGGTAAGGTGACCCACAAGTATTTTTCTAAAGATCTGAGAAGCAAGAAGCTTGCCGGCAGAGGAAGGCAAATCAACTCAAACTTTTTGTCCTAATTCTACCTTGCTGCTGTCTGCTAGGGTCTTTGAGGAAAAGGAGCTACAGGAGACGCAGGTGGACTGATACTGAGGAATCTTTGAGAGTTTGCAAAACACTCCAATTACCAGTAAATCCCAAGACACTTCTGAAAGAAAGCCAAGTTAAACCCCGGGAGAATAGCTGCTGATATGTGTCAGTAACAGCTGAGTGGAGTTGGTGGCATTGTGAAAGCAATAGTGAATGCAAGCCTGATGATGGGAGAGAGCCTCCTCCTAAAATGTTGTCCTTGGCTATTTATTAGGCTTTCGGTTAACCTTTTCAACTTTCCTGCTTGCTTTGGCAAATGCACATGCGAACAATACTGTCTGAGGCAGTAGTTTCCCAGCCAGAGGTGTTGAGAAAAGGTATCATAGAAGAGGAAGGAAAGAATCCTGATGGTTGAGAAGGATGGCTCCTGCCCCTGCCATCTACTTCTCCTCCCCATGTTGGAGGTGCCTGCTCCTGACCACAGGGACGGCTTGGCTCTCTGTTTATTTTGGGTAAACTGACCCTGTCCCAAGGTCAGAGCCCTCTGATCAAACACAGCCTTTCCTCGACTACTGGGTCTGAGAAAGAGCACAATACAGGAAAAGACCAAAGACTTGTCACCGTGGAAGTATATGACTGAGCCAGCCAGATCGGAATCAGACGTCGGCACTCCTGTCTGATCGTGCTGTAGAGTTTATAATCTTGTTATCCTGGTAACTGCTGTACACGTTCCCCAACTTCTCTTGATTTATTTTCTCCAACCTCCTTTAAATGGCTTTTTGTACATCTGTTCATTCTGACTCTGGGAACAAGTTGTTTCTTAATGAGCATGTTGGAGCGAAAGTGTGTATTATTTCAGAGTGGGCGCTGTGGAAAGTGTCTCCTCTTTTACTGCAGTTGGAGCCACAAAGCAACCTGGCTAGTGCTTATGGGAAGGCCTTTGCTGCCAAAACATCAGCTTCCTAGTCTTTTAACGTGTGTGGGAGTTGCATGAAAACACTTCAGTGGGTGGCTGACACATTTTTAGTACATTAAGCTCCTGCTTACGTCCTTAATATATTCTATTTTGCAACTAGCTAAAAGATACATGTGTTCCAAAACATTTCCTAACAGAGTTAAATCTGCACACCTGCTCTGCTATTGCGCGTGGTGAATGTAAAATCCAAGGAGTATGTGAGGACATTACTAATGAACAGAAAATCAAGAAGGGAGATTGAAACGTGTTTGCACTCTCTCCCCTTTTTGAACAGTATTTAAACTCTCTTTTTCTCTTTGAAAAGGTATGTTTTTTGAGCTATACTGGCTGTGGATAACTAAAGGGTCTTATTCAAGTCCTTCTCCAAGTTGATAGGTTTTCTCACCAGCTGGCACATCAAATAACACTCCTGACAGCAGCTTCAGACTCTTTTCTTCGGGGCTGGGTTTTGTTTCTCCAAATCAAAGCGAGACTGGTGCAAATCTAAGGGATAGCTGAAGTCCCCTCTCCTCGAGCTGTACTCCAGCTTCCTGCAGATTCTGCTAAATTGTTTGTTGGCATTTTATCGTAGGGCCAGGTGACCTGCAAGTCATCTGCTCCTCAACTTCAGACCATCACCTGGGAAACAACTCATTATTTGTAGCTGGAGATCAGCGCATCTTTGGACATTCCACTCAAGGCCTAGGATCCTTGACCATTTGCTTTAAGGCCGTTTCCCTTTTCATCACAAGCAGCCTGGCTTTAGTTCTTAGGAGTGCTGCGGAGAAAGGTGTGCTCAGGAATAGCGTTGCCTTCCAGAGATTTAATTCTGCCTCTCTCACTGTTTGGGTAGTAGGTGCTTACGAGCAGATCTGTTTTCATCAATGAAACAAACTGAAGAACCAAAGGTATCACTACCATTAAGAGAGTTGATTCTCTCAGATATAACGTAAAGGGACTGTAGCAGACTGCTGTAATTCAACACCACTCTCCTGAAATAGGTGTGTGTATATCCTGCAGGCTTTGGGCCATAGTAGTGGATCATTTTTTATTGTATTAGTCTGTTAGCAATATTCCTTGTGTTTTAAACCCTCAACATTATTTCTGACCTTCAGTCCATCTCTCCCCAAACTAGGCACATAAAATTCCTACTTGCATAGCCAGTTGTTTCCTGGCATAATTGCCATCCCAGAAGAGTTCTTACTTTGCTGATATATTCAAAGCATTTTTACTAAAGTAATTTCCTTATTAATTTTAAAGGATGTTGCAGCACGTGGACTAGACCTGCCTCAAGTTACATGGATCGTACAGGTAGGTTTGCTCTGTGTGTGTACGTACGTATTAAGTGCAGCCTTGCTCAGATGAAATCCCTTTCCAGTTCGGACCCTCTTTCTGCGGTTTGCTGGTCTTTGTGCTGATGCCTACAGGTGTGGGAGACCCATGTGTTCCTGACTGCAGGACTGGGGCTCAAGGTTTTGCTAGGATACAGCATTGCTATCATATCTTTAGTTTTGACGGTCTATTTTCCTCTTCAATAACTCCAGTGTTATCAGCTGTGTAATAATATTCCACTGGCTGGGAGGAAACACCCTCCATTTCCTCCTCCTTTCAGTAGAACTGCATAGTTCGGATTTTCCCTGAAAATAAAAAACCCAACCAAAAACCCAACACTGCTGCATTGCTGTTGACAGAAATACTGTCTTTGGAAAAAAAAAAAAAAGAAACTAAGGGAGATGGATTGAACCTTAAAAATAGCAGCCTGTCATTTCAAAGAGGAAGCTGAGAGCATGAAGCAGATTTCATTTTTATAAAAGATTTATAATTAAAAAAAGGTTAGTTGAATTGAGGAAAAACTGATCCAGAGATTCTCGTGTATCAAGTGACACCTGGGTAAAAAGAACAGGGCACAGAGCCTCAACAAAGCTTTTTAATTTCTACCTCATCCCTTCAGGGTAACAAAGTTGATTTTAATTTTGTGTTTTTAAAAAAGAAAGGTTTTGTAGCAGCTAGCTAGTCGGAGAAGGCTGGGGAAGTGAAGTCTTTAATTCCCAGATCTGTATATTAATATAATTTAACCGAAGATATAGTTGCCAGTGTTAGAACGCAGTGCAAATTACCTAAAGCCCTGGGAGACTTCTGTGTGTCCAGAAGGCGAAATCTCAGCTGTCCTGAGAGCTGTGTCCAAGAGCAAGGACCTGCAGGGAGCAATTAGATTGCTCACAGCATCTTACTCACACCTCTAGCCAGTAGAAACTTTGCCAGAGGGCACAGGTATAAACACTAGAGTGGGCTTTGGTTGTTGGGTTTTTTCCAGTTAAACTGCTGAGGGCTCATTTCTGAGCAGTATCTCTGTGCATGTTCATTTTTTCAGGAAAGAGAGGAGGGGGGGAAGAATAGGGGGAGGTTAAAGGGAGGGAAATATGTCACCCTTTATCAGATCTTGCAAATGGCTGGGCAGTTTTGATTCCCAGTGAAGTAAATGAGAGGCACCGCTATATTAGGGGGGGCTTTAAGCAACGTTTTCGTAGTGCCTGATAGTTGTACGTGGGAAGACAATTGCTACCTGTATCATATGCTGCTGAAAGCACTTACTCCTTCATCTCTCTTAGATTTCTTCTATCCAGTAACCAGCTATAATTTGCTTTAATCAAATTAAATTGCTAAAGCAAATTTAGCCCAACTCCAAATTTGAATCGGTCGTCTTTTATTTTACGGCTTTTCTCCCAAATGCAGAGCAGGCAGCTTCCCACTCTGTATGGGCAGTCCTGGGGGTTGTTTGGTTTGAGGTCTTTGTGGGATTTTTTTTTTTTTTTTTTTTTTTTTTTTTAAGGGAAGCAAACAGGTTCCTGATGTGCCTGTATAGAAATAAAATGTAAAAGGCAAAGAGAAGACACTCAGATGGGGAAACTGTCCTATTATCTGAAAGTTGGCCAATGTGTCACATTCACATGTCAAAAAACTGCTGTGGCTGAGGGGGCTGAGTGATGGTTACAGGGATGAGCCCGATGGGCTCTTATAAACAGGCCAGTTCCGAGGGAGGTACAGCATGTGGGTTTTGCGAAGATCCCTTTTGTTTCAGATGAGTGGGCTGAGTGTCTCGTTTATAATTAACACACTGTGTTCTGTTAATTCCTCCTTTCCCTTCTCATGTTCCCTTTTTGAAGTATAACGCTCCAGCTTCACCTGCGGAATACATCCACCGGATCGGGAGGACGGCTCGCATTGGCTGTCACGGGAACAGCCTGCTTGTCCTGGCGCCTTCGGAGGCAGAATATGTCAGCTTGCTGGCTTCTCACAAGATTAAGTGAGTCAGAAACGCGAACAAAAGTTTCAGCTCATCCTTGCTAATTAACCTTCCATGGCACTTTCAGCGGGACTGTGTCTCGTGCAGGTTTTAATAAGAATTTATTAATTCTTGTGATCCAGGACTGGCCCCAGACTAGCAAAAGGAGAAAAGGAAAGTGTGTGAAAATCATCAGCCTGACAGATTGTGCGTGAGTGAGTGTGTGTGGTGAGAGGCAGAGAGGAGGAGACGATAGTCGGAGATCCTTTGCACTCCATTGTTATCTCTCTGGCCCTGGGTTCAAATCGTGGCTATGTGGAGATCACAAGTCAAATGAGCCTGTCAAATGTTAACTGGCCATCTGCCTGCATAGCACCATATTGTCAGAGATTGCGCTTTCTCTTCAGGAGAGATCCGGCGGAGAAATAGCTAGGGAGCTGTGGGTCATATCTGGCAGGTAATTGCCCAAGATGTGTTGTGTAAGTGGCTTGTGACAGGAATAGTAGAGGCTTTTGCGAGTGGTGAGTGCCCAGTATGGTCCTGGAAGGCAATAAGGGGGGTGGACTCTGCAGACCAAAAGTGGGGTGTGCTTCCAAGCTAGCTGAGAAAGCTTCTCTTACACCGGCTCTAGCTCAGACTTGGGAGTAGACAGTAAGGAGAGCAAGCCAGGCTGGGTAAGGACCAGCGCAATGTGCAGTCAGCTACCTGATGGCCGACACATGATGAGATTTTAGTCCAGCTCTGCTTGCACAATGGTCCTTTTGTGGAGAAAAACCACAACTCGCTGCTCAGCATCGCTAGTCAGGAGTGCTATCAGGTCTCAAGCCTCCTCAGCAGCGAGCTGGATATATGTGACTCCCCTTGCTCCCTGCACTGCTGTCTCTCGGCATTTCAGAACATCAGCCGAGTAGAGTCCCTTTAGTGTTGTACTAGTGTTGATGGAGCCCTGTAAACTCATGCACAAATTAGTTCTCTTTTATTTCTTATGTTTATGTCGGGTGCAGCTGCTTGGAGTCGAATTTGGTTTTGCATCCTTGAAACAAACAAATGTTGGCAGTAAATACAGGCTTATTCTAGGCTGTGAGCCATTTAGTGGTCTAACAAAGAGCCATCCATCATCCCAGGTAACTATCTATTAAGCAGACACCAGCAAGACATGGAGGGCTAAGCTGACAGGGTTTTTTTTTCATGTAACAAACAGCACTGACATTTAAAGGTGAAATCCCACATAATTGTGAATTTTTAACTCCAAGTGGAAAGTTCTATTTTTCTATTTTATAATATTTTGGAAGTGTTGGAGGAAGGAGTGGGAAATTTCCCTCTTTTTTTTTATTTTAAATGTTAATACTTTTATCCGATTTTGTTGTTTTTTAACAAGTTTAAGGAGCAGTGTCACTCACGCTGGTAATTATATCTGCTAAGGAGACCTGTTGTTGAGCTAGCCACTGTTCTTCAGGAATCTGTAGAAGACTGTGCTGAATGAACAGAGGGAGGTTTATTTGAATTTTTTTTTTTTTCCTCCACTTCTCAAATCAGTAGAGCCAAACAACTCTGGGGATTGTCTTTTCTTGTTTGTTTTGTTTTACGGTCTTCATAAAACGTGCTGCCCTGCAGATAAGGCGCTTGCCAAAAAAGGAGTGTAATTTGCCTTCCTTGACCCCCGTCTTCAGATGGAAGAAAATGAGCGTCTAATTGGCGTGGGTGGGCGATTCGGCCTGTTCGCAGTCATGTGTCCTCTGCTCTTCCTACATAGTAGCGCATGGTGTGAGAAGGGGCAACGGGATAGAAAAGAGAGCTGATGAATTACAGAGAAGATGCAGGAAGGCAGCTTGAAGCTAAAGGCAGCAAGTGCCATCAGCACAAATTGTCGTTACCCTTCATAAACAGAGCATTATGGTGATAATCCTGACAATTTAATTCAGTGCGAGGGCGAAAGACAGCATGTGTTGGACTGTCACCGATCCTCTTAAGCACTGATAATTTTTGTTTCTTTATCCTAAGTCTTTATAGCTTTTGACTTGGACTGCACAAGTTACTGGAGTTTGCATTTTTTTATTCTTTGCTTAATTTTTAAATCTCTTGGTTTTTTGTCGGGGATGAGTGTGTGTTGTGAATTTTTTTTTAATTTGTTTTTTCTTTTTTAAATGAAATTCCCGCTGGGTTTATTGAAATGTAAATACTTCATAAAATATGTATTTCTAAGAAGACAAAGCATGAGACAGGTCCCCGCAGCCTTCAGTTGGTGTAAATGAGCAGTGCCGTGTTGATTTACATTGGATGAGGATCTGACCCAGAGTTTTTCTTAAGCCCCTCCACCCACCCCAGCATGCATGGGAGTAAGTCCAGAAATGTTGAGAGTCGGAAGTAATGAGAGCAGACGTGGCTTTGTTCCTGGATGAAAATTCACTTCGGAATTAGGGATGACTGCCTTTGAAATTGGAAATCGCTCGCAATTAATTTTCACCGGTACCTGAAGCCTCTCCTTGGCTTCCACTGTGGAAAGGCAGCATTAGCCTTTGCCAAAACGATCTCACTTTGGCTCTGCTGAGATCAGTAATTCCCGTTGGGGCTCAAGGAAGCTGCATGCCTCTGTCTGCAACTTTCTTTTCGGTCTTTGTGTGGCTTGAAGTTGTGGTTCCTCTACCTAACTGTAAATGCATGTGTGCACACGCATGCACGCTCATGTTTTCTGTACATTTCGTCTTTCTCTTTTCTTTTTTTTCTTTTTTTTTTTTTCCTTAAAGGTTAGACTCCAAAATGTTCTGTCTCGTCTCTAAGCGTAACTAACAGATTTTCCTTCAAAGGAAGGAGGCAAGAAGCAGAAGAAAGTCAGTGAGGTTCACTTTTCCTTTTTTTTCCCTTATGTCTCTTTTAGTTCCTTCAACTGCAATCTAGCAGCGCCTGCCTCGACAGCTATCAGATAATTTCTTTATCTCCTAACGGCAGCCTAACTAATTTATAAAGGAAAACGCATCACCGTGAAGGCACGAGTCATTTCTCTCCCTTCTCTACGGTTGTGCTTGCCCCCCCCCCCCGCTCCCCTCACATGATGCTCCCCGCTGTGAACCAAGTTCACATATCTGTTAGGCTGCGAGCTGGCAGCGCGCCAGGCGAGAGGAGGATCGGAGAGGGGGTGACATCTCAGACAAATCAATGTCAAAGGTTTGACGTTTTCATTCATAGCGGTGTCAAAGCAACCTTTGGGGGGGGAAGGGGAGGTATACTTTTCACTTGCTTAAGTGGTTGCCTTTTATGTTTTAATTTACTGTTATACTTTTCAAAAACAAACAGAGAAACCCTCGGTTGTCTTTTTATGCTCCATTTCCCTTTCTCCCCCATCGCTCCCCTGGCTTTCTCTCTCTGCATCCTCTGTGGAGGAATCTGCTATGTCAGGAGTCGCAGCTGCACAACGATGGGGCTTGTCTCCCATATAAGATATCTTATGGCCACACTGGCCTGTACCTTCCAGGGCAGATGGCTATTTCTCTGGACCATCTCTTTTCCTTTCCTTATGTTGTGGTGGTGAGTTGGCTGAGGTTGAAAAGGCAGATTGCGAAAGTGAAGGTATTTGTCGCTTTAACTGGGAAGGACTGGGGAGCAGGCGAGGATCAGGGTGTCCTGTTACACAGTATGGCAAAGATTCATCCATTCCTCCTAACCAGGTGTTTAGAGATCTTTGAGTGAAGAGAAAGGGGATATCCTTGTTGTTAAAATTTCTTTCTATACTTTACGAATTGAAGAATAACAGCAATGCTTCCTTTCGGAAACCGCATACATCTTTCTGACCATCTGAGATTCAGGAGTCTGAGAACTGTTGGACCCCCAAGATTTCTCTCTTCCTTAGACTGATGTAACCCCAAATGAACTCCTTGGCTTCCATGCAGCATTTATGATTTGTTCTGGTATAAAAAGGAAGAGAGTCTCTTTTCTAGAGATGACCTTTGCCCATTGCTGAAAATTTGGGCCCACAAACTTCAGCTTTTATCATCTGAGTAATTCCCTTGGAAGTGGGACCCAGTTTGGATGCAGCTGTAATATTAATGGCCTGGAGCTGCACAGCTGTTCCTGTATTGTGTCACCTGGTGTGTGTGTGCCCCACAAGACAGTGTTAAAGAGGAGGAAGAATTTCTAGTCTCCTGTAAATGCACCTCTTAAGTAGGACCGCTCACTTTAAAATGAAGCAGGTTCGTAAGTGTTTCCAGTATCTGGGCCATAACAGTACCTAGCAGTGTCTTGCAAACAGGACTAGAGAATAAATCATCTGGTTGAATCTACAGGAGGAATGTGAGTCGACAGAATGAAAATAAATGCACAGTGTGAAGCCTGGCTAGGACAGCTGACTGAGTCTCCTGTATTTAAAAAAAATGCTGTGGGGTCCCTAATGGGCCGGGCTTTGGCTTTACACTTCAAATGAGAGTGAAGGTGAGTCCTCAGAATGGGGAAGGAAATCAAACCGTGTATTTGGTGTCAGAGGTGGCTTTTGAAGCTATAAATGAATTGAAGGGTGAGTGTGTCCATCAGGAAGTGTGTCTCTGAGCTTTGAGCCAAGCAACGTAGCAAGAAGTTGGGATCACGTAAGATCTCATGGGAAAGAGCAATGATGTGACCAGAGGGAAGGCAGCTGCAGGAGAGTTGGCTTGGTAGGAAAAGTTCTTTAGGATCCTGTTGTTACCCTCTGAGCTTGAGTCACTACAAGAGGAAGAAGCTGTGTCTTTACACAGCTTTAGTTTTAGTTCTTTAGTTTTGGGAGCATGGTCACTAACATGGGTGGAAAAAAATGTGTGTAAACATCCAAGCACTTTATTCCTTTGAATGAGGGTTGAGCAATGTCTCTGATTCCAGAGAATCTGGAAGTTAAACTGGGGGGCGAGACAAGATGTAGGAGAAATAGCAAAGTAAGCAGAGTACATCTTTCCAGCCTGTATGTGTACGTCTCAGTCTCTTTCTCACACTTGCACAAGCAGCTGAATGCAGACACCTTCTGCTCCCTGCCCATGGTGTCTAATGTACAATAAAATGTTTGACACCCTGTGGGTTCAAAGTGGAGGTTACAGATCTTACTGTTTATAGTTATAAAGCAAATCTACCAGAAGCATTAATGTTATGAGCTGCTTCAACTCTGTTTTGAGTTTCTTTTAGTGGAAAACGTAACCAAATGGTTCCCAGTTGTCATGGTGCTTCTCAATGCAAGGAAAGAAAAATTAATAAAATAACGGAAATATAATTAAAGGCCTAAATTTTTTCTTTAATCAGTTACTCTGAGAACCAAGGAGACTTTCAGTGAACTGAAAGTCCACCCTCAGTTATTTTGATGCTCTGTTTGAATTGGAGTGTGTGTTGGTGACTTGTAACGGCAACAAGGTTGTGAGTAAAATTGTGTCAATGTCCCAGTGAAAGCAGCAGCTCAGCTGGGGTCAAGATTTTACAGTAGTTACGCTTTTAGGGTTGCTGAGTGAGTGTCTGGGGTGAGAGCTCATGTATTTCAGGGATAAATTCTTACGTTGCATGTGTAAATCTCAGTCTTTTTGCTACCTGTTATCAGCCTGTGGCTTGTTACACGCTATATTTGAAAAGTAGAAGAAATGGTAATTTTTTGTCTTTGTTGCTTCAGTGTTTCAGAGATAAAGATGGAGAAGGTATTATCCAGCCTGATGAAAGATGATCGCTTCAAGTTGCACAGACCAGGAAGCAAGGTGAGTTATTCTGCTGATTTGGGATTGCTCCAGTTTTCATTTACCAGTTAAACGTCATAAGTATTCCTCCCTTAGCTCCTGTCTTTACAATACGAGGGTTGGTATATTCATGATGTCAGGCAGTGCAGATAATTATAGAACTGCCTTATATCACAATTGTCCAATTGTTAAACTGTTGTCCCCAAAAAGCAGTCGCTTCTAACTCTTCAGCAAATATTTTTGTAACAGACAGTAAAGGTTTCTGGCTGCAAAAGCTTTGGGTTTTTTTTCCCCACAATGTTTCTGTTCTCCTTGGCTTTTCTGCACAAAAATACTGTTGGAGATCACAAATGACACAAAACTTCTCTGAAGAAATAAGGAAAATGTATTTGGTGTTGTGTTACGTAGGGTTTTTTTTATTATCTGTATTTACTTGGAGCCTAAAACAAAGCTCACTGGGTTGACAGGCATCTTTTCCTTGACTTCGGCAAGCTTTGAGTCTGCCTTCAAGTTGCTAATTCACAGAATTCAGTCATTTGCAATTGATGTCTTGCGCGTTTCTGCATTCTGGCAAATTAAATCCTCCCAAAACCCTCATTTTGAATGGAAGTCAAGAATACGTCAAGCATGATGCAGCATGCTCTTTTTTTCTCTTGTTGCTGTTTTGCTTGCTCGTTCTTTCTGTTACACCATGTATGAGCCTTCTCGTTTCCTGCGGATGACTGTTACGAACTGTGGTGTTCTTGGTAAACACGCTTTTGAAAGATGTTCAGTTTTCCTACGTACCTTATATTTCACAGAAAGCCAGATCTGTGGCTCATGAGATACAGCTCTATTTAAAGCTCTTTCCCACCACTGCACAGTTTTTCACTGAAATCAGCCTGTAATGCCTATATTTTAAATGTCTGGAACATTATGACCTCTTAACCTGTTCAACAAATACGTAGAAGTTCAGTTGTGCTTTGTTAATGCAGAAATTATTTTAAATAGTTCTTCTGTATATAAATACTTCCCTTTTCTCCCGCATGTGCTTATAGACGGGTAACTTTGGGTTTCCTTTGGAGAGTTTTTCAACAATTACATTTATGCAGAAGTTGCACTTTAAATTTGTTGCTGACATGGGACAGAACATTATCTGTTCTGGGCTTGAGGACAAGCGTTATTTCATGGAAAGTGGGCAAAAAAGAGAACGTGTTTTCTAGGAAATTATGATTTGGCTTTTGAAAAGCGGCAGGAGAAAATGCCTGCTGAATGCTGTTGAATGTCAGAGCCCAGTACTTGTGGAGGTTCAAAATCGTTGATCCATTTTGAAAATTCTCGCCTAAACATCTCAGTGCCTTTGTATCCTTGCCTTTGGAACAGCGATAAAAAGCTAACAAGCCTGTTTGCTACCAGGACTGATCAAATTGGTATTTCTACCATGCTTTCAAATTGTAAAATACTCTACACGTTTAAGCACAGAATATTCTAAATATTCCTCTTTTGTCTTTCTCCCTTTCCTTCAAAATAATAAAAAAACCAAACCGTATTTGAAAGTAGCTATTACTCTGGTTTTTACTCGGCCGTGCTGCCTGGGCATGCCCTGCCGTGCCAGGTGCTGTACATGAGTACATGTACAGGAGGAGCTGGCTCCTTTCACTTGCAGTCAAAGGTGGGATTGAATTCCTCTCTTCCCTCTGCCATCAAAGTGAACGGGATTTTGCTGTTGACTTCACTGGAACTGAAATATATCCACTCTGGCTGTAGGATGGTCTGAATCTGCTGCAGGAACTTACAAATACAGAACAACCTATTTTTACGTGACTCAGAATCTGAAAGGACTGGGACTGAGAAATAAAGTTTCTCTTTGGGGGGGGGGAAGTATCATTTAACAGGGATGAAATTACAGTAGTTCTGTCAATATCAAATAGTCTTCTTCAGGAATTACTTAAAAAATATATTAAATGCAATCAAGGATTCATTCTGTTTGTTAGCTTTGTATTTTATTGCCATCAGAGGCTCTATAAGTGGTCTGCAGTGCTTTCTCAGAAGCTGCAGGGGCATGTTTCCAAGTTTTCAGGAGGGTTAATCTCTATTAAATTCCATAAGTTTGCCGTAAAGATGGTACAATAAGCTGGGAATGCAATGGGACATTGCACAGGACAGAGAGTGATTGAGGACTTGTTATGAGGAGCTGAACCTGATCTGTTTGTGGTGTTACCATTCAAGATTTGCTTATCAGCTCTCCGTGCATTGAGTCATGTATATATTATAGTCGTGCACACAGGAACCTCATTATAATGCTCTTCGGTTCTCATTGCCTCAACTAAAGTCCATTGTAAGTACCACATTGGAACATGTATTTTTTGGGCTTCTGTGTGCAGCCAGGGAGCAAGCTGAAGTGCCTGTAAAATGTATATTTTATATTTAGGTGTATAAAATATATATGTGTCTGTGTCTGGGTGTGTGAATGTTCACCTGCCTACAAAGAGAATAAATTTGATCTTTCAACTTTTATGGAGGGGGGCAGGGGGACTTGGTGAGTTCTAGAGAAGGTGTGTGGAGGTTAGTAAAAAGTTGTTATTAAAACAAAATCCTTCATTTTGTTTTGAAGTATAATGGAAGCAGGAGATGTTACAGCCTGGGGTTTTGGCTTTTTTTTCCTTTTTTTTTTTTTTTTTATTATGTTTTAAGAAAGAACTTTTCTACTTCAGTCTAGTTTTATTGTGTTTCAATCCCATCTCCCATTAACATATTCTCTTAATGAAATCAGAGGCTTTCAGGACTTATCGCAACTTCTCAAACCTAAAAGCTGCCGTCTTTATAATCAAAAGTTTCTTTCTTCTGAATGTCTTTTCCTGGTGTAGTTGGCGGTTGGGGGAGTCCCCCTGATGTCTTGAATTGGTTAAATAACATTGTAACCAGGCCCATTTCTGCTTTTAGCTTATAGATGCTGTTATTGATCACAGTCATTATGCTGGTGGTTAGGGATCTGCCAGAATAGGCTTTACTCTAAGCAAACACAAGGTAGAAAAAGTTCTCCTGTCCCACTATTTCTCCATAACGGCAATAATGCTTCTTACTTAACAGATGTAACAAATTCATCTAGATGGAGAGTAGATCAAGCAAGCCTCTGGGGTAGGCTTTTATCTTTTGGGTCTTGGAAAAATGTCTAAGGTCTCAAATTAATTGTCCTGTTCATCCGAACCAGGATACGAGCAGGATTAAAGCTTGCTTGTGTGAGTAGAGCATACAGGATGGCTTCCCGTGCACTTCCAGTAGCACTGTTTTATTTGATCTGTCCAGACACTCACATGGTGTGCAGGTTTTATTTTCACAGTTTGGCTCTGTGTCAGTTTTAAATTTAGATTTATTTTTTTATTATTATTATATATATATATATATATTTTTTTTTTAGATGAACCTCCCTGGAAGGCAGGAATCAAACACAGATTTCCCCCCCCCCCCCCCCCCCATGCCCATTAGGGGGCAATTTTAAAATGAGATCTGTCTCAAGGGGCTGAAGGGGATAAAAGACAAGGTGGGGATGGGAGGAGGGGAGAAGCTGTTTTCCGAGTACATTATGTTTCCTGCCATTTGGTTTTTTTTTTTTCCCATTTATTTCTCTTGGACTGACCTCACACTTTGGAAATTATGCACCTAGTTTTTTATCCCTCATTTTTGTCTTACTTTTTTTTTCCCCCCCCAGCACCAGGAAGAAGAGATGCCTCATTTTGAAACCTAAAGGGGGGAATAAGAAAAGTCCTTTGTAATATATTGCCATATTATCACTAAATCCCCTGACAGTTGTGACACAGAAGCAAGTCACCTGTCACTTAAGCTTGAGGTCTCTTTAATTTTCTCCTGGAATTCGCACCAGGCTGTCTTTAATTTGAGGCCTTTATTGGAATTCTGAAACCTTTCTGCCTCCCCGGTGCTCAGATCTATTCTGAGTGCTGTTACAGAATGTATACAATAACCAACAGAGGGATTCAGAGGGGGCTGAAGCACTGTTTATTTAACACTCTGGAGGGATTTTCGTGCTTATTCGGTCCTGGCTACCCGGCTTTCAATATCGCTTTGACAACCGTTATGCCCTTCTCATTAATTTTAAACAGTTAAAACACAGGAAAAAGAGAAAAAGTTTTCATTATTAAAGTGCTTTACTTTTTAATAACAGAGGATTCTGTCCGCCAGGGGAAAGGGCAAACCTCACTAATTTCACATTCATATTAAAAAACGCTGGGAAGGTGACACTTTGTGCTGCCAGGAGGCTTAACAAAAGAAAAGTGATGGGGGCTAGGAGGAGCAGGCGGGGGGGAGAAAGTTTTATGTTTCACGTCAATGGAAACTTGTTAGTCACAGCGACAAGTGTCCACTTTGGGGAGGCAGCTCCACTTGTAGTTTATTAAACCTTTACAGAGGCCCCTCGACTGGAGACAGTCTCAACTGATTAATAGGTGCACATTAAGTCAAACTAAAAGGCGTCTGTGAAACAGGCTGTGTTGTGAGTCTTTCTCAAGTGGATTGGGAGACAGATAGCAGAGACCAGAAATCTGGGAGACTCTTCATGTAGCCTTAAAATACCCACCGTTGTCTTTGCTGGAGATGCAGATGGACAGTCAGTCCAGGTGGTGCGTGAGCAGGAACTCTAGTCCCCATAACTGCTTCGCTGAAGAATAACCCAGTGGCTGGAAGCTGTGGGATCCTGAGTTCAAAAGAGGGCACTGTGCGGGGAATTTAGACTGCATACAGGGTCTGTCTCTGGGCAGATTTGCTGTTAGGCTATAGAGTGGCAGATCTGGGTCAGCAAACCATTTTGTGTAGGGTGCCAGCAGCATTGCCTGCCTTCCATGACCACCGAGGTTCATGGTGTCAGTGTGATATGGTTCCCCTGGACTGGCAGCAGTGCAGAGGTGATGCTTGCAGCTGCGAGGGAAGGAGGCTTATGCAGCATTAGCATGCAAATCTACCGGGGAGGAACAACGGGATTGTTGCCTTGGCACAGGCCTAGTACAGAGTCGTGGGAGCTAGATGTTTGTTTTTGGTCAGCCCTGGTCAGATGAGGGGTTGACCAGTATCAAGTTACTGCCTTGGATCTGGCGCTCTTGGACTTGGATGCTGGTTCCTGTCTGAGTAGCTTTTGAGAACTGTGGCCCTTTCTTGGGAGAGGTTCACATGCATGGATGCTTGGCTTTGCACTTTGCTGTCAACTTTCCATCAAAAATTCTCGTGTTTTCTTGTCTGCATTTCCTTTCTCTGCCTGGGTACTTTAAAGAGAGAGAGACAGCCTCTTTTCTCCTCCCAGTAACAGCTTGTTCCCAGGGATGTTTGCTTTCCATTTCCTGAACTGCATCCTACAGTCTGATCCTGGGAAAGCTTGAGCACATGCAAAATTGCCCTTTTGGTCTAAGGAAGTTTCTTCTGTCATGCCTTTGGTGCAAGGGGCTTGTCTTATTCTAGAGGAACCACATAATGGCAGTTACCGTTAAGTATGACTTGTTGACAGTGAGAAAACTTCATGTAGGCATCAATAGTGAGAAGCTCATTTAGTTGGTTTTGTTCACAGGTACAGAATTTGGTCCATTCTCTGGAGCTTGGGGGTGAATGTAGATCTCCTGCCCCACAAGTACCAAGAACAGGCCAGGTGTTTTGGGGAACTGCACAGGGGAACTTGCAACATCAGTCTAAAACTGTTAGTATAGAGTCGGGGGGAAGTTATTCCAAATAACTCCAATGGAAACAAGCAGTGGTATCTGGCCGCTTGAACCTGGGGAAAAAAAAAAGTGAGGGAAAAAGATACGTGATAGATGTTAGAAAACACAAAATTAAAACTGATTTACTCTCCTCACCACGCAGTGCTCACTGGCTGCTTTGACTTTAACATCTTTATCTATATTTTTTTTTTCTCTAGTAATATTGAGAGGATTACCTTTGTTGGCCCCTGGGTGGTTACTGTGTGATTTTACTGTTATTAAATCTATTGTAAACTGCTTCATTATTCCTGACTCAAATTCTCTCTTTCCTCTAATCCTCCCACCGCCCTTGTAGAAATCCTGTGGCACGGACCCTCAGGAAGTCCGGGAGCGGGCCACAGTCTTGCAGACAAAATTTGAAAATTACGTTCACTCCAGCGAGGGGACTGTCCGGTGGGCAAAGAAAGGTCAGTGCGTTTCTTTTCAGTTTATTCCAGAAGGGCTCATATAAGCTGCCAAGGTTTTCTTCTGGGGGAGAGCTTCAGGGAAAAGGCCTGGAAGAAACATTTTGGGGCCACTGGGCTCTGTAGGGGGTTGAGATGGGCCCAGAAGGCTTTGTGATGATATTAAATGTTAATTTCTTGCATTCCCATATTACGTGCAAATGAGGTTTAATCTTGGCTTTCGATAGGATTCACATCTGAGGGCTCTGACCCAATCGCATGAGCGAATAGATTATGTGTGTTATGCTGGGAAGGTCATGAGTGACCTGCTTAACCACATCCTGGTGCAATACCCATTAGATGCTTTCAGTTTACACCAGGGATGAGTTTGAAGCCTGTAAGCCAGGATGCCTTGGGAGCAACTGTTAACAGGCAAGGATCTTGGACTGGAGGTTGTTGTGTGGGATGGGAGAAAAATGAGAGAGAGGGCAACTACTCAAAAAGGCAGGAAGAAGAAAAACTGGGATGGATTTAATAATAATTGCAGCTAGGTGCAAATCTGGGATTTGATCTCCAGTCTTTGCCAAGCAGGATGCACAGCGGTTGTCACTGAGCAGTACAAGAAACTCTTCCCTTCTGCTTCTCAGTTTGGAAAACCCAGAGGAAGGTGGATTTTGAGGAAAGATGAAAAACTTGCCAGGGATGTGGTAGGAAAATAAACACTAAGCAGCCTCCTGAGAGGAGCCATAAAGGTGGTGCCATGTAGGCACCCCTCTTCTATGTACTGTTCAGCTGCCCAGTAAGGCTGATCCGGGTGCACCTGAAAACTGAATAGCTGTTGTAAAGGGAATGCGGGAAGTCAGGCCCCAAAGGTCCTTGACAATTACTTGGAATTTGGTTATTAAATATTGAGACAAGTCCACAAAATGCGAACTCTTTATGCAAGAGACTAAACCACTCTTGCTCACAATGTATAGGACTAGAGCCTTTCCCCTTTTTTTGAGTCTCCTCTTCCCACATGTCTCCCTTCCTGATTGTTTTCTTTTTCACCTCCTTTGTCACTTTGATCTGAGTCAAATCCTGGTGTCTACGCTTGCGTAGAAGTCCTGTTGATTTTAGTTCTGCAGCTTTTCCAGTTAGATTTGGATGAGAGGGGTCTTGAGGAAATGAATTTTAATGGTCTATATAATTTCTGTTTACCATTATATATATACCTGCTGTATGTGTGTGCGTACAAGTGTATCATATGTGCTAAATTACATAAATCACATACTAAGGGATCCAAAACCAAATGGGGAGATTGGCCTTTGAACTGTACAATGTCATCATAGAAACTGGATAAGGGAAGGCTGATCTCAAGATGGAAGTTAAGTTCAGCATTAAAATTGTTTGGAATCATGAGAAGTGATTGTTCAAGAGGTCAAAGGTGCTGGCGTTTTACTAACTTGTTAGGTGATGACATAGCAGAATGACTAGAGCTTGTACTATAACTACCTGCTTGCCCCAAATTATTCTGTATGCTTTTAATGATGCATGTCCGTATTGATGGGCAAGGTATTTGAAATCCTACTGTTTCACTCTTTGCTCTACCCCCTGCCACTGCATGTCACTGTACTGATTCTCACCACCCCCCTCTGACAGTTGCAGTGTTGATTTTTTTTTTTTTTTTTTTTCCCCCTCAGGGTTTCGAAATACCTTTCTCTAACCTCCTGTTAGAGGCTTGCACCCGTTTTCAGGTGTGTTGTGCTACTGGACTGGTGTAATTACTTTTATAGCTGCACTTTTAAGTCCACAGTCTCAAAGCATGTGACTAACGTGATCAAATCCTTGATTCTGCATGGATGAGCTTCTTGTTGCTCCCCTGGGATTCCTTATACCCCATGCGAACTCCTAACCTGAAATGACTGTGACAGGGAGAACAACTGAATGGCTCTGGTCGCGCTTAGAAAACCTCTGTGGTTTTGTCTCTATACAGCGTATGTCACTGTGCGCACACACACCCTCCCCACGCACACTTGTTGCTGACCTCAGCACTAATAACTTTCTTAGCGACGGACAAGTACAGAAAATACATCAGGAAATGCTGAAATGTGGTGCATCCCATTTGTCTTGTACAGGAGCACTCCACCTCTTTCTCCTACTCTGCTATCTACATATGCAAATTTTCCACTGCTGAGTGGCTTCCATAAGCCCCCTCTTCCTCCCCTCTGCGCCAGGCATCATGAATAATTAACATGGCAGCTGGCTTTTGCTTTCATGGCAGACAATCAATTGGAAACTGTGCCAGAGATGCATTTGTTTCTCTCTCTTTTTCTCTTTTTTCCCCATTTTCTGACCTAGTCGATGTTAATAAGCAGTGTTTTGACTGCAGCCTGCTTTCAAAAGGCGAGTGGCTCCCTGCCCGCTCACCCCTTCTGCCTCTCAGTCCCATGCTTTCCAAACTCAAATCAAATGGTTCAGTGAAGGTGCTGCCCTTCAAACTTGATTGACTGATCAGCGGTGAGTGGGTGGGAGGAGGGGTACGGCTGGGCCCCGCTACCTGAAGGACGAATCTCATGAAGTGTGGACCCCCTTTTGGGAAATGGAGGACTCTCGTCCAAAGGGTTGCATGGTGATAGGTACTCCGTTTTGGAGCTGTGGGGACAGATAGAGCTCAGGAGACTCTGATCCTTCGTGCCACTGGGGTTACAGAAAGGGTAAGGAAGCAAACCCTGCTTTTCTCTTCCGTGTTTCCCCATTTTATAGCCAGTAGTTGAGCGTTGTGCCTCATCCTTTCTGTCCTCAGCACCCATGCGTTGAGAGGGACAGCAGAGTTACAGGAGCCCACTGCTGTGACACGATGCTTGCATCCGTGGCGGTTTTGGTGCATTCTTCCTTCGTGTTCCCACATGCTCTGTACGCTGGCAGAATGCCTCCACCGGTTTATCCAGCCGTGCGGCTGAGGCCGCGCTCTGGGGCCAGCGTTGGGAACTGGCTGCCAGCTGAGAGCATGGTGAACAGGTTATGTCACCTGTCTCGCTTTCATATCTCATTACCCTCTTGTCCCCTGTTTAAAAAAACAACAAACCAACCTCTCTAACCTCCATCATATGTAGCGCTCTTTTTTTTTTTTTTCCTTTGACTTTCCACACTTACATTTCCTATAGAAAAGTGGGGATGCACAGGTGCAAAGGACCAGTCTAAATTCACTCTCTTGTATGTGTGCAAGTCTGAATCCCACCCCAGGCCAGTATACAACACTTGTAGACTCATGTTGGTGTGGCAAAAACTCTAACAGCTCAGGCAGTTCGCTCCTGTGGCGTTAAGATGAGGTAACCTTTACATGAATTATGGTCTGACCAGCACTGTTACCAGTCTTTTTGCGTTGTTTACATAAAGTTCTATCTCTTTGATCACAAAATGACAAGAGAATTTCAACAACAACAAAAAAACCCTTTTAATATCTGGTGACTATAATTGCACATAAAAGCTGGAAAACATGCAACACTGAGAGGTCTGAAGACCTGATAGTAAAGATATAAAAAAGAATCACACCCACAAAGGTCTTCATTTAAATCTCATGGGTGCTATAATGAACCTTAGCAGCTCTCAGCTCCTCAGAGGTAAGACAGTTGCATGAGCTGTTTCGACCTGCTGGTACAGCAGGGCTGTTGGTTCAGCTTTGGGTTAGTGTCTTGCAGCTCTCCCTGGTTTTGCATGCTCTGACTCAGGGCTGGATCTGGCCATTGTCTGCCAGGACTTTGGGAAGAGGGGGGCCTTTGACACTTTGATTCTCTAACTCTGATCTGGTGAGTTAGTACCAGCAGCCTTTCCTATCTGAAGAACTGTGAGAGATGAGCTCAGCCTTCATAATAACAGGATCTTTAGTATCAACCATTTCAAATGCTGTGAGAAAGACAGCTGTATTAGCTCCAACGGGACCAAATTCGGAACGGGAGCAAGTTCATATTGTTCCTTTTGAAGAGTTACACCTTCTCAAAGCAGGTGAATTTGAGCAATAACTTTATGAAAAAAAGCAGCAGAATAGGGGTTTTGAGAGCATTTGAGCTGGTTTATAAGCCTTCAGAAGGATGGCCTTCAGATGAGACACTGAGACGGGGTATTTGGAATTTAGCATTCTCTTTTTGGAAAAACACAGGTCTCTTGATGCTCAGATGCCTCTAAAAGAGTAGCATTGTGAAATTGGGAAGAAGGTGCAAAAAACTCAATCTTTTCTTCTCATCGATTGGGAAAAGGAGTTCACTTTACTCAGTAAACAGAGCTTTGATGGATTCCCTGGGTCCTTCCAGGAGCTGATCTGCTAAAATGACATTTTTATTACTGTTCATAAACTCCAATCTCCGGCTGCTGCCAGGAGATTAGACATAAGCTGTGGGCAAACTTGCTGGTCCGGTGGCTCAACAGGCAAGGGCAGGAGAGGTTAGAGTTTAGAGCTGGCTGCTGTCAGGGGTTGAGAGGGCGAGAAAGATGTAGGTGGTGGTTGGAGTGAGGGCTCGGGGGACACAGGAGGTTTAGCAAGCAGAGGAGCAGCAGGGGATTGAAGGGAGGCATTTTCTGAGCTGTAGAGTTTCCTTACTAGAAGTCCCTCTATTCCCCATAGCAGAGAGGACAGCCTGGGTGTAGTTAATGTTCCGGGTACGTGGAGGAGCAGTGGTAGTGTTCGTATTAGTGGATGATCATCTTTAGAGCAATGAGCCCTGAGGGAAGGGCGTTACAGGAATATAAAGAGGTGAAGGGAAATTTGCAGCAATTCTATTATTTTTCTCTTTTGAGAAGGTGAGCTCTGTTCTCAGTGTGATGATGAGTCGGGAAATCCATCTGGATCTCAGATATTTATAAGGGACTAGCTAGTAACTGGTGAAAAATGCATGGACTACTGGGACTGTAGTATCAGAGGAGTCTTCCTATGCCACCTCCATGCTTCTCTTTCCCTCTCTTCATCCCTGTATCTCTATTCCCCCTCTCCCCTTATCTGCTACCATTTGATGTCAGTGACTCTTTTTGCGAGATGTGCTACAAACATCACCCTTTCTGGCAGAAGGGGCATCCTTGCAAGAGGCAAACCTGATGCAACTTAATGTAGCTTTGTTTCAGTTCCTAACGCTTCTTCACCACCTCCCTTCTCCTTTCGGGATTGTACTAGTACTATGCAACCTTCACAGTTTTTTAACATGCCAACCTTTTCTACCAGCTGCTGACCAGAAGGTGTCCCAAAGGACAAGACCAATGTCCTTTCAGCTGGAACAGCTGAATCTTTAAGAGTGTGTGTGTGTGTGTGTGTGTGTATATATATAAAAAAAAAAAATGCAGTAGCAAACAGATTCACTTTTTTTTTTCTCCTCCTCCCCCCCTCAGCACTGCAGTCTTTCCTCTGTGCCTATACCACCTATCCCAGGAACCTCAAGCACATCTTCCACATCAAATCTCTCCACCTGGGTCATGTGGCCAAGAGCTTTGGCATGAGAGATGCCCCCCAGAACCTGACTGCTCTTCCAACTGCAGGCTCGAAGAAGAAAACCAAACCAAGACCAAAAAGGTAGGCCAACTTTTGATGTTCCTGAGCTGAGGAACACCACATGACAAGCTATGGTGTGCTTTGCTTCTCAAGGTTGTTGTGCTTGCTCCAGGAATCGTAGAATCATAGAATGGTTTGGCTTGGAAGGGACCTTCAAAGATCATCTAGTCCAACCCCCCTACTGTGGGCAGGTCATGTGTGATTGTTCCTGAGAGGCTAAATCATGTTGAGTCATTGGCTTAGGTTGCATTGCTCTCTGAGCTGTTGTTTCATTCCCCTTTTTCTAATGGCTTTAGAGAGCCTAAAAAACACACTTATTAAACTAACTTAATTGAAGATTTGAGTGGGAATTCAGTTTAAAAAAAAAAAAACAACAAACAAAACAAAAACAAGCAGTTCACTTTGTAGTTTGACTTCTGATAAAGATGCTCTTTTTTGAAGGAAGCTGCTAAGTGTGGAGATGCACCTACATAGACTAGCCTGGGTTTTGCTGCAGCTTTTCCATTTTCTAAGCACTTAAAAAACACCATCTTCTATGAGTCTTATGAGCAGAAACAGCCTAATTTTTATTTATTTATACTGCACTCGAGAGCTGCCTTGAAGGATGAGGAAGGGTACAGGCAGTGTTCCAGAGCGAAGCGTGAGACTTCCCATATATTGGAGTGGTTCTCTTTCTTGCGCAGGTCTTGGTTGCTAGAGCTCCAGCAGCAGTCCTGTTATCATGGCCAAGCACCTCCATAGTAGAAGCTGCCAGGTTTTTTCCATTCACATCCCCACTTCCAGTTGCATGGTCCTACAGAGAGCTATGATCCCTGGCTCAGGATCAACTGCAGTAGCAACTCTGTCCTCATCCCTGTCTAGGGAAAGTGCTCCTAAGTACTTGCTGTTGGTGTAGGGCATGGGATGATAAAAGCATCAAGGAAATAGCAGAGAAATGAATATTTTCGCTTCTCAAATTTGAAGTTGACTGTCCTGCACATTATGAGCAAGGCTGTATGAGTGCTGATTTATCTCACAAGATAGTCTCTTCCTCCCTGGCCTTGACAAATACCACTGCATCAGGAGCAAAGTATGTGTCTTACTGTCTTTAAAGGCCTTCTGTGGCCGCCTCTGGCCTTTTTTATCACCTTTTCTACACTAGACAGGCAGTCTTTTGTAGGCTTTCTCCTGCAGTTCCACCAGCAGTTCCCTGGCTGCCAGATTTGCCATGGGACAAATTGTGTCCATCCTCTCAGAATGGTCAGCTGCAGCTTGGACTACTTATTCTTCTCCCTAAGAAGACACTAGCTTAGTACCTGAAGGAAAGGGGAGGACTGCAGTGTCTTTTTTTCCTAGTTATTAATTATATGATTGACTGTAGTTACGTAAGTACAAGGCCAAATCAAAAAGCAGATCTGTTGGTAGAAATGATCCTTCTACAAACTTGTGCTCTGTGGCCTGTAGATTTAAATAGATTTAAATGCAAAAGCATTTCTGCAAAATCATGTGGGATCTCTCCCAGGAAGAGTCTGTAGCAAACCTAGAGTTACAGCTCTGTCCCCTTCGGTGTGTGGACAGGGCTGTTCCTGGGTACTCCTTTCCTGTGTAAGGAATTTGAGACTCCCTGATGCCTCTGTAGGAGCAGAGCCCTGAATCCTCTTCTCCACTTGAAATGGAGCTGAAGGTGCTCAGTGTGTCCGGTCCTAGCTACTTTGTGTTGGTTCCACAGGACAGATAATCCTCCCTTCTGAGATTACAATGTTAAGGGCTCACTGTCTTCCCTAGCACAACGGCAGGATACAAACCTCTGGCTTGCCAGTAAAATCACTGCAATAATTCAAAGGAGGAAAATCTTTTTTCTTTTATCAGTATCAGTTGTGACTCTTTCTGTGTAATTGTTGCTGCAAACTCCATTAGCAAACGTTAGCTGTGCAATTGAAGCACTAATCCACATAATTGTTCCTGGGCTGGTGACATTTCTTGTACATGTACATATCTTGGAAAAAAAAAAAATGCAAGGGGAAGGGATTTTAAAATAAAAAGTTGGAGACCACATTGTCCTGCTTTGAGAAGCCACCAGGGACAGGCCACTGATCTGCCTCCTGCTTCAGCTGACCCCCACCAGCAGATGGGCAACAGGATGGGAATGCCCCTGTGAGCAGGGGATTTAACGGAGCTTTATTTCAGGAAGAATAGCCTGATTAGCCGATAAAGAGCATGTAAGATGGTATGGGGTGGGCTTTGATGTCTTGCTGGCCCAGCAGGGTGTCAAGCTATGACTGACAGTAGCGTGTCACAGGATTACTTGGCCTGCAACAATGCCTCTCTCTGTTCCTATGATGTTGCTACTCTGTTAGAGCTACTTTTTCCCTTGTTACGAACCTCTTTTAGACGGCGTTCCTCCTCCCCAAGTCTTCATCCTATTATAGTACAGACAAGCTCAAGATACAGTAGGTAGTTTATGCACAGGACGCGTGGGGTTGGGGGATGTGGAGGTGTTAGAACAAATGGTCTGAGAGTGATTTGAAAGCTCATTTGCACGTGGATCATATAATTGCAGCTCAGGGAAAGTGGGCAGACTTTGCACAGGTTCATCACGGCTCAAGCTCCAGATTTCAAATCTGAGAGCATCTGGAAAGTTAAGACCCTGCAGAAAAAGCCAAAGTTGTGACGTGCAACAATTGTTCTTGCCTGTGAAACTTGTTTCTAATCAACTTTCTCTGTGTGTGCTTAAAAAAAAACAAAGAGAGAAGAGATATTAGTATTTATAGGATAGTTTAGTGAAAGTGAATATAGATTCAAATTCAGTCTCCACTAGCATAAATTCAAGATAGGGCTGTTAACTTAAGAGAATTGCTTTTGATTTCACACTGACAAAGCAGAAAGCAGAATTTAGCCTGCCATTTAGAAGACAAATGGTTTTTAATTGTAAAATGCAAGGCTTGAAATTATAACAGCATAGTCACAGAGCAATCTTTTTAATTGTATTTCTCACGTGATACCATGAGTGTTGGTTGTCGTATTACACATTGTCTCCAAACATCCGATACTTGTTTTTAATCAGTCTGCTCACTAAAGCCTCATCTCTCAGCACCTGCCCAGAGAATAAAGAACGGGCAGTCCAGGTTGAAAGTGGGGCAGAGGCGATCATTAAATGTTTCCTTAAGAGGACAAAGAAAACTTTTCATTTCTTTTGAAGTCTCCTTTTGTGCTTAGCGCCTCCTTAGAGAGCCTGCTTGGGGAGGGTGAGACAGGAAGACAGAGCAGCCAGGTGCGTGATGGTTCAGTGCTGAAATGTGGAAGCAGCCCTCTCCTTCTGAACGCACATGTAAAACTTTCATGTATTTTTTAAACCTCTTTGTGCAAACCGACTGTCCCCTTAGCTGTAGCGGTTCTTGCAAAACCCGATCTGAAGATGGAAAAATAATTGCTCGTGATCTTTTTTTGGAAGTTGAAATGCTGTATTTAGGTAAGAGATGAGCACACGAACCAGATACCGTGTATTAAGTTACAGTACATCAGCTTAGTAAGTGTCTGGGCTCATGCTTTTACTGAAGGGTGGATGCAAGGAAGCTGATCCCACTTCCATTGAGGGATTAACTGTCTTTCCTTCACTGCAGAGAAGCAGCACGCGCAGGAAGTAGCTGACGTGCCAGATAGACAGGTCTTCTGATTCTTTCGCAATGCGGGTGCCAAAGACCTATTGCCATTCCACCAAGCATCCCTGTGCTACTCAGTCTTTTGCATTTTGGATCAGTGGTGTTTCATGGGATTTTGTGGCGACTGATGGTCTGTTTTCTCCTTCTGAACTCTGGAAGACTGGTGTACGTCCCCAAAGGGTTTCACTGTAACGGGGAGTTGCAACTTAATTTGCCTTGTTTGTGAATTCATGCCATTACAAAGAAAGAGATAAATCTTTAAGTTTGATAGATTCTGTGGAACTCATTGCTACAAGATGTCTCTGAAGCCAGAAATGCTCAGAAAGATTGAATTTACATACGAGCATCGAGTATATTCACAGTTGCTACAGCATGTGCAAAAAAATAGTATAAAAATAAGGTGAAAATCCCCTCATGCTTCAGAGTTTAAGTCCAACCCATCACTAAAATGGGATGAAGAAAAGGTGTCCGGGATGCTTCTGTTTGATGGGATTGATTTACATCATTATTACACTGCTATTGCTCTGAATATGGATATCATCACGCCCTTAAGGTTTTGGCTGCAAGATTATTGTGCTAATTCATTCTTCAGTGTTAGTGGTCAGACAGAATTAGACTCCTGCTGGGAAATCTACCTTGTAACCCTGTGTATCCTCCTCTGCATGGCTAGGGCAGCAGTCTCCTTTGGGTGAAAGCTAGTAGCCTTTCGCCTTCTCCCCTGCCTTGTATCCTTGATTCCACTTTCGAATGTCTCGGCATTGACAATTTTGGAAAGACTAATGCTTCTATTGACAGGGCTTGCGAATCAAGGCTGCAGCTGGGTCTCCCTGCACAGCAATTGTCTAATCATTAGAAGCAGTTTGCCTGCCAGTTTTTGTGTGCCATTTACAGCTTTCCTAATATCACTTAATTAGTCAAAATGCAAGTTTGGAATTCTGCCCACTAGGAATTTCACTTGGTTTGGGCAGTCTGCTCTAGAAAGCCAGGCTGGAGCTCAGGTAAGAGCACGTATTAATGCACTGGAGTGCAAACGGATCCAAAAATTAGAGTAAGAGACATGGCTGCTGTGAAAGGAAACATCGCCATCGCTCTTCATGAAGGCAGTTCAGGGACACAGATGGGTCCTGCTTACCACATCATGATGTTATAAAAAAGTCCTGTTATGAAATTAAAGTTTTATAATTGTATAATCCATCTGATTGTTATCTGCGTACAGCAATGCCCTTGATTACTGTCTTGTTCCACCACAGCCACAGCACAGAGCCTTTGCTCCATCTTTGAGCGAGCTAATAGGGCTTGCACATGGAGCTGGAAAACCTCTGTGCTGTTTGGTACGCACCAAAAAATGATCAGCTCTCTCTAACTGAAATATATTCTGTCCTTTAGGCTGGGAAAGAGCCTGACAGAAGCAAGAATCCTGGGAGGTTCCCAGCCTCCCAGTGGTGCTTTCATCCTTTCTCCATAGGGTGAAGACTTAAGGGATGGTATTGAAGGTGAAGCTGTGGGGGTTTGTCTCTTTCTGTGTGGCTGAAATACAGCTGACTTCAGTAGGGGTAAGGTGGGCTTTACTGTTTAGCATGTCTCGGCATGAAGACTGCTCTGCTCTGACTGTTCTGGAACAGCGCTTGATGCTCAGTCTGACCAGATAATAATTTTCCTTGATCTTCTCAAGCTAGTGTTTGCATCAGCTGATAACAGAGTATCTAGGCCATCTGTTGACTTGTCGAGAGCAGTGTAGGATTGCTGATGAATTTCTTGCCCCCACTCCGCAAAAAAAACAGCAACAGAAAAACCAACCCAAACAGGGTTGTGTTGGCTGCAGATGGTTCATCCAACACTGTAAGTAGAAAAAGCAGGTGTTGCAGCAGCCTTGGCCCAGAGGTAACCCAGCTCTGTTGCTGGCACAATTTCAAAGAGCTGTTGGAGATGCTGTCAGGCAGATTGATAGTGCGATCCATGTTGAAATGTTTTCTGATAAATGAAACAGCCTACTCCTGTCTCCTCCAAAGACACACCATGAGTTCTGGGACTGTGCGTCAGAACTTTATACTCCTTCTTCCTCAGCTGGAGCAATTTGGGAGCCTTTGGTTGCTGCAGATGCTGCGAGTTGGTTAAAGGTCACTACACTTGCTGCACTGCATTGCACCAGCATTTCGCACAGCTCAAGACAAAGGAACAGGCAGCAATGCCAACCAAGTTGAAGGAGACATCTCTAAGAACAAGCTCACTCACCATTTAGGTAAAAAGACTAGCAGAGGCATCTTCTGAGCCATCAAGTGATACCAAGAAACCATGCATGTATATGTACCACTGCTCTGGCACGTAGGAGCGTTTGGCTTGGAGGTCAGCTTGTGATTCAGTTCTGTAATGAAGCAGATGTGTCAATGAAACAAATGTATTAGAATTTTGAAATGAAAATGAAAAGCGGTGTCAGGTACTCATTCCTTTTCTTACTGCTGTCACTTGGTCCTTTCACACCTGAATGTTTGAGAGTCTCCACATCCAGGATCATGGTTTGCATATTGTAACAAATTCAATCTGATGAAATCAGCTGGTGAAACTTGATCATTCTTACGATCTTATCAGTAATGCCTGAGAGATGAATGGGATGTTATATAGAAAAAGAACAGTTTGTGTACGCTTTTCTTCCTCTTCTGTTTGTGCCTTGGAGCTGTCCACAGGATCTCAGCTTTGTTGAACATCTTCAAAGCTTAGTTCAGTACGCTTGTCTTGTTTTGGGGTTTTTTTGCTGTAGTATAGTCTCTGTTATTCTACCATCTTGTTGTTAGTGATTGTGGAAATCAGCAGATGGTGTCTTCGGAGCTCGCAAGGCCACCGATCACCCAAGGTGTGTGGAAGTCACAAACTGAGTGTGTTGAAGGTGTGTTGCATGTAAGCTAGGCGGGACTTCTGCGGTGAGTTAGTATCGTGTGGCAGAGCAGAAGACAGAGCTGGAAACAACAGGGAGGATTTCAGGCTAATCACCTATGCTGCATTCACCTGTTCAGGTTTTGGGGTTTTTCCCATGATGTGAAAAAAGATTTGCCTTGAACCTTTTCTGATACTCTTGAACAAAGCAGAGTTGAGAGTCAAGGGGCCAGAAAAGGGAGACCGGTCCAAATCATTCGGATTTCCTCTGAGGTGGAGGGTTGGGCAGCACCAGCATCCCTGCGGACCACTGCAGCTCCTGAGGGGGATGGGGAAGGGGAGCAGCATGCTGGACTGGCTCTGCAGACAGAGGTAGAAGGAAACTGAAGAAGAGGAAAGAAGGATTTTATTCTCTTTCCTTTGCTGGACACTTTTTCTCTCCTGTTTCTTCCAGATGCTCCTGTCCTGCCTTTTCATCATTCAGTGATGTATTTAGCAAGATTCATGAGTTTCTCGTGTTTAAAAAGTGAATAAAAATCATTCCAGTTTTCTGGAGGAGGACAGAGCTTTTTTTGTCTTTAAAAGTTTGTCTCTGGCCTGGTCTTCCCTGGCCTTTCAGAATATAAGAAAGTCATCTGGGAACGGTACCTCTGTTTCCTTATTGTCTCTCTGCTGAGGCTCTTGGTACCAGCTTTTGTGATTGCAGCTTAATTACAGATGTGCACAGGCAGCTGTAAACCTGGGTCTTTTATTCCTTCCTCTGTCTCCATGAGGAGGAGGGGAGCTTTCTCAGACCGTGCCAAGCGATTACTAGGCTCTCTGCCTTCCCTTCCTCACTGTGCAAAGCACCGTTCCCTCCCCTTGATAATGAGGTGATTAGATAGATCTTGGGGTGATACGGTTTTTGCCCTATACCTGGAACATAAAGCCCAAAGCAGTGGTTGGGTCTAGGGTTAAGCCTTGCAAATGAAGGGATGATGTGTTCCCCACTTGAAGTTAGAAGGTGGTGCTAACTCATCTCTGCTGGCTCCTCTGACTACTTACCAATTCCCATCTGTCTTTTATGGGAGTCCTGATACCCCATATCTAGCATAAAAGAGTAGTAGTCCAGCAGTGCTTCTGCCTGGCATCCAATATGTCACAGCACTCAACACCCAGTGTGCTGGACAGTAACACAGAGAAGTCAACTAGCTTGTATTCAGAGACAGTTTCTTCCTAACTCCCGTGTTGGGGCTGTTTCATTTTCTGAGTTATGACTTCTCTATTCCTGTCTCATTTTCCCCCAGCTAATAAAAGTGGCTATTTTCTCATCCATTTGAACATTCCTTTCTCCTTTAAGCCCTGCTGAAATCTTGGCACTGTAGCACATTGGGATGGGTCAGTCATTAGTGAATCTTTTTTCCCCTGCAAGTTCCCCTTAGCTGCACTGTTTTGTAGTTCCCCACCTGAAGACTGACTGTTGTGTCTGGAGGGAGGGATTTAAAGGGCTGGGGATTTCTCTGCCCGTTATCAACATGATGTGTTCTCATTAGGGCTCAATATAGCATGATATCTAGACATGAGATCACAGAAAGAGATGCTGACAATCCGTGTGTTTATCCAGTGATGGGAACATGGGTTCTGTCTGTGTTGCAAATGCGTCTTACGTTTACAGCCTTTCTGTGAACCTTTTTGCCGCAGTATCCGGTATCACCACACAGCTCTCTTAAATTAACATCACACCAGCCTTCAGCAACAGGGAAAATGCAGTCATCCCGGGTTATGAGGTGGGAGAATGGACATGAAGTTCAAAGAGATTAAATACCTTGCCCAAGGATGCTCAGAGGGTGAGTATCAAGGTCTCGCTCTGTTCTCTGGGGCTTTGTCTCATAACCACAGGGCGCCTTTCCTCGCTGATGTTATCTTGACTGCTGTGGCAGAGCCCCAGAGACTTTCACCAGTTGAGCAGAGAGGGACATTTACAGGTTTACAACAGGAATCGGAATCTGGCCAGGGATCCTGACCTGGTGCCCTTTTCCTGGTGTGCTGTCACTGCAGACTGTTGCTGTTGCCTGTGGCTCTTCCATCTTGTGGTTAAACAGAACCTTGACAGCTGCTTTTCTTCTCTCAGTGACCAGCACAGGTTCCACAGCACAGCTCCATTGATTTTTGTGGCCCTGGTTAGAGGGAGAAACCTCGCTTTTCCCTGCATCCTTGCTTTTCTGTGTGCTGCTGATCACCACAGCAGGGGGTATTGATTTACTAATTGGGCAATGATTTCACCTGATTGGTAATGAAAGTGTTGGACAACCTCCCTGCTGAGCTGAAACTCAGGCCGGCAGCTACTGGTGGATTACTTGTTCTTTTGCAGCAGATAGTTCCCTGTTGTTAAGTAAACTGATCTGTTGCTTGGTAACCCTCGAATTACTGTAGTAAATGCTTGGAGACACAATGAAAGTGTCAAATAGAAACTTTATCAAGTGATGGAGGGGACTGAGCAGAGGATACAGCTTGCACTACAAAGTTTTTGCAGCAGAGCTGGGCTGGCTGAGGGCACACCTCGGCCTGGCGCTGCGCGTGCACCCACAAGCATCCCTCCGTGCTGCTGTGGCTTGTGCATTCAGGAAGGCAGGTTGACAAGGCGCGTCTGCTGTGGAGGTACTGCAGGTACGGCTTTACCAACGGCACGTTTGCTTCATTAGCTGTACGGTCGCTTTCGAGTTGATTCTGTCTTTTTGCCTTAGCTTCTGTGGGTTCAAACCGGGTAGCGGCTGTGCGGTTTTTTTATTTCTCCGGTATATCCAGTCTCCAGCCCTTCTGCCAACGCAGAGCTTGAATGTTTAATTAGTGTGAGAATGGAGACTATGCCGAAGGTAGCAGAGTCTTCTCACCTGCGTCTTCCAGGCTTTTCCCTTCTAGAGAAAACGGTCTTTCAGTGGTAATCATCACATCATCCTTCTTATCATTCTGATCCATCCTTCCAAACCCACTCCAGCCATGAAACCTACATAGGGATGGAAAACAAGCTGTGGAAAAGGGGGCAAGCAAATACCCCAGACAGCCAAGAGTTTGCTTCCCTTCCCTTCTTTGTGTGTTTGGCCTAATGAATGGATTGATCTGTTGCTGCAGCCGAAAATGCTTCCTTCCTCTGTGATCCCCAGCATGGTTCTGGACACCTGAAGGAACTAGGAGAGGCAGTGCTATAAGGCTGCAACCTTTAGGACTGCTGAGGTCCGTGTACTGTCATAAATGCGCGCTGGCATGGATGTGGAGCTTCTGTTCAATTCCCTTGTCATATTTAGAGGGACAGATAGATTTCTGTTCACTTCTCTGGAAAATTTTGAGATCTGCTACTGGTCCTTTTATTTTAAAGAGGAGGGTGGGATGTGCAGACACCAATAGCTGTGGATACCCTGTTGTGCCCAGGACTATGGGAACATGGTAGGGGACGGGTCCTGCGCTGAAGAGATTGCAGTTTAAACAGATAAGCGAGGGTGATAGCAGCAATGAGGATGAGATTTGCCCAAGGTCATAGAGCAGGACAGTGGCATAACTGGTGGTGGAAAAATGCTGAGTGGGTTTTTATATTTATAGCTGGCAGTTTAGGGCTACAGGAAGATCCATGTTGAGTGGCTGGGCAGAATGCAGCTACCTTTGCAAAAGCCAGTCTCTGGAGAGGGAGGCTGTAAGGTGCACGTGATGTCTGCAGGACACTGCAAGAAAAGAGTCTGTTGGGTTTAAACTCCTGACTTTTTTTTTTTTTTTTTTTTGCTTGTTTGTTTGGGGTTTTTGTGTTTTCAAGCTCTGGATTTAAGCTCTGTTTATAAAATGTTTCCATTGTTCAATGTCTTAAGGCTGTTAGGTTTTTTATTAGTATTATAATTTTCAAACTGCTGTGTCACCTAATTCATCAGCCTTCAGCGCACAACCTTCCCTCCTTCTCCCCGCCACCCCTGCAAGAGCATTTGTACAGAACAAAGGCTTGCTTTTAAAAACGGCATGATATTTTGCCACCTTTGTGAAAACCTGTCACAACAATATCTAATTTTGCATGAGACAGAATTTCAAATCAAGCCTCAAGAAAAGGAAGCTGTTCTTCTGCTAATGCGCAAATGTCACTTTCCACAGCTGTAAAATAAGTAACCCACCTAGCAGCATTTCAGAGAGAAGGAAATCTAATTCCTCTTCTCTTCCCTCTGCCCAGGTCTGACCTTCTCAAGAAGACCCACAGCAAACATCGCCTTGCTGAGATCTTGCGATCTGAATATTCCAGTGGGATGGACACTGGTGTATCCAAGGTCAAGAGGAAGAAAAAACAGAGAAAACCTGGCAACCAGCAGATTCCAACATAAGCCGGGACCTTCCAGTCATTGGCTGCAAAACCTGCTTGAGCACCTCAGCCGGGGGTCAGGGTGACCTGCCAAATCAACTGAGGAGCGTTTCAATTTATCAGGCAAATATGGGAGGGATCTTGGGGATCTCGGCCTCCTCCCCCTCATTCCATAGGTCCAAATGGAATCGAATCCAGGCGTGTCCTGTTGCACTGCTGCAATTAAATGTGGCTTCCTGAAGACGCACCGCGTTTCTAAGGTGTTTTTTGCAAGAAAAATAAAAAAGGTTAAATACGGTTTTCAGAGAAATGTGCTGTCTATATAACATGAAAGTGAGACAAGGGTACTCAGACAGGAGATGCTTCCCTGTTTAAAAGACCTGTAGAAACACTCCACAATCTGTTTGTTTGCTTATTTTTTACCAGATAAACAGTAGTGGCAGAGGAGGTGGTCCAGGAGCACGTTTAAGAGGAGAGGGGAGGCTGCCCTTTCCCCTATCATTATTCAGGGGGGGCACCTCTGCTCCTGCCTCAGGTAACGCAGCCACATTGCTGCCGCCTTCTCTCCTGTCCTGTGTGCGCTGGGGTGCAAGGTCTGTCCCTGAACACTGATCGTTAGTCAGATATTGCCGCCTGGAAGGAACCTCCCCGATTTCAGTGCAAGTGGTAGGATTGCGGGGAGCTCTTCGGTGCAGTGACACATGGTCCCTTTGGGGCAGAGCTCATGGGCACAAAACTTCATGTCAAAACTCCTGAGTTTGGGAACAAACGTTGTCACTGTGGGAAGGAGCCAGCGTGGAATCCAGCAATCTCCAGACTTCTCCTTGCCTGCAGCGTACTGTCACACCTAATTACATAACGCAGAGTACGTATGAAATGTCTCACCTCTCTGAACATTAAAGCCTTTGCAGGCTCTTGCTAACACTTGCCAGTGGTAACCTGGCTTTTGGGGTTCTCTCTGCTTTGGCTAGGCCTTGTTTGAGTACGTCCCAAGCGAATGGATTTCGCTTCTTGCTTTTCCCATTTGCCTTTTTTCTTGTTCTTGCTGATCATCAGAGAATTTGGGACTACTGAGAAAAGGGATGCGGCACGGCCCCATATGTGCCGAGGCAGACATTCATTTCCCATTGCCCGGCGTGTGAAATGGAACCTGAGCTCTAGCGAAGTCCGTGACAAAACTCCCCTTTGAGCTGGCGAGGCGTGGGGGCTGCGTGGGGGAGAGCGGCTGCTCCCCAAGGCCTGCGGGAGACTGACAAACTCCCGCGGGACCTACAGGTGAGCACCCACCTCCCTCTCCCTGCCTTCCTTGCTGCGCTTCTCCCAGCGCCTCCTATAACGCGAGCGCCAAGCAGTACGCGTTTGAAAACGGTGCAAAACCCTACCAAAACACAACTTTCTGCTGCCTGCATGTGTCTTCCTCGAGGAAAGAGATGAGGAAGAGCAGCCCGCCTGTGACCCAAGCCAGGCATGTCGTTTAACGCAGGACCGGCAAGTGCTCAAATCCAGTGGCAATTTCAGGTGCCGGAAGGGAAAAAGTACTGCAGAGGGAGTATAACGAGATGAAAATGATACCTGCTTTGTGAATACAGAATTGAGGGCACCTACTTCGGGCTGTAGTGAGTCATACTAAGGACTGTAGGAGGGAAGCAATCAGCCCAAAAGTATTTAATTTCTGAAGAGAATATAACTTTTGAGAACCAAAATGATTTTTTTTTTCCTCCCAAGCAATTACCGAACGGGCTGATTTTACTGCAATACTTTTTTGAACACTTAAGAAAGATGTTAAAAAGGCTCCAGTATAAAATTAACCATGTTTTTGCAGAGAGAATGAAGTTACTAGCATTTATTAGATTAAGATAAAATAACAACAAAGCCCACCTGATTTTGTTATGAGTACTGTTTGGAAGAGCAATCGGGTTTAAGGCAAATGTCAACTTAAACAGAAAAGAAACCCCTGAGGATGAAAATGACTCAGAGGGAGTGATGCAGAGAGTGTAAGTTTGGGAAGAACTGATCTCGTGCATGAGGGGAAAATATATGACCTTCTCCTGGCTGACTGTCACGTATGAATTAATAGGAACTATTGGCAAATCCATAATAATAGGAATAAAGGCCAACAGAGCATCAGTGAGAGACGTCAGGAAATCTCATTGCTGTCTGTATTAACTGGGCATGTAGCGTTACGAACAGTTATGATGGATAATGTGATTTAAAGAAAAAATAGAATGCCTTTCTCTTTCAGCTTCACCATCTTTTAGCAGATGGCTCTGGATTACTTGTGTGAGTAGGGAAAGGAAGAGATTGTTAAACAAGAAAGAGAAATTGTTAAATGCGCACACGCCTGAAGCTAAGCCAAGTTTGCTCGTAATAAACTTGAAGGCCAATGTGCAAAATGTGGTTGAATTGTAGCTGGGTCAGCAGGAACCAAATTCTGCCCTTATTTACACTTCTGCAGCTCTAGATGGGCGCTGAGCTGGCTTTATCCTTGAGCATCACTCAATCCAGGAAGAACCTGGTAGGTTTGGAGTTAGTTTGTACTCCACTCAAAGCATCTCTTCATCAAGGCAGGGCAGGGTGTGGTGCTTGCGGTGGAGCAGGGGTGGCCGAGCCGCAGAGCTCCACCAGCTGCAGCTGGAGCGGGGCGTTGTGGGTGCAGAGGCTCCCAGGTTGATTGAGCACCCGAATGCTGGAGGAGCTGCTGGGGGTCACGGTGGGTTCCCTTGGCACAGCCCTGGCGTGGAGCAGGTGGACGTCGCCCTGAACTGCTCCTGAATTTGCCCCCTCTTGCTCTGAGGTACGTGGCGTGTGCTGCAAGGGTCTTGGCTGGGCTGGAGCTGCCTACGCAGCTCGTAAGGGCGGGAAGATTGGCTCTCGGCAGCGTTCGGTGGAACTGCAGCTTTGTTTGACTGCACTAGCGTTGGCTTTGGTCGGGTTTGCTTTCTTATCTTACTTGTGGTGAATGGCAGGGGCCTTGCTGCCCTGCAGCTTGAAGTTTCTGCGTTTGGTCTGGAAATAATGGCACTATGGAGCTTTTATATAAAGCTGCCTGTGAGTCAGACCTGGACTCAGTTTGGGTTTGCTTCCTTGCTGCTCCTCCGCTCCCTGCTCTCATGCCTGGAGTCCTGCCTCTCCCAGGAGGTGCTCTTGCACCTTTTCTCTACTCGCTTCTGGCTCCGTGTCCTAATAGGAGCCTCCTCTCCTCCGCAGCTGGAGCATCTTGAGTTTACACTTTGAGGCTTTGGGATAGGAAAAAGCAAGGAGGTCGCCTTGGTACAAGGGTCACAGTTGAACAGCCGCTTTCAGTGTCTAGGTCAAATACAAGACACCTTAGCACTGGTAGCCCACCACTGAGAAGCACCCATAACTAAGCAGGTTAGAAAGCAACAGAACTTCCCTGTTTACAACAATTTATTTTCTCTGCAAGCCTGGGGAGAGGACAGGAAAAGCACCGATTGTTCTGGGCTTTCCATTCTGGCATAATTTTGTTTGGTGTTCAGATGAAACCGTAAAATATCTCAGCTAGAAACAATTCTGCTGCTTTCATTGGGTTTGTGTGTTTTGGCATGTTCAGAGGAGCAGCTTTCGTTCTTTGTTCCCAGGGTGGTGGTCCTGGTTAAAGCTGTGTCAGGAGGGGAGGAAGATGGCCCTCCAGCTGCGTAAAAGCCCAGAAGGGGCTTGAGCGCCAGGATTGCGTTCGGTCCTGGCGAACCCACTGCACTAACTGGTTTGTGTCTTGGATCCAGAGTCTGGAGCTGACAGAAACCAACCACCAGCAGCCTGTCTGTTGGAGTCTCTGTACCCCGGGAGAAATCGGTGGAGCAGAACTGGTGCAATACTCCAAAGGTTTCCTTAATGGGACTGGTGCTCCTTCTCAGCCATGCCATTTTTACTGCTTCATCTAATTTCAACCCAGCGCAGCCTGTCCCGCCCCTGAGGACTTGCCAGGATCATGTCTGCCTGGCACTGGCCTCTGGAAATGAGTAGAGTTTCTGGCCCAGTCTGGGGCTGCTGTAGGTGCAGGACCCGTGCTGGTCGGTTCTGCTGTTGGGCAGCGGGGTCCCGACTCAGTCCCCGCACACAAGCTGGAGGTGAGGCTAGTCCTTCAGCAGCTTTTGAGGCTGCTGAAATCCTCCCACGCAAGATGCTGTTCATGTGGCAAGTGCGGTGCTCTCTGACGAGAGCCTACAGCACGTGGTGTCTTCCCTGAACCGATTTATTTTGAAGCTTCCCTTGCTTGAGTTCTCCCTGGAGGAGATGGCTCCAGCCTTCACTTCCCCTCTGCTCACTTTCCTTCCCAGCCAGACCCAGCACGGCCATTCCCCCCCTTCGCAGAGCGGAGGTTTCCTTGGGGCTCTGCCCCCTCTCTCCGACCGTCCTTGGAACGCAAACTGGACCCTGTCACTGTGTTTCGGCGCTGGCTCACACTCCCTGTTACACAGGAGTTTCCAGCTTCTTCCAGATGTGAAATGGCAAATTTAAATATTGCAATTACAAACGTGTAACGAAGCCTTGTACTTCATTAATGTAAGAGGAGGAATCTGCTACGGCTACAAGCACAATTAAATATTAGAGAATGTCTTTGATTCACATTCCTGCTGTGTAAATGGGAGGAAGGTTGCTGTATGCTCCTTGCCTTTGCGCTCACAAAATGAAAAGCACACCCACTGCAAGTTGTCCTTTGATAGATTTTTAATATGATTTTAAAGAGTTTTGTTTGGCCTCATTCTTATTCAATGAGATTAATTTAAAGCACTTATCCCCTGGGTTTAAGTCAATCCATGTAGGATTTGGGATGGGGGTTTGTTGCCCGGGGAGGGGGGTTGTTTGCAGGCCTCTCTGAAAGACTCCTTTCCCACTTCATTAACCCCGAGCTGGGAGCGACCCCCCTTCCTCCTCCTCCTCCTCCTCCTCCTCGCCCCAGCCGAGGCCCGGGGATTTACCAAACTCCCCCATTCACATGCAAAGGAACAGCCCCGTCCACAAAGGCCGGGGGCTCTCGCCTCCAGGCGTGGCTGTGCATTTGGCCGAGCCGACAATAACCCTCCCCGCGGGGCCGGCGGGGCTCGGGGGTGCCGGGGCGAAGCTCCCGGGGCCGGCCGGGCCGGGGGCGTCGGGCTGGGACCCGGCCCCGGGGAGCTGGGGGATGCCGTAGGGGCCGGGGCTGGCCGGTGGGTGCCGGGGCGGGGGGGGGGGGGGCGGCTCCGCAGACAGCCGGGCCGGGGGGAGCGGCGGAGGGCCGGGGGGAGCGGCGGAGGGCCGGGCGGGCTGAGCCCGCAGCCCATCTGTCGGCTCCCCGAGACGGCGAGCCGCTGCCCGGCTGTCCCGGGGACCAGCTGCCGGGCTCGCTGGCCGCGGCCAGATGAGCGACACTTTTAAAGGGTGGAAACAATCCATTTTCCAAAGCGATCATTTAAAGCACTTAGGCAATTATACACTTAAGATTAGCGTTAATAATTCACCAGCGCCGCGGCTATCACCGTGCCGGCCAGCATCGCCCCGCTCCCCTCCCTCTCCCCGCCGCCCCCGGCCCCGCGGCGGAGCGACCGGCCCCGCATGCCTGCACTGGGGCCGGGCCGGGGTCGGGGGACGAGCCCCGGGGGGGGGAGCCGAGCCCCGGGGGGGGGACCGAGCCCCGGGGGGGAGCCGAGCCCCGGGAGGGAAGCCGAGCCCTAGGGGGGGAACCGAGCCTTGGGGGGGAACCGAGCCCCGGGGGGGGAGCCGAGCCCCCGGCGGGGGCTCCTTGCGGCCGCCTGCGATGGGAGGTGGGAAAACTCCTCTTTGCTTTTCCCTTTCCCTCGGCGGCGGCTGATCCGCCAGAGCAAACAAGCAGGAGGGGAAGAAAGGGCCGGCGGAGGCGAGACCCGTTTGTTTGTAAAGAAGTTTTATTTCCACATTTAAAAAAGGGGGGGGGGGAGGGGGGCGGGAGCGGCGCCCCGAGCCCCCCCCGCGCCCCCCGCCCCGGCCGGGCCGGCCCCGGAATACAGACTGACAAGAATCACTTACACAAATACGCCCTCAGGGTTCACAAATAAATAATTCATATACATTTTGCGCACCGTATTTACATTTCGCCGCTTTTTGTTTTTGTTTTTGGTTTGGTTCTTGTTTTGTTTGTTTTAGTTACGGACGTCCCAAAGTCTCGCTGCGGCGGGCGGGGGCCAGCGGCCCGGCCCCCCCCCCCCCTCCCCGGCCCTTCCCGGCGGCGGGGCCGGTGCCCCGGCGGCGGGGAGCCGGGGAAGGCGGGCAGGGGGCTGGGCCCCCCCGGCAGTTCCTGGGGAGGGGGCGGAGAGGCAAAGCCCCCCCCGGAGCAGCCGGCCCCTGCCCGCGCTCCCGGCGCCGTCCCAGGCTGGGGGGGGGGGACACACCGCAGCGGCCCCGCTGCCCTTCGGGTTTCAAGGGGGTAAGGCGGCGGGGGCCCCGCGGGGGCTGGGGGGCAGCCCTGCCGGCTCTCCGTCCTGCCAAACCTGCCCTTGCTTCTTGCGTTCTTTACATATATTTAAAAAAAGGAGGGGGGGAGGTCTCATTTTTATATGTATATATATATATTTGGGGGTGAGCGGGAGTCTGTCGCTTGCTCGCGGCCCCAGAGTTGGGCTGGCCCCCTCCGACCCCCCGGCCCGGGGAGGGGGGGGGGGGGAGTGCCGGTGGAGCTGCCCGGGCGGCCGGGGCTCACCGGGGCTGCGCGGCCCGGGGCAGGACGCCGGGCAGCGGGGGCAGGGGCGGCGGGGGCTCGCTGCCGCCCTGCAGTCCGTGGATGAGGATGCGGGGCACCAAGGGTCTCTGTAGGGCGGGGGGGGGTGCGCTGGGTCCGCGGTACAGGTAGAGAGCGGCGCCGGGGTCCAGGTTGGAGACCAAACTCTGCGGGTAGAAGTAGGGCGAGGGGAACATCCTCTGGAGGGCTGAGTAGTTGCCAGCCTCGGCCAGCAGCTCCAGGCCCACCGCCGTCTGCCTTTTCCACTTGGTCCTGGGGGGGACAAGTCGAGAGAGGGGGTCAAGGAGGGAGGAATGCTCCAAAAGCCGCTCCCGGGCTCTTTTTACCCTTCGCACACCCCCTTTTCCCCTGCTTTTCCCTCCCTCGCGCATCCCCCCTTCCCCGGGCTCTGCTCTCCTTGCGTATCCCTTCTCCCCGCCGCCGGCTCCCGGGACCGGTCCCCTCTGTACGGCAGGGATGGGATGGGATGGGATGGGATGGGATGGGATGGGATGGGATGGGATGGGATGGGGGGGACCAGTCCAGTGCGGGGGGACGTAGACCCCCAGTAACGGGGCGAGGGGGCTTATCTCCCTGGTGTCCCTGCCGCGGCAGCCCGGCGTGAGCGCCCACGGAGCCTCCCCGGAGGCACCGGAGCCACAGCCCGGCTGGGATCCGATGGCGGGGTGTAAATCCCTGCGATATAAATCGCGACCAACATTTCAGTCCCTTCCTGGGGTGTAAATTCCAGATTGCAAACTGCGAACTGCGTGTGACACCTCGCGTGTGAGATGGGGGATCCCCTACCCGGCAGCCCCGCCGCTGAGCAGGGATGCTGCCGCCGCCGCGATGCTCCGGCCCGGGGCCGCGGCGGCCCCGCTCCGCCGCCCGGGGCTCCGGGACCCCCTGCCCGGGCCGGGGCTGCCGGGGCCGGGCCGGGCCGCTCGGGCGGCTTCGGGAGTCCCGCGGGGGGACACGCGTGGGGCAGCGTCCCGGGGCATTCGTTTGCGGCATATATATGTGTGAGTGTGTATATATGTATGTATGTATATTTTTATATGTATGCATATATACGTACATACAGGTATAGGCATGTGTGCCTATATATGTATATACATATATATATGTATATATGTGTGTGTGCCGGATCTCACGGAGAAGCCTCGGCCCCGGGACCTCGCCCACGTCGGGGCCGCCGGCGGGCCGGGCTGGCGGGGGAGCGGGGCCGGGGAAGGGGCTGGGGACACCGGCCGGGCTCCGGCGTGTCCTTGCGGGAGGGATCTGGGGAGAGAGGGGGTGAGCGCACAGCCCCCGCCGCCCATAAACTCCTCAAAACCCCCGACGCGTTGATAAGTCGCGGACCTTTGCAGATGGCGATGGAAATGAGGGAGAGGGAGGGCTAAATCCTGGGGGGGGGGGAGCGAGGGGACGGGGTGGGGGCTGCAGCCGGGGGTCCCTCGTTTCGTGGCGGTGGCAATGGTCGGGGCTGGGGAAGCGCCGACGGGGATGTCCGGATAAATCCACTGAAGCCGTCACACGTCTCCAGCCCTTCTACAGATTTGTCGCTGAAGCGCTAAACCTATTTCCACCAGTAAATTATTCATCATAATAATAATTGTGTCATTACTGTAAGGGGTGTTAATTATTGATGCCCAAAGCAGTAATTGGTATCTATTATTAATGGGCCGATGTGTTATGCTGTTGTGTTTAGCTGGAAGCCCGGTCCTGTCTCCCCGGCTTTCTGGGGCTGGGGGCACGGATTACGCCCCCCCCCCCCCCCCCGGCCCCAAACCTGTCCTGCCTCGGTATCACTTTTTCCCCCCTTACTTTGGGGTGAAAGGCCCCGGGGCACAGGCAGTCCGGGGCGGGGTGTGTGTGTGTGTGGGGGGAACCGCATCTTTCCTGATGCCAGGAGGGACGGAGTAGCTGTGGCAAAAGCCCTTGCCCGGTTTGGGGGTGCGGGGCCGGGGAGAGGGGCAGGATGGGACCCCGGCGCTGTGGGCAGGAGGGAACGGCGCATTTTTACCTTCTGTTCTGGTACCACGTTTTCACCTGCGTGTCGGTGAGGTTGAGGGAGGCGGCCAGCTCCATCCTGTCCTGCACGCTCAGGTATTTTTGCCTCTCGAAGCTGCGCTCCAGCTGGGCCAGCTGATGGTCGGTGAAAGCGGTGCGGGCTTTGCGCGGCTTTTTCAGCCGCACCGGGGGGCTGTCCCGGGAGCTGGAGATCTCTCGGTCCCCTTCTTCTTTCACTGGGCCGAGAGGGAGGAAGAGAGGCCGGGTCAGGGCAGGAAGGGAAGGGAAATACCCTCGAAAGAGGCGGGTAACCCACTGCAGCCGTAAGCCGGAGGAGACGGGCTCGGGCACCGAATCGGGCTCACGGCGCATTCGCCCTGCAACCCCGTGAATTTTAACCCCGGCTGCCCACGGGGGACTCACGGGGTCCCCGAACCGGGCCCGGCCTTTCCCCGTGCCAAGGGCCTGGGAGCGGGGCCGGAGCGCCGGGCTGTGCTGCGGGGAGCCCCGGCCCGGCCCCGCCGCCCTCCTGCCCAGAAAAGCCCCCGGGTCTCCCTCTCCCCTCATTACTCAGGGGGCAGGATCCTGCTCTGGCCTTATTCCCCCAAACCCAACAGCTTTCTCGATGCTTGGGTATTTTTTCCCCTTCTTTTCTCTCTCTCTCTCTCTCTCTCTCTCTTTTTTTCTTTTTTAAAACCCAAACCAAAACCAACCCAAAATGAAAATTATGAGCCCACATTTTTGGAGGGGAAAGTCGCCGGGGTGGTGCTGCTTCTCCCCGTCCGCGGAGGAGCCTCCGTCCTCCCGGGGATGCTGCCGGGGCACGGAACAAACCTCCCCTCTCCAGGGCGCACAACGAAACACCGGGGAAGGGGCTCGGCAAGCCCGTGCCCGTGCCGTTATTTCTCTTAAAAAATGCCGAATGAGACGGGCTGGCGGCGGTTCGTTACCGCGGTCGGTACATACGCACCGGCGGAGCGGCGCGGAGATTTACGCCGCGAAACGTTAGTAGGTGACGGGAAAATTTCCGAGCAGGGGGGAAAAAAAAAAAAAGAGGAAGAAAATAAATCCGTGTTTGTGCTCGCCTTCTGCAGCTGGAGATTAGGTAGCAAAAAGGCTCAGTTTATACAAATCGGCGGCGTTTGGGGTTTTTTACGGGGGTTTATGTTAAATTTGCTGGTGGCGGGTGTTAGCAGGGACAGGGCTGGAGCCGAACGCGAGCTGATTTCTCTCTGTAGGAAGACAATAATCCGGTTAATTGAGCCACCGGGGAGCGAAACCCTTCAACCAGAAATCCCGGCTCTGGCCGAGCAGGCAGAGCCCGAGCCGGGGACGAGCCTTAAACACGGAGACCCGGCTCCGGTTCCCGGGGAAAGCGGCAGCCCCGGCACCGCCCGAGAAGGGGCCGGATCCGGACCGGGCAGGGCGGGGGGTCCCGGCCCCGCTCCCTCCCGGGAAAGGCCCGAAACTTTGTGCGGAGTTTTTTTTTTTTCCGCGGAGGAAAGCCGGGTCCGGCCTCCCGCGCCCCGGGGAAGGCAAATCCCTTCCCCCCCGCCGACCCCCCGCGCCGGGCGGCCTCGCTCCCCGGGGCCGGGGCTGATCCTCGGCCCCTAAAAAGTTCCTGCTCGCCAAAGGGCTGCGCTCGCTGGCGGCGGCGGCTTCCCCGGCCGGCTCCGGCTCCCTCGCCCGGCTATTCCTGGCTTAAAAAAAAAAATAAATGTGTATATATATATATATATATAAAAAAAAATATATACGACGGGTTTTTCGGCATTTCGGCATGGGCCAAATCCTGCCGCCGCCGCTGCGGGTCAGGCCCGGCCCCGCAGCCCCTTTGCGGAGTAAATCAGGGGCGTTTTGCCCGAGGAAAGGCTGTTTCCAAAGCAGCAAAAAAGGATCGCGCTGGGAGCGGGGACCTTCACCCGCTACCCCATTGAAACCGCGTTTTTAACCTCGTCTATGCGGTGTTTTTACCCTCATTTAAGCTGTGGTTTCCTCCCCATTTAAGCTGTGTTTTTCCCCCATTTAAGCGGTGTTTTCCCCCCATTTAAGCTGTGTTTTTCCCCCATTTAAGCTGTGTTTTTCCCCCATTTAAGCTGTGTTTTTCCCCCATTTAAGCGGGGTTTCCCCCCCGATTTAAGCGGCGGTTTCCCCCCGATCTAAGGGATGTTTTTTCACCCCCCATTTAAGCGGCGTTTTCGCTGTGGCCGTGGCTGCCCCGTCGCAGGGGCAGGAGCGGAGCCGAGCGCGGCTGGGGTAACGGCCCCCACCCAAAACCGCCCCCCCCGAGCCCGGGCTCGGCCGGCTTAGGGGGATGCAGAGAACCCGCGTTTCTTCTCCTCCACCCTCGCTTCTTTCGCGTCTCGGCGATTTGGGGGAAGGAGAAAAAAGCTGAAGGAATTCGGGGGCGGGCGGGGGGTGGAGGGGGGGATGTAGGAGGCGAAAACAAACCGCCAAGGTGAGAATCGCGGCTGTTTTCGATCCCGGCCCTGCAAAACGGCGGGGCCGATCCCAGCCTTTCTCCCGGGTCACTTCCAGCCCCGGCACCCAGCCCGGGCTCCGTCTTTCGTTCAGAGCGAAAATCCCCCCGCGGTTCCCCGGGGCTCCCGCCGCGGTTGGAGGCTCGGTTGGGTGAATATTTTTTCCTCCATGAACCGGGTTTCAGCGCGGCGGCTCCGGGCGGGCCAAGGGTGCGTTTGCAGCCGGGCCGGGGCTCGGCCCGTCCCCCGCCCCTTTCCTGCCAGCCCCCCCAAATCCCGCGGCCTCGTCAAGGAGCCATCGCCTCCCGTTTCTCCCCCCCCCCAGCTGGCCACCCTCGCCTTCCCCTCGCTAACACCCGGCCAACAATTTCCCCGGGTGAAAGTTTTTGCAGGGGTAATGGGGGCGGGATGGGTGAAGGCACCCGGGATAAGCTGCTCCGGGGGGCGAGGATCGACCCCAACCCCCCCGTGCTGTTCCCGTGCCTCCCCCCGCCCCGGCTGCCGCAGGGAGAGGCCGGGAAGGGGCTGGGGGGGGCCCGGGAGGCCGAAGCCCCCGGTCCGGGGCGAGCAGCCGCCGCATCCAGCCCCGCTCCCCGCCGGCGCCGTGGATGCGGCCCGGGGCTCCCTGTCTGTCGTGCTCGTTTTAAAACCATCTCCGAAATAATAACAGAAATAATACAAATCGAATCAAACCCCGCCGACCTCCTCGTTCGTTTCTCACCGGAGTAGGCGAAATACCCGGCAAATCCGTGACTATTTTATTATTGTTTTCTTTTTCTTTTTTTTTTTTCCCCCAGGCAGAAATCCGCCCCCGGTTCTCCTCTCCCCTTTCCCCGCGGGTAGGAACGAAACAGCCAGATCTTCCCCGCGGAAAACAGCCCGGCGGATCCCCCGGGCGCGTTTGGCGAAGCACCGATCGCCCCGACCCCTTCCACCGGGCCGAGCCCCGAACCCCCAAGTTTTCCCAAGTTGGTGCCGACGTCGCGGTCGTTTCGGGGGCGACCGGTGCCGCGACCCCCCCCACCCCCCATCACCGGGGCGCGCCGGAGGCGTCTCAGCGGCGAGCGCCCGGCTCACCGGGAGGCTTCGGGGCCGCCGGAGGTTTTGGGTCCAGGCCGCCCTGCCCGCCGTGCAAAGTCCAGCGGGGTGAGCGGCGCTTACCTTTGTACTCCGAGTCCGAGGAGGAGCTGCTGGTGGTTTTTTCCATTTTCTCCCTAAAGTCCTCGCCGGGCTTGGTGGGGATCCTGCCCGCCGGCTCCTGCCCGCCGTGAGGTCCATTGGTGCTGGAGTAAGGAGCGCAGGCGGCCAGGGGCTTGCAGTCGGCCAGGATGTCTCTGATGAGGAAGGAGGAGGTGACGGTCCGGGACTGGGAGGGAGCCGAGACCTGCCCCGGCTGGAGGTGCGCATCCAGGCCCGGCCGCGGCACGGCCGCCTCCAGGCACTCGCGGCCCGGCGAGCGGGGCGAGGGGCACCCGCTGCTGCCCTCCGAGCGGGGGCTCAGCTCCAGCGGGGACCGGCCGTCGCCCACCAGCGGGTCCCCCTTGGGCACGGCCGGGCTGCCGGCTCGGTGGGAGAGGATGGAGTCGATCCCAAACCCGGTGGAGCCCTCCATGGCCCCCGCGAAGTGCCGGCGCTCACACGGGCATTGGCGGGGAGGGCGCGGCGGAAGCGGTCTGATAACGATAATTAACAATAATAGGAGGGGGGGGCAAAAAAAAGCAAAAGAAAAAAAGAAAAAAAACCCGGTAAATAGGAAAAAAAAAGCAAAAGAGCAAAGTTCAGCCTGGGATCCGGGCAAGAATCGCTGCAAGGCTCTCCGAGGCGCCGCGCGTTAGATCCAGGGCTGCTCCGTCTTCAGCATCGCGCCCAGCTGCACTCACAGACAGACAGACAGAAGAGGGGGGGAGAGGGAGGCAGAGTCAAACTTTGGCCGCGAAGGGGGTGGGGTGGGGGGGGGGACGGACCCCAACCTCACCCGGGGCCCCGGCCCCTTACCCGGCCACCCCACCCGTGCCCGGAGCCGCGGCGGCGCGGGGCTGGGGGGCAGCCCGGGGGCTCCCAGCCGGAGGTGGGGAGGCAGCGATCGATAGTGAGGCTTCGCAGCGCCTTAACCACTTAATGATCCAGAAATCAATGGGGAAGGGCGAGGGGAGGGCGGAGGGGGTGGCCAGCCGTCGGGCCGCCGCGGCCCCCCCCCCCCCCCCCCCCCCCCCCCCCCCCCTTCCCCGCCAGCACCTCGGACAGCGCCCGGGGGCGGGGAGGGGGGGAACCGGAGTCACTCCGGAGCCGGCGGCTCCTTCAGCACCTCGGACAGCGGCGGGAGCGCCGCGCCCTCCCCGCGGGGAGGGGGCGGGGGGGGGGGGTGGAAAAACGGGGAGGAAAAATGAACTTGTGCCGCTCCGGCTCGGGGACCCCAGCACCCCCCCACCCCCAACCCCCCGTGTGAACGCGCCCATTGGCCGCGAGGCGTTTGGGGGGATGTCACTCCCCGGCGGCGGCACCTTGCAGCTTGATTAACGGGAATTAATTGCCGCCCGGATCCCCGCGCTTTCCGGGCGGTTTCCGCCCTCTTTTGCTGTCGTTATCCCGCTGATGGGGCTCGTAATGGGGTGATTAGCCGCGGGGGGGGGGGGGAGGGGGGGGATGTCGAGGGGTTGCTGCTGCTTTCTGCTCGCCTCCCCCCGCAATTAGCCGATCTGCCGGTCCCTCCCAAGCAGGGAAAGTTTTGCTGGGCGTTAAAAATAATAATAAAAAAAAGATAAAAAGAAAAGGCAAAGCACCGAAACCCTTCCCAAAGCCCCAGCGCAGAGGCGGCTGCTCTGAGCCCGAGGCGAGCCCCGGAGCTGCGAATTTCGTTGAATCCCCTCGAAATCGGTTGCGAACGAGCAGAGGGGTCCTTCAGCGCAAGCGGACGCGGGGCCACCGGGCAGCCGCCTCCCCAGCGCAGCGCTGCCGGAGCGGCGGGGACCGGGCATCGCCCCCCGCCCGGCGCGGCGGAGCCGGGGCCGCTCTTCCCGCTCTCCCAGCTCCCAGCGGCGGTACCTGCTGGTGCCACTGGGAAGGGGAAGCGCTCAGGGCGGATTTTTCCTGCCGTCAATCCCGTTTTAAATAAAACCTCGATATGGCCCCAGCCCGGGCTGCCCGCCCTGCCCGCTCCCTGCCCGTTTCTCCCGGAGACACCAAGATTCCTCCCTCCCGCCCCGTCGGGGGGTTTTGCTGCTGTTGATCTCCCAGGCTGGAGCGGGACCGGCTCACGCAGGACTCCCACCTTCCTCCCGGGCAGCCTGGCTCCTGCCTCCTCGAGGGTTTATTTAGGGGCTTTTCCTGGGGTTGGACCCTTCGCCGCGGAGATGAGGAAAACGTCCACACCCGGGTGCGTGAAGCCGCGCCACTTTAAAGCGACGTCGCTGGTTATTTCTCAAATACTCGATTTCCTCTATTCCCCCTCTTCCCGGCCAGGCAGCTGCATCTTGTCCCTCTTCCAAAGCCGCCCTTGGCCGGCAGCTTGGAGGCGATCAACGAGGGGCGAGCCCCCCCCCCGGGAAGCCCGGCTGCCAGCTGTCGGGCAGCGGCGCAGGCAGGGCCCCCAGCACCTCCTGCCCTCGGCCCTGCACGCTCGGGGCCGGCTGGGATGGGGGCAGCGGAACAAAAGAACCTCATAGGAGGGTAAGTCCAGGGACAAAAATCAGCATCAGCCCCGGTCCCAGCCTGCCCCCACCCTGGGGGTGCAACGCGGCCGGCGCTGGGGGCTGCTTGTCCTCCCTGTCCCTGGGCGAAAGATCCCTGCTGCCGCTCTGCCCTGTCTCCCTCCCAGCACGGAGATGCTGCCCCGGTGCCAGGGACCGGGGGCCAGGCTGAAGGGTCTTGATCCGCTGGGGGGGTCGGTTTTGCAGCATCCGTCTCCCCAGGCGGGGCTGGGCCAAACGTCGCTTTAGGCTGGACCAGAGCAAGAGATGTGCAGGAACCCGTCCCAGTGAGAAAGGGGGCAGAGACCCCGATGGGGTTTCCCAGCTCTTTGCAGCGTGACTGTGTTGGCTCCTGGGCTCCGGCAGCCTCCCTGACCAACCAGTAGACCCCATTTGGGATGGAGATAGACACTGGGATCAGGACCAGCGCCGAGGTTGTGTTTGGGACCAGGAATGGGACCAGAAGAGGGAGCAGGGCTGGGATTGGATTTGGAATCAGGATTTGGATCTGCCATGCAGGGACAGGTTTGGGCTGGTGGGTCTGCTGCTGTATTTCCTTCTCTTGAATAAAGCGCCTGCCTTCAAACAACCACAAGGAAGTTTCCAGATCAGACCCACTCTCTGATGCTGTGCAAGGTTTTTCTGGGGGTTGGGAGGTTCCAATCTTCATCCCTGAGCAGACGCTACATGTTGCCATCCCCAGCCAAGGCCCTGGGGACAGAGACTGTCACCCCTAGGCCACACTTGGAGCTCCCAGCAGCTACAGATGCACTTGCTAGTCTAATGTCAGTGTGAATGACATTAATTAATATGAATTATTATTATTAAGTTGTTTCAGAACTAGACTCCCCAAGGCAGAAACATGCCTCATTCTGTCCACATGTGGTGTCCCCCCTACACCACTGGACACTGGACAAGTGGGGTCCAAATGTTTTGTCCGTGGCTCCCAGCACAGGTAGGAAATCCTGTGTACAGACCACCGAGCAGCGTACACTGCCTTCCCTCTGTGTCTGTCTGCCCTGAAACACCATTTTCTAGACTGTTCCTGTTCACAAATACACAGGAATGCACCAGACAAGAGGAGATCCCTGATGCCAGCTGCGTTTCCAGTCACCTCCTCACAAGCCCCAGTCGCACCCCAGGGTTGGCTCTAGGACTCTGACAGCTTTGGGAGCTGCCGCGCGCCCCACCTCGCCGGGCGCTGCCGACGGACAGGGTCAGGCTCTCCTGGCACCAGTCGCCAGTGCGAGTTTGGCCCTGGGGCCACGGGGCAGGGCTGACCCCAGGCGTTCCCGGAGGCTTGAGGTGTGGGGAGAGCCCTGATGGGGCTGGGGCTGGGGGACGTTACCTCCACAGCTGGGCCGGGGGTCGGAGAGCATGGGCTGCTGGGCTGCGGCGACGGCTGTAGCAAGAGTTAGTCTAGAAATATCTGCCGGTGGTGCACAGACCGGTATCCCGAAAGGGTCTGGCTTAGGGAGGAAAATCCCCGGAGGCTGTTGTGCTGAATTCCTCTTTGAACCCAACCTGGGTGCTCGGAAAGGCCATGCCCAGGCAGGCGCAGAGAGGGATGCTCAGCACCGACAGGCTTCGGTGGGATGCTCCGGTAACGAAATGAATCTACCTTCAACAGAGAGAGAGAAGGCCAGGGCGGCTCGGGGTGGGGGGAAACGGCACAAAGGGGGGCACAGTCAGCCGGGGGGCCGCAGTGACGGGGAGGAGCGGGGCCCGGCGGTGGGGAAGCTGCAGCAGCGTTAAAATCCCCTTTACCAGTGGGTGTCACTGCAGGACAAGGAGCGTCCGGCGCCGGAGGGCGGCCGGGGCTGCGCGGGGGGTCGGGACCCCGGCACCGGGCTCCGCCGGCACCGCCGGGGCAGGGGGGAGCCGAGGGGGACGCCCGGCTTGCGGCTTGGATGTGTCCCCCAGTGAGCTTGGCCACGGGCTGGGGGCGGAGGGGAGCGGGGGCCGCGGCGGGGACGAGTCCGAGGTGGCACCTCGGGTGGGGGACGAGGCTGCCCGGCCGGCTCCAGCCCTCACCCCTCGGCAGGGCCAGGCAGGGTGGGCCTTCCCCACACGGGGTGCAGGTGGGTGCCGATGCAGCGGGGGGTGGGTGCCGATGCAGCGGGGGGTGGGCGCCCGCGCTCCCGCCAGACAGCCCGTCTGAACTGTAAGACTTGGGCCATTGTAGGCACGACTCTGCCCAGGATTTCGGGGTGCAGCGAGGCAGGTTTGTCGGCTACAAGCCCCACGAAGCAGTGCCTCCTCCTGAACACACTTCGTTTGACTCGGCCGTTGGTTTTCGGGTTTCTGGTCTCTTTGGTGGCTTCTTGGACCTGTCCCAAATCGGCAGGTCTGCGTGGGCTTGGTTCACACTGCGTTTGTTTGCCAGCCCTTTTCCAGCCGTGCAGGACTCGCTGGAGATGCTTCCTTCCCTGCGCACGCCCCCAGGACCTGAGCGGTTGCTGCAGGCGGGCACAGATGCTGTGGCTGGACCAAGAGCTGAACGTGGCTCCTGCCAGGCAGCAGGGCAAACCTCGTGCCTGGGTTTCCCACACACTTGTAAACAGCATCGTTTTTAGCAAGACAAGCCATTTAAGGCCCAGCTTTGTCCCTCCCTGGGGAGGTGGGAAAGGTCTCCGGTTATAATCCACCCCTGCCAGCATGGCAATCCCTACTGTTATCCTCCTAGTTATTTTAGATGGGTTTTATTTAGAGGCCTGTACTAAAAAGAGGGAACGGCATACCAGGGTTTCCCCTGTGTGGAGCAGGTGATTTCTTTCCTCCCTCGGCTCAGGTGTGGGCAGGGTGGAGTTTGCTACAGCTGCTTCCTTATATAAAGGGCAGGTTGAGGCACAAACTGCCCCTAAGGAGGGGATGTGGGGAATGCTAGAGCAGCTGGTGTGGAGCCTTCCTTGTCCTGGGAGAGGTAAGAAAAGCTGCCTCTGCAGTTTACTTCATTTTTTTTTTTTTGTGTCTCAAACAGCACAGTTTAATGTTGTGAAGGACTTTGCTCTTTTAAGAGTTTGACTGAAGATCTGGTGGGGGACAAGCCCTGGGCTCAGCATGGCTTCTTTGTGCCCCTTGGCTGCTGGTGGGGCTGTGTAGGAGGGCTGGGCTAGCCCCAGCACTGAGGTGTGTGCGGCAAAGCCATGCTGGGCACGTCCACCCCCTCTGCAGTGCTTGTTACCGGCCCCTTCCTGAGCTGGGGATGCAGTTGGGGCTGCCCAGGACAGCAGATCTCAGCCCCTTGGACCATGGCCCTGAGGAGCCCAGGCCATCCTGGGGTGAACACACCTGAGCTCTCTGAGTGCCAATGGGATGATGAATGCAAAGGCTGAAAGCTAACATTGGACTTAAATATTATCTGGTACAATCTGAGATATAATGGTAGATGTGAGAGGCAGACTACTTAGGTGTAATTAATTATTCTGCTAGCAACCTTGGAGCTGCACAGTTAAAGCAATCACAGTTATTACCAAGTGGTGTTTTCTTAAGGTGAAATGCCCTGTTGGGAGGAGATGGGTTTTAAATGTGTTGGTACCTGTCTGAGCCTCTGCTGTCACCTGTTGGTGACCGGGCTGGGGTTTGGGTGCTGTGATGTTGAGTTGGTGTTGGTGGAGTTTGAGTTTGTTCAGCAACTGCTTGGAGACACTCAGCCCTGAGGGACAGCAGGCACCAGCAGCTGTTTGAGGGTGAGTGTGGGGCCATCTTCAAGCGAAGGCATCGCTCTGTGGTGAGGCCTCAATTTAGCGGAGCGCTTAAAGCAGGTGTTTGGATGCCTTCACACAGGTAAGGGCTTTGCTGAAGCAGGCAGTGATGGGGAGCTTGCTTGGCAATGAAATGAGAAGGACTGATAGATCATGAGATATTATAGACTTGATATTGCCTGGGATATGGTTGCATTTAGTATATTTGTTCAGAACAGGCAGTGAAGGAGACTGTCCTGCTTTCCCTCTGGGGCTGTACTGGTGCGAACACTGCCCTGTTCCCGTTGTGAGTGTTGTTACCTTGAGCACGATGAGAGTTGTGGTGATCAGGCTGAGTAAGGTGCTGTGCATCTGACACGAAGCAATGAGCAGGCTGAGATAGAATCATTCCTCTCATATTTATGATTTATTTGGCTGTAACTGCATTAGCATAACTTTAAAACCAGAGAGAAAGCCTATCGCCTATGGCTGTTGCAGGGTCTAAGGGCTGTGGTGCCCAGCACGGTGCTGCGGTCCTCACTGCGTGGATGCTCTGGGGAAGGGGACCACGTCTCACAGGCACTTCTCAATGGGAGGCACTGAATGCCTTTTTACGAGTGTCGCGGTCTGGAAAAGTACTGAGATGAGGCCCAACCTATGAAGAAAGAAGCAGACAGACGATTGGTTACAGCGAGCAGCTGGCCAAAGAAAATAGGTTGTAGTACAAAGAGGGCAGACCCTGCAGATTAGCGCAAGGGTTCTTTGCTTGTTTGGGAGACGTTGCTCCAGCTGAAGTTAACTTAACCTGTCTAAAATGAGGACTAGTTTTCTGATTGACTTCAGGAGATTCTTATTCTGCTCTAGTAACAAGATCCTGTAACCTCACTATGGTGTGTTGGTTGTCTGACACTTTCAAATGCGGGCATGCCTTAAGATGGATCCTGAAATAAATATGCCTTGTTTTCTACAACACAGGACTTGCTTGTGTGCTTCACTGAGGGGGCCAGGATGGGCTCGGAGCTCCCAGGGAAGCCCCGGTCGGGGTCAGGGACTCGTGCATGCCCTGCCTGACAAACACAAGAGCATCCTTTCCCAAGGAATCACCTTTGAGGGGGTGAACAGATGCCCATGACAAATAAACAAAGGGGAAGTCACCCAGGGGAGAAAGGTCCCAGGGCCCTTTGGGGTGAGCGGTGGGGTTTACACACAGCTGCACGTGGCAAACCCATACAGTAGACGCAGAGTTACTGAGGTGTGCGAATGTCTTCATGTACGGAATGGGTTTACCATGGGGGGCCACGGGCTTTACCTGCCCCGACACAATTCCTTGTGCCATATATCTGCCTTGTGTAGATGTGCTGAGCTGCCTCCCGCTTCCCCCACCCTGCTCTGGCTGGCTGGATGTCAGGTTTTGCATATGTAAAAAAACACAGCAGACTTTTCCCTGAAAAGCTTGCTAGTGATCTCATTAATCAAGACAAACAAAGCTTATTTAGCTATTCCCTCTCTGGAGGAAGGCGTTCAGGTACTTGAATATGCATTTGAGTGCCTAACTTCAGACGGTTGTTTCTGAATGTTTTTGCTTTCTCACAAGTAGCAGTGGTGACATAACCCCCCTCCGGGAGGGAAAGGTGGGGGAGGCAGAACCGAGGGCTGCTAAAGTAGGTGGGCAGCCCCTGGGAGCTGGCAGGAACAATCGCCAGCCGGGCCAACTCCAACCTCCCATTAATGGTGCAGGAGTTTTTCCCTCAGAGCTGGGACTGTTAGAAAAATCCAGTGCCTGCAGACAAGGACAGCTGAGCTGCTTCTCTTGAATGTGCCTCTGCCTTCCCCCTCGCGCTCCCTGCCCACCAGCGCTGGGAACCGGGCAGGGGGAAATTTCTGCCTGGGATTGGGTTGAAGCTGCAGGGGAGGAAACAGCAGTTTATTCACTCCAGTCTTGGTACAAAGCTCCCAGGTGAGAAATGTCACACTGAGCCACAACTGGCAGTAATTAAAATTAGCAGAGCCCTTGACAAAGTTGTGAGGGATGCCAGCTTCTGCCCTCAGCATGAGTAAGTGGGAAGCACCAGGTGTAGGACAGGGGACAAGTGCTATTTTAAAAAATGAGAAACCCCCTCATAATGAGGGACAGTTGAGAAGTATGGATTAGTCCCAGGCCAGTAATTAGAGTCAAGATAAGGGTGTCCTTGGGTCAAAGGTCTTATTATGACAGAGACTGGTGTTGAGAAGTCAGTGCCAGTGATGAATCCTCATCTCTGATTCTTCTAATTCATATTTTAAATGATGAACCCAAAGGTACTTCCTCTAGAGACAGCTGATGATCTTTACCATTACTCTGATGTGGTTACGGGCTGTTATGCCAGGATTTTGTCTGAGTCGTGGATTTGGAGCATCGGCTGTAGCAGGACAGGAATACAGTTTGTAGGCACAAGCTTGGTGGTTTTCCTTGCAGGATGATGGAGCTGCAACGGTTGTCAGCTGCTGATTAGAAGCAGTGTTTTGCTGTTGTTCGCTGCATTTGTTATTGACAAATTAAAACCTGCAGGACACTTGCAGCCGGGACGTTGTAATGTCAGTGCTTGCTTTAAAGAATGAGGGGCAATAAAAAAAACCCTTATCACTCCTAAAACTTAAATATGTATTTGGGGGTTATTTTCATTTGGGTTTCTCAGTTATGATAATGTTTGAAATCGAAGGACTGTAAATGATGGCTTGTCAAGCATTAGTACAACCACATGCATGTTGCAAGCAGAAGCAGGTCTGTTAATGGAGGACTAATAAATCACATGTGAGATGCGGAAAGGCTAAGCTGGTACAGGGAAGGCAGAGCTCCCCTCATGACAGCAGAGCACATACCCCAGAGACTGGGATTTCGTGGGTCCTGTTGGTGTTGGGCTTGTTGACACTGAGGTGGGTGCTGGGGTGTGTGTGCCATAGCTGCTGGGCACTGTGAGCACCCTTGGGTGGTCAGTTAAAATTAGCTTCTGGGGGGGAGAGGTAAATAAGAGTCGCACTGGGAGGGGGGGAAGTTTTAATTGACGTAGTTGGATTAAATGGTTTGTGCTGACTTGTGGGAGGTGTTGAGAATGAACTCATGAAAAGGGCCGAAGCAAGTATTAAGCAGCACCAGGCTCTCCTCCTGCCCTGGAAGGACCCATGCCCGGCTGCAGGGAGATGTGGCTGTACCTGCTCCTCTCCCAGCACCTGCCTGGCTCTGCCCGCCTCTCAAAGGCAGCTTCCCAGCCTTGTATGATTTTTCACTTTAACAACAAAGCTGCCTCTAGACTCAGCCTAGTTTCTCCATCATCCATTTGATCGAATCCTTTTAGCGGGTGACAAAACACTTTCTTGAGCTCTCTTTACAGGAAACCAATCTCTATTCCTTTTTCAAAACCTCCCTCATTTACAGGACTCTAACAAATCCTGGGCCTTTTAAGTCCTCTCCTGTTTTGTTTTTTCCCCCAAAACAACAGTGCCATGTTTGTAGATTTTTTTTCAGGGCAGAGGAGGGAATAAAATAGACAATACGGAGAGGGGTAGGGTGTACACACTGACGCACGCCACGCCGAGCATCCCCGTACAGACAAAAAAACACGCGTGCGCGCGCACATCGAGATGCAAATGATATCCGTGAAGCTATCACTTGTAAAGCTTGACAGAAAATAATGAGAAACACTAAATCTTTTATAAGGTCAACACTCAAGCAGCTGTCAAACAAGAAAAGAATTTAGCGAAAGATCCGCAAAAACTTCCATTGCCTCATTAAATCCAACAGGGCCGGGGCCCGGCGTGGTGAGGAGGCACCGGGGCGCCTCCGTTTTGTGTCAGTAATTTGCGGCGGAGGAAGAGGGAAGACGAAACAGCCAGCGCCGAAGGGGCCTTGGGGGAGGCTGGGGAATCGTTAGTGCGCCAGGAGCGGCCTCGGCTCCTAATTGGAAGCATTGGGCATTATCAACGGAGGATTTGCCTCGGCTCCCTGACAGCTCTCTAGGCCTGGAATGATAGCCCACTTGTCAGTGTAAAAGACCATTAAAAACAAACCATTTTGATTTAATTGGAGGCGGTGCGCTGGGGGCCCAGGTGAGGTGCTTCATCAGCCGATGTTGGCTGCTGATGCCTTTTTCCCCCTGTATTGATGGCTTTTTTTTTCCTCCCCTCCCTTTCAAAAACTGTCTAGGAAAGAGAAAGAGGTGCTGAAAGATCCTTCACAGCTGCATTGAGAGTGGCTTTCAATAGGGTTGTCAACAAATGCCATGACAAGTTAGGGAGAGGCAGGTATTTTTAAAACAGACGTTATTCTGTCCAAGATGAGCTGCGCTCAGAGGTGCGCGTTGGATTATTAGGGTTACAAATACTGTGGCTTTTCCTGGCAGTAGCGCACTTAACCGGTTTAATGAATGGGGTTGATTTTCTCTCCCCACCTTTCTAATTCCAAGAACGTAGGGAAATGCAGGGTGAGGGAGTCTGGGCTAAATGATCCTTATTTGCTTCAGACCCAGGAAGGTTTCAAAAAGTGCTCAGCAATTTTTGGCTGCTGTATTTAATGCCCCATGGAGATTTGGGATTTTTTTTTTGCTTCCTGAAAATAAGGGCCGCAGATGTTTGCTGGAGTTCACTGGTCACTTGGTCTGGGCAATAGTGTGAGTAAAGGAGAATTAACCCGTTGGAGCTGTAACCCAGCCTGTGTCGCCCTTGGCAGATGTCCTGGGGTCAGACCAGAACTGGCAGCTTTTGCACTGACCTCAAGTGTTTCTGAGATTTGAATCCTGACCCTTTTCATGCCAGGCAAGAGTTTTACTTCAAACTAAGTTGTCTGTTGGCAAATAGCATCTCTGCAGAAGGCAGAATGGGTCCGTGAATGAAAACCCAAGTCCGTTTAAAAAGCAGGTCTGTGGATTTGTGTACGAAATGGTAGGTAGCACCGAAAGCAGTGGTAGGTGCTCACCTGTAACCCAACACAGCGTGTGTGGTTTTACTCTACTGCAAGCCGTGAGGCTGCAAGCATCCCAAATTTGTTCCTTCATGGGTGAATATCTCCATAACAGCAATGGGCATTGGTTGCCAACAGTTGCTTGTGCTGCCTTTGGACACCAGGGCTTGGATGCAGGTGGAGCCTGCCCTGGAGATGGTCCAGGCTGTAAGGCTGCACAGGGAGGGGTGGTGTTTTCTTGTGTCAATTAGGAGAGCAATGAAAATGGCAGAGGAATGATGGGTTACCACCTCTCTGAGGGAGACATGAGGAAGGGCTGAGCATGGCGGAGGGCAGCGTTAAGGTGTGACGGAGAGGTTGCATGTCCAGGGCATGTGCAAAGGGATACTGGGAAAGGCTGGACCATGAAAATGCTTTGCTGTGATTTGAGCAATTGCATTGCTGGAAGCTTCAGCTGTTAGGCAAAACAAGAAAACCTGCAGAATCTGCAAGAAAATGTAGTGATGGTGACTGGGGCCCAGAGCCTGCATTTAATCGCAGAATGGCTGCGGTGCGGGAGGTGACATCTCTGCTGTGGTCCCAGTGGAGATGTGCAGGGATCGTGCTCAGGGTAGCTGGGTCTCTGCTGCCCACTTGGAACCCTGCAGGGCGTTGTATTTTCTTTTTGCATTGTGCCTGTTGTAGGCTGGTCAGTACCGATGGCCACTGATTGTCACTGCTGGGCTGGGACCTACCAAGTTGTGGTGGCCATTGAACAGCCATCAGGTGACACTGATTTTTTTTTTTGGTCAGCCAAAAATCCCAGCTGAAAGGAGGTTTGATCTGGTACCACGGTGACAGAAAGCTCTTGAACTCATTGCTTTATTCTTTAAGCACTATTTAGGCCCCAGGAGACAAGTTTTATAACACTCCAGCTCCATGAAGTTTTGCTGCCCTCAAACCTGGGAGGATAAATGCTGTATCTGAAAAGCCAGCCCACCATGTGCTGCATGTATCAAACCTAGGTTATTTAAGCAGAATCTATGGCTTTTCTGAGGAAACAACAGTTGCAAGATTACATGAGCTGTGCTTGTCAGTTCAGCTCTTTAGACAAAAATAGAGGTAAGGCATTAAAAAAAAATGTGGAACATTTTTGTGTGTATGTGTTAAACCTCAACTGTTAATTCTGATGAAGGATCAGGCTGTGAGCAGATATCGGATCCCTGGTGAGAATCAAATTCTGGAGCCCAGAATTTTGCTGCAAAGTTTATACAGTGGGGATTCCTCTAATTACTTTCAGTGGAAATTTACCTGACAGAGCTTTCCCAGGTAATGCAAGGCATACGCAGGAGAGCCGCTCAGCCGTTGACAGAGCCTTTGATTTTGTGCCAGGTTGCAAATTAAGTCTTTTGCCAAGGTACCCGAACACTTGCTCGTCAATTGCTTATCGCTTATTCATATCGCGCATTGAGCACAGCTCGTTTCATCTGCTCGGGAAGGCAGTGCATGTTGACAAAAGTGTTGTCCAAAGTTGCTGCATTTTCTTTCCTCCCCCTGTTTGGTCAAGTAAACAAGACTATTCTTCCTGCAAAGCCACCTTGAATGTCTGTGCAAGTTGGAATTCTCTAATGAGCAAAGGAAAAACCCTGGTGTGTGTCAGTGACACGCGGTGCACGGAGCTATTTTGACACACGGGTGAATTCTGCTGCATGAGGTGTCGCTACCAGAGTCCTTCTGGATTGACTTGACAGAGCCCTGGAAATCTATTGTGGAGTGGCCAGCGTTGACTTTATTGGTTTGTATTGTGACTACCAAATATTCAGATGGAGGTAGCTGGAGCCTCACCCAGGGCTGGCACAGGCAGGGCTGTGGGGATGCTGTATTTCAGCAGCAACATCCTTTCCAGAGTTTGGTTGACACCAGGGATGTCATTCTGCCTGGGCCAGCATGATGCTAACGATGAGTGACACAGGGACAGGACACATCTCATGAGCATGGGGGCAGGAGTATTTACTTATGTCCATGCTGGGTGTCTGAGGTACAGTCCCCAGGGAATGTCTACATCTACGAAGAAATGAAGTCTTGGTGTATAGTCCCAGCCACGTTGGCAAAACCTGAGCCCAGGAATCATGTCACTGTAGGCAGAGCAAGGCAGAGGCTCTTTGCCTTGGGGGGTAACTGAGGAAGAGGAGGGCAGTAGAAGCATCTTGCTGAGGTGAGTAAGGAGTTAACTTCTGTTTGGTTTTGTAAACAAAAAACCAAAAAAACCCCCCTCCAATTCAGCAACTTTCCCTAATGAACTGCCTGCTCCCTGCGACCTGTTTGTCTCAGCGAGCTGGAGGGCCCAGGAGACCACATGCCAGGTCGGTCCTCCAGAGCGAGACGTGGAGCAGGAGCAATGACCCGGTGTGGGAGAGCCTGTAAATCACCCGGTTAGCTTAATAGCGTGGGCCATTATTCTAAAGCAGTGGGGCTGAAACCTAAATCCAAATGAAAATACAGTCAATTTGTCTATACTTTACTGACTGGATGACTATGTAATGTCATGCAGCCTTGGCAATGTAGGGAGCAAGCAGAGGCAATTAGTGGGGAGGGCAAAGCTCCTTTGTTTTCTTCTCTTCCACTTCCTCCGCAAGCTCTAAGCATGGTGCCAGGGGATAGTCTTGCAGGGACTGAACAGAAAGTCCAGTTTAAGAGCCAGTAGTGACATCCACAACCAGTTTCTGCGGCTCTCTGTAAGGGGTCAGGATGGAAATAGAAAAATCCTCCTTGTTGATTTTTTTATGGGTCTAAAGGAACAAAAATCTCATCTTCCTGCTGCCCCCTGCTTTGGGTTACAACCATCTCAGTAGCAGGGTGCTCTGCATTGCTCCCCCCAGGCCCAGAGCAGGCCAGACTGAAAGGCATCATGCAGGTGACAGGCAGCAACTGAGCAACGAGAAGGATGAGTGGCTTGAGGACATGTTGCCACCCTTGCACTAGCCTCAGGTCACATGGAAAGATAGTCCAAAGCACGGCTGTGGTCAGGGCAATGGAGTCTCCGTATGTTCTTGCCCAGAGTTTGAAGTTGTTCCCAGGTCACGAGCATCTTCTGTAATGGCCAGAGCAGCACAATGTCACTGAAGGCTGGTAGGAAATAATATGCAGATGGGAGTCTGCTAACAAGCCTTCTGTAAAATGATATTTTTGTGGTTGCTTTTCCAGCTCGCACAGTAGGATGGGGGTGTTATATGGATTAAAGACAGTGTTTTGGTAAACTGCCTACAGTGGTCAGTGCTAATGGCTGTCTTCCCCAGGTGATCAAGTCTTAAAAAAGCTGTAAGATTATCCATCACCATGGAAGAGTCTGAGAAAGAGATTTCATGAGGACAGAAACACTGCAAGAACAAGCTCCCTCACCTCTTTGGAGCACTGCTCTGTTGTCACCTTTGGAGGGCTTGATAAGAGTGATTCCTAGAGTCCCTGGGTTTGATTGAAGGGTTAGGGCAGTTTGCCTTTCAAGGCCATTCCACCACCACCTATGTAGAACCTAACTTTACAGAGACGGTTAAAGCGCAGTTTGGAGGTTCCCAAGTCTTTGGGAACCATCAACTTTCTCTGGGTTGTACTGCTTTTAACTGGGTAAATGTTTATGGATGTTCAAGAGAACTTATTTTTTTGTGGAAGAAACCATGCACTAAAACTCAACTGAGCAATGACTTTCCTGATCCAAGTTCTAACATGGGCTGTGCCTGTTAGATCTGCAGCTGGGGCCAGGCAAACCTTCCAGGTTAATGTAATGACGAAGGAGGAGTATAGAAAATCTGCAGAGGCTCTGCAAAATGAGCTGTCCCTCCTCCCCTGGATGCTGCTCCTGGGAAGGAAGGGAAGAGGAGAAGGAGAAAGGCAGAGAGAAGAAAAGACTCGGAGGTTTGAGAGCTGTGGCTGGGGGGAAGGAACACAACCACGGTCATGGATGAAACAAAAGGGAAAGCATGAAGAAAAACACAGGCTGAAAAATGAATAGTGATGGAAAGGTCTGGGGTGAGAGGAGCTCTAAAGAGGAGGCTTGCCCCAGTATCTCGTGTGACTTACACAATCTGTTTAACAGCGATCGGTCATGTTCTTTCCCTGACACTAGCCGCAGCAGCAGCTCTGTGCTGACAGGCAGCGAGGATAAATGATTACTGACATATGCTAATCGGACAGTCTTAGACAGGATGTAAGAGGAATACATCAAGGTGGTGCAAAACACATTTCTTGGTCGAAACTCTCCAACTTGTACAAGTAAATTAGCTTCAGGAAGCCACAAGGCTTCTTCGTTGTTTTAAACTGCGGTTAAAAATCAACAGCATGGCAAAAAAAACCCCCTCCATCAGAACAAGGGCTGGGGCAGAGGGCTGAGAGGCTCTTTGCAGTGGTATCCATCAATGCTGGATATGATTTTGGCCATGTAAACTCCCTGCAGGGTTTCAGTGCTTTCAGACTTTCTGGTGTCTCCTTTCCATTCCCCTTGCCCAGCTCTTTTTCCCTTCATTCCTAAAATGCCCCCTAGCTCTTCACTTGAAGTTTCCCTGTAATTTACACCACAAACAAAGCTAACGGAATTCAAACAAATACCCCAGAGCACAGCAGGATGAGCAGATGAATTCAGGGAGATGTTTAGATCCCATTGCTAGAACAAGAAATCTTCACCTTGGCTCTTATTTGGATCAATTAAAGGAAGTGTCACGCACATCTGTAACCTGGCTAGACCCTTTGCTCAGTCTCAAGGTGAATATTGTCAATCAGGTAGTTTAGAGAGGTATCAAGAGAGCAGGCTTTCTGGAAATCTCTAGTTCTTGGGGTAAAAATACTTCTTGAAACATCTGGTGTGGTTTGAATTAGTTACGGTGAGACTTGATGAAACAGCAGGCTACCAAAATGCAAGTCTGACGGCCTTGCTCGTGTAGGGCAGTTGTGGGAATACCAGCAGAGAGCAAAGGCCACCCCAGTACTAACAGGGAGGTACAAAAAGATGCTTCTCATTTGATGAAGCTCATGAAAGTGCACACAAGTTAGAAAGTAAGTCATTAAGCCCTTATCTGGGCAGCTGCTGCCTTTCTTCCAGGGCTTACGGCTGCAAAAAGCATCTCACCCTGAAGTCCAAAAGGGGCTGATGATGGAACACATCCAGCATGGGAGCATTTTAGGGTCTGGGTCTCAGGGACCTCTGAGGTAAGAGCCTTGTGCCTACCTTCATTGTGTGCTAAGGGTGTTATCAGGGCATGTGGGCAAGGTTAGAAGGTGTCCCTGAGTTCAGTCAAGTGCTCCGTACCTTCTCCAAGCGGGGCAGGTGCCAGAAGGACTCCTCCTTTGCGGGTACTGGCTGCTTTCGCAGAAACGTGGTGCGAGTTTCACACACTTTGTCTTTCTGTAACCAAAGGTAAACAAGAAAGGGCTGAAATGACTGCATAGCTATATACATCAGGTTGGTGTCACGCAATGTAATGACACTGGGATGAACTAGACTAAAAGTCACTTTGGACTGATGATCAGAAGTGCCTGATCTGGGTAGTTTTTCATGTCTGTGTAGCTAATACTGATATCTAAAACATACTGATGAGGAAAACATGAGCAGCTGCCAGCTCTGTGTCTGCTTTATACGGCATCCCAGTGAGATGACCGCTGCCTGCAGGAAGCCCTGTGCTCTGAGCTAGAGCAATGGCTCATCACTAGCTGGGAAAGTCACTTCCACCACCCCCACCATGGGGGGGTTTCCTGGCTGTCTGGTGTGTGTTGCTCTCCTGATTAATTGCAGCTTGCAGTGCTTGATAGTCCCAGCACAAGCCAGTGCAGGTACCTGGTGAATGTTTTGGCCGCTGTGTGAAACCCAGGGGACTCTGTCTGCTCTGTGGTCTAGGATGTAGGTTTGTGTTGCTTATCTCAGTAATTGGTGGCTGCAGGCTTCGGAAACTTGATGGAGGGAACTTAGTGATTAAAAACATCAGTCATTAATAGATAAGGTAGGGATGCACTTTCCAACATCCTAGGCTTGTGTATTCATAAAGTAGCTGCTAATTAAGAACACTGTATTCTTGCACTTCAACTATAAAGCATAGTTTGTGATGGCAGTAAGCCCATTGAAATTGGTCATTACCATATTAGCTTGACTCTTCTTTGAGCCATTAACTAATAAAACAGTCATTGGCTGCTTTTAAATGTTATTACAACACTGGTATGTTTAACAGCGCAGCGTTGCACTCTAACAACTGCTGCGGGTGCTGGCATCGACCACACTGTGCCAGGATCAGGGCTGGTGATGGTCTTTTGAACACTTGTTGGCTGCTCCATTGTTTTGTCCACTGTCACAGGTAACCTGAGCAGAGCTGATGCCGTCCAAAGGACGGTCTGCAGGGCTCCTGGCATGAGGGTGGCATAAATACCAAAGATAATTTGAAACCTAATTGTTACAGCAGGGCCTTTTAGTATCACGGTGATGCAAAGAGAACCAGAGCCTCCATTTTAATTGATAACAGGAGTTTAGCTGGGCGACCTGTGACTAGAGGCATATTGATGCAGACAGATGCTTAATGATGGCTAGAAAGGTATCTCTGTGGGACAGGCACCCAAGCCTTTTGAAAGGCCTTGGCCAAAGCACCCTGAAGAGTTTGCTCGGCTCCTGCATATATGTTCAGATGCAAAAATACTTAACCCCCCTGCCCCCCAACCTTCCCTTTTGTCTCAGAGCATTTTCAGGCACACACATTGTGATTTGCACATCTGGTGTTCGCTCCCACAGCATCACCCCACAGGACATGCTCTGGCTGGAGCCAGGCTCATCTTGGCTGGGAAGCAGCTGATCTTTGTTAGGCTTCACCAGCCTTCCAGTAGTCAGGGAGGATGGTTTCCCAGCTGAGAGCCCTCCCCATGGCTGGGAGAAGTCTATCCATTGTGGGGTAGGACAGTGGGGGGTTATGCCCGGTAGCAGTGCTGTGCACTGCCAGGGAAAGCACTGCTGGAGTATTATGACCTTTTTCTTTTCTATTCGCTGGGCTGCTGTCAGTGCTCTCTGCTGCTCCATCCACAGATCCTTGTATTTGTGTTGGAGGAGGTCAAAAAGGGGAGTGCAAGGCCTGGAAAACATTGAAAAGACAAGAATATAATCTCCAGGGTTAATGACTCTCTTTACCTCCCCATGCTGAATGCCCATCTCCGCTCCTGGAAAGCGTGACTGGTGAGAACATGAATAAACCCTTGCACTAGGAGAGGTTTTTCCTTCCTCCAGAGAGACTCAAACCCACATTCATTTGCAGTTAATACACCACAGCCTGCACGTGCTTCAGATAACCTGCAGCAGGATTGTGCTAGGGCATTCCTCAGAATGGGCACAACTTATACCTTATACGTAGGGCCCATACCACCACCTCTGTCCAAGCCCCGGTGTGCTGGAAGGACTGTGGAGCATCACAGACTGCAGCTCAACCTTGGGCCCTGCTATGGCTCCAGAAGAGTGTTTCCCAGCTGGTCCCCAATGGGGGGTAATGAAAGCACTGAGCGGGGCAATGTCCAGAAGCAGAGAGCTGGGCCTTTGCTTTGCCACTCTGGAGCTCAGAGGAGCAGCTCTGGCTCTCACCAGCTGAAGATAGACCAGCTGGGTCCCCTCCAGACTGACACAGCCATGGCAGCTGCCTGGGAAGAACCACTGGGTGCAAAGTGTGTTTTGGTAAAAGAACATTGCTTTTGCTATTAAAATATCACTACCGTGGTATACCAAAAAAGCTGCAAACAGATGCAATGATGGATTGGGTGAGAGGAGTAAGTGCTGTCCTAAGCAACCTGAATAGGGATAAAAATGGACTCAATGCAGATGGTCAGGTGTCTGCAGCAGAAAGGGGAGCTGAACTGCTGAGCCTTGGTCTAGTGCCTCAGCTGCACAGACTAGATGTATTTGCCCCTTGAAACAGGTACCAGGGAGCATCCTGGCCAGGAGGGGACAGCAGCAGAGAGGAGCTGCAGATGACCATGATTCTAGAAAAATATTAAAAATAAAAGGCAGTTTCTTGTTGGCCAGTGTCCTGTTCAGCTGCTCTGAGCCGGCATTAACCTGACCAGCTTGTGGCAGAGCTGCAGCCTGAAATCGTTGAGCCTTGCTCCTTGCAAGTAAGGATACTTTAACTTCATCAGCCACCATGGGAGGCAGAACTGGCAGCGGCAGCAGCAGGGTTCTTGCCTTGAGGACAGCGTATCACTTATTGCTGTGGTTGTGCTGCTATTCTTTTCCCCCAGAAGCAAACACTTGAAGGTGATGGAGGACCTCGAGCTTAAGTTTTATTGGTCCTTGTCCTTGCATACCTTGCTGGGGAGGGACTTTTCCCATCTCAGCAGCAACCTATGATGACAGTGTGGAGCCATCAGCCCTAGCTCTGCTCCCACCTGTAGCCCGCAGTGCCTTCAGCTGCAGCTCCCATAACAGAAAGGCAGGGCTTTCCCTGCCTGTCTGAACCAGCCACAAGACACTGGGGACTTGGGCTAACTGCCGGGCTGCTTCTGGGCCACCAGCTCCACCAGAAGGTGGTTTTCTGCAGAAAGAGCCTATGCACCACAGAGTGAGCTGGTGCTTCGTGACTTTTGGCAGGAGTGGGTCCAAAATCGGTAGCAGCCAGCTTTTAGCAGTCTGGAGAATCTTTGATGATCACGGAGGGCGCCAGCAGCGCATATGCAAATAGTAACTCTTCTGTTTCTTGTTCCTTCACCCCTGTGGTGACTTTTATTACTTAATTATTGCACACCACATGCTTCAAAACAGCCTAATCTATGGTCGTGTTTTCTAATGATACTAGATGTGCGATCCAGCAATATACATCCCAAGGGGGCTTTCATATCAGAGGAGATATCCTTCTGCAGACCTCCTGTTTCATAGATCACATGCTGCAGGGCTTTTCAAGGCTTTGCTTACAAATCAGCTGTGCTGCTCCAGACTGTTATCTGGAGACACCCGGTGCCAAAGGGGACACTGACATTTACCCTTTGTCTTCCCCTCTTCTCCCTGTTCTTTCCCTTCCAGTTTGGCTTTTCACACTGATCAGAGCTGGGCAAAATATTTACAAAGGAGAAAAGATGTGGCAAACCCGTGGTCGAGTGTCTGTTGTCCGGGTGGGTCTCCAGTCTTGTTGCGCGGTGTAAATTTTGGTAGTCCTGGCACAAGCACATGGTGAGCTTTGCACATGGGTTTGTTTCTTTGGCCTGTCCCTTTGCTCTCCAAGGCAGGAGCTTTCCTGGTGTGCAGGAATAGCAGGGAGGGACTCAGGAAAACATTGAGCCTTTGTGCGTAGTGTTTGATTATTGATTTTTTGTGGTAGCTGAATGTGTTTTCACATCTCTATGGAGGTGACTTTTACCATCTCCAGTGGACCAGCCAGTTGATGACTGATTAGTCCACAGCTGGCTTGTAAGTAAATGCTTGAAAGGACACATTTGGGTTGATGCTCTTCAGAGATCCTTCCCTGCTGTGTGATTAATCGCATTTAAGTCCTGATCCAGCAAAGTATAGAGTCATGCCTGGAATAATACACGCATGAACTGCCTCTTTGAAATCGGTGGGAATGACTCGTGTGCTTAGTTATACACGTAAGCTCTGGTGGGGCTGTAGGACGTGAGGCTTCGTCTGGCTTTTCCTGCCTCTTTTAAGAGAAATACTGAGAAAGTGGGGAAGAGCAGGGGATATCAGGTAACATGCTTCTTTGACTAAGGTTACTGGAGAAATTTCAGCAAGGCGGCTTTTTCTTTGTAGGTCAAATGCTGATCTCATTGGAGTGGATGGAGAATTTTGGCCCCGATATCGGTGCCGCTTGGCAGTGTGACAGTATTTCTCATTTGCAGCTAGCCTTTGGGAAAACGTCCTCTCGCCTTAGTGTTACTTAAGGACAGGAATGAACGGCTTGTGTGTTCTGTTTCCTTTTGTCACCCTGCCCAGATGTCACTCCTCTGAACTGGGAGGATTTTGCTGTTATCTGCAGATGCTGTGGGGAGAGTGGAGGAAGCATCTGCTGAAAACACTGCGGATTAAACACCACCTCGTTCAGAGTAACTCAGATCTCCTTGTTTTGGCACAAGCACCCTGCCACAGAAAGGAAAGGCAAAGAAGTTCTGATAGGATGTAACAAATTATTTATAATTGTGGAAAAAAATAATTAGCTGCTTCCTTTTATAGTCAAATAGTTGGAGCCACTTCTAATGTTGACATTTCCTAAATATTTTAAAATTTATCTGTGCACATTTTCAAAACTATTATCCCTGAAACAGTTCCTGTCTCTTTAGTAGACTCTCTCTAATTTACTTTCAAGAGTCAGGGTACAGACCTATTTTCAACTGAAATGACAAGCGCCTGCTAGCTTGGTTATACAATGTGGTATGCTAGTCTGCCAGAAATCTCCTGGAAAAGAAGCTGCAGCCTCCTAATAGGTTATTTTACTGTGAAAACAATGTTAAGAAGTATAATAAAGTATTAACAATATTAAAATAAAACAGCGTAGGCCTTAAATGAGCTACAAACTAGTTAAATCTACTCTATTCAAGATGAGCCTTTAGTGCTTTGCAGCTGGTACCTCAGAGCTGGGGTTTATCTAAAATGAAGGCAGCAGGGACATGCAAGAGAAATGGTAATTATAATTTGCAAACATTAGGCTGACACTTTTTGTGTATGTGTGTATAAATTCTGACAGCTGTGATTTGTGCCATGCCAAATAGTGCTCCAAAGAGCTGGGAAGGGCTCCTTTTCTGGCAGGCCGTCCTCAGAGCAGCAGCTCATTAAAACTTTGGAGAAGGAGAAGTTACCGAAAACAGGAAGGCATCAGAACCATCTGAGGGACTTTTGGTACACGCTTGTTGAAAGGTGTTTGAGAAGAGAGCCTTGGGTCTGACAAACTGGAATTTTAGTACGCCTCTCCGTTCACAGTGGGGCAAAATAATTGGTCATCAGTGACTACTAATTTGGTTTAGTAGCCAGAGGCGTTTTTTTTTCTTCCCAGAAAATCAATGACAGTGCTGAGATCTGTTCAACGTGATTCAGCTCAAGACGGGTCCTCATTTAGCTCTTGATGCTTCTTCCACTGGAGACAGCTATTTTGTTAAAACGAAATTAAAATCTGTCTATAATACTCGGCTCAGGGAGCGGCACCCGTCAATGCCATGCTGCTCTTGAGGTTTCAAGGTTGTCAGTGTCCCCTCAAACTTATTTTCAAAGGTTTATATATCAACTGAAAAAAAGGTATTTGGCAAAAGTGGATACAAAGGACTTTGCTCAGGAAGGGGGTTTATACCAGCTTAAAAGGTAAAATCAATTTTGTTGGTAAGTTGTGTTGTAAAAGGGTAAAAACTTGACTTGTGATTGCCTTTTTCTTGTATTATTCAAAAGCATAGGGGCTTGTAAATATTTCAGTGCAAATGTCAGCTCTTGGATTTTCTGGGTAGCTCTCCAGCCAGCGCAGGCGGCTCCTGCAGCACTCTTCCGCTGCTGGTCAGGACGGGCTCCGGTGGGGAGTGGAGAGAGGGAGCAGAGGACACGTGCATGGGCATCGACTCCCCGGTGGCTGTGCAGCTGCTTGGGCTGCACCGAAAACACTGCTCTAATTTCAATGGCAGAGTAGTGGCAGCAGGATCTGGCCCTGCATTGGGTGCTTATGCAACAGATAAACCATATAATTGAATTTTTTTTTTACAGTTGTGATGTTAAAACTGTATTGCAACACCACTGCCTATCCTGAAACTTTAACCCTTTCATGAAAGGTTAATGAGGTTTCAGGGGGGTTTAGGCATAGAATCATTTACGCTGGAAAAGACCTTTAACCATCGAGTCCAACCAAGTCCTTGCTGGTGTCCTTCCATCTAAGATGATCTGCTTTTGCTGCACAGCCAGGATCTGTCTTTGGGGTCTTCAGTCCACGGGGGAGACAACCACAGGGGGCACCACCTTTGTATTCCTTTCTTGTGTACTTCATGATGGGAAGGATTTGTCCTGTGGTAGTAGTGTCCGTATAGAGATCTTCCCCTGGCTTGTGGCTGGGACAGCCAAACCAGCTCCCACCACCTCAGGTTGGTTTCTTATTGGGAACCAGTTTGGTCTCCAGCATCTCTGGAGTGTGGGGCTCCTCGGTGCAGCCAGCGCAGATTATCTTCAGCAAATAAAGCACAAGCTGGGGTCTGTAATTCTGCTTGGGGCCTTGGGGTACTGCCAATGTAGGCAGCAGTAAGGCATTAATGCTCAGGTCCCTCTGCCCTGAAAGGGGGCTGATAGCACAGGAAAACTCTGATTACAGCTCCCTTGTACTGTTATATTGTCTCCCTTCCTCCCTCGTTACTGATGGGCTGGAGCTAGCAATCTATCTACCATTAATTTGTCTCTGTGTAGCCCAGCAGGAATCTGGGGCATGATTACAGCTCTGGCCCTTGTGCGAGAGCCGGCATGGCCCCGGCATCCCCCTGCAAACTGCCTGGCTCTGCCTTGCTTAATTGTTCCCCTTTGGCCAGTGGACCTGTCTCTTCTAACAAGGGCAGTGAGGAGGGCCGAGGTAATTGAAGCACTTAGCCACACTCCCAAGCATTGCCTCCTGCAGCTAATTAGGAAAGAGGGCCGCTGGGCTCTTCGTTATTTCTTTTAATTGTTTGTGGATTTTGCATAACAGTGAATGGTAGAGGAGGGCTGTGCGGTTAGTGGTGAATTCTTGACTTTGAAATTTGTATAAAAGGTCACTTACAATTTGTTAACGCTTTCACAAGAGTGAATTCAATTAGCGGCTCCGGCAGTCCCCGCACACGTGTGCGGGTGTGTTTGTAAGGAGAGGGAGAGATGGCAAAACAAGCAGGGCGTGAATGTAAAGGCTCTTCATTTTCCTAAGAAGCTTGTGGACTATACGGTAAAGTTATAGGCCCCTTACAGCTTTATGGTCCTCTAAATAGGTCCTGGCAATAAACCCATGGAGAGGCCTGAAAGATCATTTTTAAATGATCTCCACTTGTCCTCACTTTCCATTAACCACTGAAGAAAATAACAAGAGAAAAATTGGTAGAAAACACTCAGGGACCAATTTTTTTTTTGCAGTCTTTGGGCTGGCAAAACTCTCAGTTGAAATAGTGGGTCTTTCACCCGCGTGGCAGCTGCAGGATCTGTGCCATCAAAGCACTGATTACTCTGAATTTCTGAAGCTTCTTTACAATCCTTGTAATTTGGATGAGGAAATAACAATATAAATTATTTCACTGTGGGCAGCCAATGAGGCAGTGGCTTCTTCCAAGTGTCAGAGGATCTGTTATTTTGCTCAGAGGGCTCGTATGTATAGAACAGTAAAAAGAATAAAATCCATTGTAAACATGCACTTTAAAAGATTTATCAGGTGCTCGTAGCTGTACTTAGGAGTACACATGGTTACAAGAGCACCTATTTGCTTTACTATTCCCTCCCAGGCCCAGAGTGAGATGTATACTTGTAATGGTCCTAAATGCACACATGGAAACAGTGTCTTGCAGTGAAGGTACCAGGCCAGCTCTTGCCCATTAAATACCTAGCTTCATAAGCTGGAATTTGTGCATTAGCATGGATTTTTGGGTTGGAGATACCCTTTGGCTGACTTAATTGAAGATTATTTAGATTTGTCTTCAACACATTTGTCTACTGACTGGAAATCTGCTGTTATCCTCTGGGAAACTCAGGTGGGATGTGATTATGGGACAGAGCTATTCTGCCTGGAGGTCTCAATCCATGACTGAGAGTGAACAGTGCTCAGTCTGCAGCCATCAACAAATGCAAAACATCCCGATGCGGGGGGAAAAAACCCCCACAACGCTGAGCAAAACAAATCAAAGAGCGAGGTCTTCCCCTTGACCTCCATCCCATGCTTGAATCTCTCTGGCTGGGTGGGAACATTACTTCGTTTGAAAGGAAAAGATGTCAATGAGGGCTGAAAAGCTTTGCTTTCACAAAAAGGATTCTGTGGTTATTTCCCCCTGACCCAGGTTTTCATTGCACAGACTGCAAAAGCAGAAGTTTGCAAGGGAAAAAGTCCACTTGTGGCAAGAAGTAGTTTTAGATGGTAAGAGTTTTGGTAGAAATTTTTCAGCCAGCTGTAATCAATGGAGATAAACCCATGGACAACAGCCAGTCTGTGTGAGAGAGTAAATTACTTTCCTATTCAGTGTTGGTAATAAAGGATCTAAATCTCTATTCTTTAGACCTTTTTTTTCCCAGCTCTGTGGCTGATGTGCAGGACCTGAACCTTATGCCAAACCATGACTTGGCTGTTTATTTTCTCTTAATCTGGGAGCCTGAAGTAGTCAGAAACTGTTGCAACTGCAGTAAATAACTGCACTGAAGGAGAACCAGTATCTTCACGGTGCACTCAGGATTTTTTCTGAAGGGGTAACAGGTCTTTCTGCCCAACCAGATGCTGCAGCCACCCGGGCACAAGGCAGCACGATCCAGGTGGATGCGGCTGGGAGCTCTGCAGTAGCTAATGTACACACAGCAGTGTGAGCACATACTCAGCCTGGAATGTCTCCAGTAGAAGAAAATGATTCTCGAAATAGAAATTCTTATCTTAGCAATGTGAGAATGGTGGCAGAGACACAAAGTGCCTTTCGCTGTGGAACTCGATAGGATATGCAATTATCTGAACTGATGAGAGTCCTATATTTTTTAACTTGGTTGCATTTCTCTGGTGCCTTCAGCCTGACAGTAGTTCCAGTCACTGTGTTACATCTTTATAATTTGTTTTGTCAGGGCTCAGATTTTTTTCTAAAACTTTTGTTTGCCCCAATTTTTTGGATTTTTGTGGCTTTACACTCTGTTTGGCTTGATCCAGTGATCATGGATCAGATGTGGACTTGCCTGTCCAGCTTTTGCTGGTGGGTTCTTTCCAGGAACACCCTCTGCTCTTCAGTATTGTTTCTTTGATATATCTTTGCAGCTGGTCTATAGTTAGATTAGCTTTTTTTTCACCAGGACCATATATTAATGACCTGAAATGTTCTTTAAGTGTCTCAGAAATGAACCTACCAGTGCACACTCTGTGCCAAAGAGATGCTGGAAATATCTAAGCACCTTTTGGGCAGCTTTCTAAACTTTGTTCTGGCTGTGTGCAAACATCATGGACACTTTGGGTGGAAAGGCCACTTGCGAAACAGAAGCATGAGCATTGAAACATCCCTTCTCGGGGAAGGTGAAAGCTAAGGACAGAGCAGTCAGTTAAGCCAGGAAGCTGCAGGGATAGCCAAGGTAACAGCTGAGCTGCTGAAGGCCTGTGAGACAATTGTCAACAGAGCATTAGGACAATTGCAAATGATACAAAGACAAGAGGAGGTACTGGATAACTGATGCCCTTGGCCAGTTGGAGAAGAGAGGTTGCAGTGACCAAATGCTTTGGAGTGGCAAGTTTGCTGCAGGAACATGGTTGAAAGCAGCTGCCAAAGGATTAAGACCAGTTTTAGAGAATGGGAGGTGGAATGTTAGGAGGAGATGAAGTTAGAAGGAAAATGGGATGTAAAATTCAGGGCAGGGACAGTTGAAGTGAAGGTAGACAGTAGGGGGGACCTGGCAGGAGACGTGGGGATGACAGAGTGCCAGGGAAATCCTGCCAGCACACCCAAGGTCAGCCCAACCTACAGGCCAACTGCCAAGTGGATGGCAGCATGTTGGAGGCAGGGTTATGGCCATGCAGGGTTTGAAGGAGGTACAGGTGTAGGATGGCAGGGACTGGCATGTCTGTGCGGTCCTTGTGGCCAGGGATATGTTCTGGGACATAGTATGCAGAATTAGGAAACTTGCGCTACTAAGAGGCAAATGAAAGCTTTTCTCTAAAAGCAGCCCTGGAAATGCTGGTCAGTGTGTGCATGCTGAGGATGCATTCTGCACTGCTAGTTCCTTGGGAGAAAACTTGTGCTTGGGGTACCAACTGTGTGCTGGTGTGTTTTGGCTTCAAACTCCTTGTGTGACCATATGCAAATCAATATAATCTAAAATCTAGCTGTAGACAGCATCCATATCTTTGTGCATACTTCAAGTTCCAAAAATGACTGTTTAATGTTTGCTAATTTCAGTGCACAGCAAACTTCAATCAGAAAAGGTCGTTAGGAGGATAAATGTGGGTCTGCACATCTATTGGGATTTCCAAATGCACCTTGAATACCAAGCTGTATTGACACCAGTGAAGATCCTGGCGGTCTTCACAGACTCTGTGTCTTTAGATCTCCAGTATGATCAAAACCCAGCCCACTCAGTGCCCTGCATCCTCCCTCTTGTAAAACAAGGTCATTACACAAAGGCTATCGGGGCTGAATACACCTGCTAGTAGCACTGTATTGTGGGATTATTTTAAATGAAAGGACCCAGGACTTGGGTCCAGGAGGACAGCAAACCTAATCCACACACATCTTACAGCTATGCAATGTGTCATGCACAGAGCACGTGGATGGGACGGGTTTAGCTCCTGGAGGGGGAGGTATTGCCAGTGATGGGCATTTTCCTTGAAAGAAAACCTGTAGACCCGTTTGTGGTGGGGCTGAGGGCTGGGACATGGTTAAGGTGAGCGTGCGTGCACCGTAACGTGGTTGTTACCCCAGCGCCTGCGCTCAGTGGACATGTGCTTTCTTGCAAATTGTGGTTTGCACAAGGCAACTCTTGTGGAGATCAGAAGCCGGAGCGTGAATTGGGGGAGCCAGACTGGAGGATGCCCCATGGGGGAGGCTGGGACCCCACCACATCCTCGTTACCGCTGACCTTGGCACGAGCACTGCCTGCTGATGGATCGGCTATGGAGCTGGACAAGACCCCGGGGAACCACTGTATTATCTATTATTGTCCCATCAGTGCCTCCCCTGACCCCTCCCAGCTCTGAATGCCACAGGCATCAGGGAGGGAATAAATCTCTGTCTGATACCGAGAGAGAGAAGGGAGCGAGAGCAGGAAAAAGGAGAGATGAAAAATGTCCTTTTTATGACTCTCACAACAAAGCTGGCCACATGATTCGTAGCAAACGTTTCTCTGGGAAAAGGGAGGGAGTTAGCGGGGGGGAATCAGCAAAAAAGCAGAGCTGCTTCTCTCCCTTGGAAGATGCCCATGGGGAATTACTACAGGGGTATGGGTGACCTTTGAAGGTAAATATCCCAGGAAAGGAAAGAGGCCTCAAAGCTTCAGAAAGTTCACTCTAGTGGCTGGTGCTGCCTTGTGAAATGCTCTGTGCAGCACACGTCCACCATGAACGGAAAGTGGAAGCATAAGTGATCTGCTGTGCTAGAGGGAGCAGCAGGGCCAGGGTGTGATTAATAAGGCACTAATAGCAGCCACAGTGTTTGTGTTCATTTCTATTTGGGATGATCCAGGAGAGCTCATACTGGTGAGCCTGAGGAGAACTGACCTTGGTGTCTTTAGGAGACAGAAGCCTTTAGCAGCTCAGCCCAAGACCTGAGAAGGAGCTGGAGATATGTTGCTAGGGCTTGAGAAGCCCCCTGCATATTACCCACTGACAGCTGCAAGACCACAAACATGTTCCTGTGACAGCTGCTGAGTAGTTTGGGCTTATAGCCCCCTGTGCTGCTGTTCCCAGGGAGGCAGCCCAGCCCTGAGGCTGTGTGCTGGCACTAGCTGCAATTCCAGCTGCGCAGAAGAGCTGCAACGAGGCTGGGGGTGCAGACTGTGGGAGGGTTTGCACTGGCACTCTAGGGATTGTCCCGGAGCATTGCCATCATCAGATAGGGTGGCTGCAGCAACTTCCAGTGCGATGGGAAGGCACCTTTGCTCTCTGGCCGTCTCAGCCATACTGTCTGTGCTGTGCCTTGGGCTAGGGAATGACATGCAGGCTCTGTTCTTGTTGAAAAACTTCGCTGCACCCAAGATGTTTATCAAAGTGGACATTTCTAAAGGCAAGCAAGTGCTTGGAGTCATGGAAAAAGACTGTATGCCACTGTTCTCTTCTGCCCCCAGACAAGCATGTGTCTTAGTTGTGAGTGCCTTCCCAATTAGCAGCACTAAGAATGCAGTCGTACAGGGCTTAGAGTCCAAAAGCAGAAGCAACTTAAATCCATTCACAACCAAGTCATTTTTAACAGGGCAGGTCTTGCTGAACCTGGTCAGCTGTGACTAGGGACAGGCTTGGGCTGGGGAGTGCTCACCAAAGCTGGTATCTTTAACTTGCCAGTCATGGAAAAGTGTGTTAAATTCCCACTTTTACCGAAATGGCTGTAACAACTCCTTGGTAATCCCAGTAATTTGATTTTGTCTATAATGTGCTTTTAAAGTAAAGGGATAAACACAATCAGTCTGCATAAAAGGTAGCTATTAAGGAGCAGGCAAGTTGTACAATAATAACTTTAAATTAAAAGCCCTTTCCCACTACTTCTGCTGTTGGGGGGTCTGCAGATTTTCCTTAAAACTTTTGAAACGTGCCTAGACTTCTTGCAGGCAGCCATTTAACCTCCGTTTATGAAGAAATAAAGCAAAATTGATGTTGATTTTTGTCTACATTGGGGGATACTTTTGCAACATAAAAGCCCTTTTGCCTGCAATTTGCAGAGCAGCCCTGTCACATCGGTGAGGGCTGATACTGATAAAGATAAAGCTTTATAGCTGGGGCATTTGCAGCTAACAGCAAGCTAATGCTACATTTTCATTTTGATGCAATTAATGTTAATGTCTGCTACGAAAATTGTCATTAAATACCATTTTAAAATCCATTCAATTTGCATATGCAAAGCCCATTTACTATCATGTAAAATACACAGTGCTGTTCATCATGTCTTTTCTTCAGAATTTGTAGCTGTTATTTTTCTGGTAGTGATTATTATCCAGCTCTTAAAATGAAACCTAATGTCTGGTCCAGACCTGCACAGAGCAAGAAAACCCTCCATGCTCCAGCAGCAGCAGGGCTGCTTTGGAGCCCCTTTCGGAGGCTTTGAGCGCTTGTTTGTGTCGGACTCGCACTGGCTCTTCCGGACCGCTATTCCCTCCAGCCTCGCTCGTGCTCCAGTGGAGGACAGGCAGCAGAAGGAATTAGAAGTCAGTCTAAGCAAGGTTCTCCCCTGCAGACTCCCTGTTGCACAATTCCCTGTGAGAAATCAGCACAGCAGGCAGTTGGGAGCTGGTACGCGTGGGGGACGTTAAGTGGGTCACTGCTAAATGCTGTACCTGTTTGAACCTCAGGGCAGGGCTCACGTATGCTGGATGCTTTATAGAAATCTTTTGGAAGACACTGCGATGCAAAAGACCTAGCTCAGTTTGAAGCCTTAAACATCCTGCTGCATTGCAAGGGATGAACAGGTAGGCTTATGCCCTTCTAGAGGGGTTGCTGGGGGAGCAGCAGGTACCAGCTCCCCTCCAGCCCTTGGGAGGGAGCCCAAGAAAGCAGAAGAGAGCAGTGAAAAGCTTCTTTGCCTCTATCCTGCTGTACTACCAGTTTCTGCCCAATGCAGGGAGTGAACTAACAAGTGGGAGAGAGTGGGATAAAGAACTTGAACTGATCCTTAACCGCACCAGAGAATTTCAACCAGTGCAAACAGGTAGAAATGCTCTGGCTCTGATTTTCTGACCCTAGGAAGCCATTTTTCTGGCTTATAACTCTTCACGTTCCTTTAAGTTAAAGGATTGGCATTGAGCATATTTTTAAGAGGCTCCAAGCCCTTAGTGCCAGAGGTGAAATGTGTTGTGGCATGTAGATTAGGTTTAGGTAGTTGATTATCTGACACACAGGTGCAATCAGACATGGAAGTGATGCTGTGACTCAGTTGCAGCATGTCCAGGTTCAGGAGACTTCTCTTTTGGGGACTCTGCTAGCTGAGATGTGGGGGAGATGCAGATGTGAGGGTAGGAAGGGATAATCTCATTCTGAGAAGGGGCCCAAGCCTTCCCCCTTACCGTGCTGTGATGCCGTAAGTGAAGTCTGCAGGTACTTTAGGAGGACATCTCTTGAAGCGACTGTATTCATCATCTTTGCGCCGAATGTCCTTGGCCTTGTAGTACAAATTAAATTCATGGGCTGTGGTATAACCGGCCTTCAGAGCACCACGGTTCATGGTGATGAAGTCTCGGGGCATCTTCTGAACTAAAGCAGTCCTGGGCTTTACGGTGTTCCAGTGGCCTATGGCTGGAGATGGAAGGAAACACGAGAGGCAAAGAGAAAAAGATTAAGCATTTCAGGTAACTCCTATTTGGGAAAGCAGGCTGATGTCTGTGTACCATGCACAAGGGCCTTGCATGGCTTGCATGCATTTTGCCATGGTTTCACTGTGGAGTGAACTTTGTATCCTATCTCACAGCATTTCATATGGGGACATCTCCCATCTGAATTGGATGTCTTCTCACCCTCCACCCTGGCTTGCTCAGCAAGTCTGATTTCACAGGGGAATTGTCCCCGAGAGCACAAACTAGGAGCTCTCTCAAGTTATGAAAGTGGCCACATGTATCACCCTTTGCAGGTGCTGTACCCCTCTCTGCTTGGGCTCTGTGCGATCCTGTAAAATTTTCCCATATGATAAAGAAACTTTACTAGTCAGCAAGCAATTTGGGTGATATTAATGCAAGTGGGTGAATGTTGGAGTTCTTCACCTCCAGCTTGATGAGAAGTATTGAAGAGCACTGGGAAGGAGAGGAGAGTCCCTACTATAGCATTAGGATTTTGTTGCAGATCTACATTTTAGTGGTGTTGTCATACCTTCGGGGACTCCTCCATCTGTCCTGTGGGTGTACAGCCCATATGAAAAATCAAAGCCTGGCAGGGTGTAGCAGTTTCTCTGGGGCTTCCCCAGTTCTGCCTGCAGAAGAGTGAAGTTAAAGGAGAAGCGTAAAGACCTTTCCTGATAAGTTAAAGCCCCTGAAAATAAAAATTTGTAACAGAACACAGCCACGAGTAGCAGGAGTGGCTCTGGCTCCACTTGGCACGGGTTTGAATCCCACTGTTTGGACACAAGCAAGTGTGACAGTGCAAAAGGAGAACTCACAGCCATGAGGCTTCATAAGAGCTGAAGCCTAAGGGATGCTGAATTTCACCGCAAGTTTCTACCTCAGTTATAAAATGACCTAGCCTTGCTGGAAATGGGGATCCTGACTCAATATATATGGACTTGAAGCCTCCTTGTTTGGTTAACTTCTCCTTTGGCTGGGATGCCCAGCTGTGGTGTCTGCTGGGGAGACTCTGCAGCTAGCCTTAACTTTCCTTTGAGTTATTTCACTCCCAAGTTGTGCACCCTCCTAGAAAACTGGCACAAACTTCCCCAAGCACAATCACACCACCACTCCTGCCTGGGAATAATCAAGACGCAAGGCATGTTGCAGGGGGAGGATAAGGGGGATGAAGAAGGGGAGGCAGAGCCTGGGGTTTATAGCACAGAAAAGAAGAGAACTTGAGCTCAATAACCTCATTTCTATTTAGTTTTAAAATGAACTCTTCCCCGGCCCATGTGTGTCCCAGCCTGGTGGTGTCTGTGGGATTAACTGACCTCCCTTCACCCCTTTGTCTCTACCCTCCCATCTCCATGGTGAAGTCACTGCAGGATGTGTGTGTCTTGAAACCTTATTGCTGCTTGAAAGGGAGGTGGTGGTGGAGGGAAGGGGCGAGAGCCTGGCAGCCTGGGTCTGTGCGTTCCTGCTAGGGGTAGCTGGAGCAGGGTCAGGAAACAAGTCCCCTGGAGCCCTGAGACATGGTGTGGGTGCTTTGGGACAGGTTATTTCCCATGGGGAAGGGTGTTGGAGGAGCTGGGGGGTTGTAGATGTTGGCAGGTCTTGATGGGAGAATGAACATGTTGAAATCCTACTCGAGTGCTTGTCACAGGTGAATCATTGAACATTAACATTGAGATAACCATTATTACACTCCAGAGTGAACACTCTCTGGATCAGGAGATGCTGAATCAAATGCAGCCCTTTCTGCAGGGACTGAGTGAAAAGAGTGAGACTGAAAATGAATCACCTCCAACTTGCCACTATGGCAGGTTGAGGCTGTACAGCGGTCGATAAGGGATACTGCTTGTATAGGAACATCATTCAAACCCAAATTTACATTTTGCCCCCAGCCAGCACTGTGTGAACCCTGGCCAGGGCCTCGGAGCAGCCATGGCTCCTCCTGTACACTGCCAGCCTGGTGGCCCCTTTCCAATGTGCTGTTAAAGGGTACTCACCAAGATGCTGTGGGGCAGCTTGAGCTGTTCTGCATCACCCTCAGGTCAGGCAAAGCTCTTGCTGAGCCAGTTTTGCCTGGAGAGCAAGGGTTAATAACCCCTGCCCAAAATAGGCACCTTTCCAGAGGGCTCTGTGTTGAGGTCTCTAGAATTTGCTTGTAATTTTGCAAGCTTTTTCACCTGGAGCTATTATTTTGGGCATTCAGTTTGGAGTTTCTTAGCTCCTGTCTCTGTGCAGCTACACAGAAACTTAAAAGCATGCAGTGGCTGCGGCACTGGGCTCCTCACCAGCATGTCCAGGGGTGAGATCGTGCCCGCTTGCTTGAGTGACTTGTCCGTGTTGTGACAACAGGTCTGCTCCTTTGCAGATCCTGGCAAACTGGCTGTCAGCTTTGCCAGTTTGTGATCATTGGGATGAAATCCTCTACGCCTGCAAGCCTGCACAGTGATGCTTTCAGGTGAATCCAGGGTCTTGCTTCCTGGGTCTGGGAGGGAGGTGCTTCATCTTGGTCCCATTAAATCCATGCAGTGTGATGCTATAAAGCAGGTGTGGTATCCTCGTGATTCTCGGGAGCACAAGTTCACCAGAAAATGAATTTTCTGAGCTTGCTAAGATCCTTTGACAGACTTGAAAACCCCATCAGGCTCCTTGCCCTGTGCGAGGCTATGCATCCTTTGTTGCAAACAGACCTTAGTAATCAGCTTTTTGAAAGCAATTGACTCAGCTACCTGATACAACCTTTGCATAATGTGGCTGCTTTCCTCCAGCTGCCTCCTGTGAACTTCTAGCAGAGGAAGGGACTGTCCTTCCAGATGTGTCCAGCACCGAGCATGATGGGAGTGAGGGGGCTTTTAGTGCTACCGCAACTGAAATATTACATGGCAGTGCTAAACCATATGTGCATGCTGTGTGTGAGTTAGGGGAGATCGTACAAAACTTATAAACTGGTGCCAGGGATGATAAAGTAGCTTTCATTGCTGATCTATTTCTCCTGTATTTACAGGCATTTGTACACTAGCTATTTTTAGATTAGTTGTCACTGATATACCGGGGAAATGGTGTGGCGTTCTTCAGGTGCCTGAGAAAATGCTTTTTCCAGGGATCATGTTCTGATACTGGATCAGCTGAGTGAGGTCAGAAATCTGCTATGTTGGTGAAGGTGTGGCAGATGGGAGAAAATTGCTGAGAAACTGCAGGAAAGGAGAGAGGTTTGTAACCTGTGGCAAAGCTGCTTCCAGACCTTTGAATGCAGAACTCTGTAGAATGGAAGAAATTATGGGATTTAAAGATTCCCTTTTGCAGAGCACCTGAAGTTAACACAGTTGGGTGTTTACTCCATTGCAAAATGAGTGCACGCTGTTTCCTTTTATGATCAGGTGGCATTTTACAGTCACTTTGCACTGAATAAATAAAGCTGAAGGTGCTGGATAATTAATTAAAAAAAAAATCTGGTCCAATATGTTGAACATGGAGACAACCTGTGCCTGAAGAAAATCAATGGACTCATAGGACTCTGGCTGCCTGTCAACATCTTTTACCCATAAAAGCAAAGAATGGGAAGGAGGTAGCAGGAAGGAATCTTGCTCAGTGTAATCCAAGATTATAGCCTTTCTCATTCATAAATTAGCAAAATGCTGTTGCAACCTCATGGGCTGGTTTAATTTGTTTGTCCTGGGGTGTTGTAGGTGTGCTGTGTTGTGAAGCAGTGGGGAGAGCAAGCCAAAGTTGATGCAGAAGGTCCTTTTTTCTTCCCCAGCTCCAGCACCATTTCCCGTGTTCGGGTTTAGCCTGTCACAAAGCTGCTTGGCTGGAATACAGATCTGTCTGACAGCTGTGCCCATCAGCAGACAACTTCATTAAACCTCATTAAGATGTCATTTCTCTACCTTATTTCCCACCTCTTGGCTCTAATTAAAACCATCTCTCTCTGCATCCCAGGCGGTCCTAATTTTCTCTGGGTACCTTCTGCAAGTTTTCTCCCTTTACGACCTCAGTGAGGAAAATCTGGCATCTTAAATACTGTTTATCCAGCCCGTTCAGAAAAGACAACTCTAGACTTTTTCCTGAAGCATTCCCAGAGCATCCTGTGGAGATCATCACCTCCTCCCAGGGCTGTAAGAGACGTGTTCCGAGGCTTTGTTTGCTCTCTCAAACTGTCTTTAAGGACTCATCTAATGCATCCTTTTCCCTTGGACACGATAATTTTCGTTGTCGAACCAGGTGTGTCTGTCCTGGGTTTGGAGGGTGCCATGCTCAGACTGGCCGCACAGCAGTGGTGGGGGTGTTTGACCAATTGGCATACCCTGCTCAGCTGAAGAGCGAGCAGTGTTGGGTGTATCGAGCTCCTTGGCCTTTGCCAGGTGGTGCAAAGGAAGAGGAAGGCTCGGAAATGGGTCTGTTCGTAAGAGGTGGGTGCATTGCAAAGGTGTAAGGAAATACAAGACATTTAAGGATTCCAGGTTTTGTTGCAAGACTTATTTGTGTTTCATCCCCTGGTATTTATGGCCCGTCGGCACACATTGCATCAATTTTGTAAAGATGACTGAGACTGCGAGAGGGGTAGGAGATGTGTCTGTGCGGAGAGGTACAGTGGGAGATGGAGGTGTGGATTTTTAATCCCTGCATCTAAGGCAGCCCTTCACTGGGAGGGGATGCTGGGCAAATCCATGAATCCTCTCTGCTCCGACTCAGCCAGGGCTGCCCTGTCTCCTCCTTGATGGCTCTGCCCTGCGGATGCCTGCAAACCCCGCGCCGGTGCATTTTCAGCCCGCCAGGCCCTGCTTCCTTCCCTACCTTCTGTTCCCCTTTTCATTACACCCCCTTGTACAGTAAAGCCTCCCGTCACGCTGCCATTACTATTATTATTGCAGATTTACTGCACTTGCAGAGTGAAGTGATTGCAGTGACAAGGCCCAGCATTTTTCCCTCCTTCCCCCCGCGACAGCTTGAAATCAAGCCCTTCATTTGCATTTACATGATCTTGCTGTGCAGCTTATGAGATCGGGAGATTTATTTGCTACTTAGCTTGATGTTTGATTACACTCTAAGAAGGCAGTGAGCTACAAAGTGCAGGGATACATCAGAACTGAGCTACTGAAAGCCTCTGGGGGACAGTAACTCAACATCAGGTTTAGGTAGATGAGAAAGGGAATGTTCAGTGTTTTGAGAAAGGCAAATTTGATCAGATTTTTTTTTAAAGGTAGAGGGAAAAACTTTCCCTCTCTCACAAAAAATGGTTGGGAAAACAAGAATGTTGTTAGAAAAACACACCTGAAAATCTGGATTTGTTAGTGCAGAAGAAATCCTAGCAGGGGCTGGTGGCTGCTGGGCTGCCTGCCCCTAACTGCTTGTAACTTCCACTCCCAAGAAGATTATTAATAACAAGTTGGCACTTATCTTCGAAGCTTTTCGTAAATGTTAATGATCAAAGTCAAAGGAAGTTTTTCTTGATGAAGGATGACAAAATCTGGCCCTGATTTATTAAGCTGCAAAACATGCCACTGAGCATTAATCCTGCTGTAATAGTGGGGAAACCGAGGCAGGGAATTAATGTGCCCATGCAGGACAGCAAAGGGAATGGAGTTTGGATTCAGGAGAGAAGCGGGCTGTTCCGGTGCTCTGCTGTGTTCAGAGCAGGAGACCAAACTAGTATGGTGTCCCACAGCGGTGTGAGCCTTCCGAGAAAAGGCTGATGGGCTGGGCAAACTGCTGCCCTCGGAGTCAGGAATGGTAAATCTCAGGGATCTTACTGTGAGTTTAACTCCTACCCCAGATAGGGTAGAGACACTGCTGACCCAGAATATGTCCACACACGTGGTCTGCACTAACCTGTGCTCCTGACTGACCTGCACTGGGAGCTGTAGCCTTATTAGCTAGAAACCTTTGAATGTCAGGTCTAAATTTGAAAGATTTTCCCCTCTAGTAGCTACGTTTTGCATAACGCTGGCACCAGAGGACTGCGAGGATGGGTGGGACACAGGCGTCCCCCTCGCTGGGTTAGACACCGGCAGCACAACTGGGCTGCAGATGGCCATTCCAGCCCAGGGTCCTACCTACCCAACCCCAGGCACCAGCCTGCCCCTTCCCATTTTCTCTGCTCACAGCGGGGGCCCTGACCCTGACAACTGAGGGCCATGCACGTGGGTTCCCGACACAGAAACCCATATCTAAGGAAACACACCCGCTATCTGGTACAGTAGCTTCGCGTGCGAACTGTTTGTACTTAGCTTTTAGTCTTGAAAATTGCTGTGAGATATGCTATTACAATTAATCATTAAAGACTTAAGAAAGAGTATACCCCATTACATAAAAGATTCCAGCGATGATCTTTATCCAACTTGTAAAATGGACAGACTTGATGTGACTGAATAATTTTCCCTCTCATCTGCACAAAATCATGAATGCAAGTCATACTTTGAGCCTGAAGTGAACACTGCGAGACTGGCCTATAATTACCAAAACAGAAAAAAAGAACAGCATTTTCTAATGAATGACAAGCTGCTAGGTGGAAATCTAATTTGGTCTAATTAAGCAGCCTTTGTGAGGATTTGTCTTTAGATGAAAAGAGGGAGCCAAAGAGATCTAAATGCAAATGAACTCTATCATTTTGGTTTTAAAGAGCCAGACAGATATGAAAGTATTTGCGTACACAATACTTCCATTTGTCTTCATGGGTGTATTCACCTTCTAGTTTTCCATTGAAAAATCCTATTTGCCCCAAAATTCTGGGACTCTGAATACTAGTCACTCTTTGAGTTAGAAGATAATGTGCTGTTAGAGGGACAATTTTAGCAGTAGGGTATCACAACTATTAAAATTGCCTTTCTCCATAACGGGGCTGCTTCTTTCTGCTGTTTGAAAATGGTTTTGGAAAAAAAAAAAAGGATGCTCTTTGCTAGGGAGTCAGATCCCGAGTCTGCCGCTGTTGGTGTGTGGCACCATATAACTCTTGGGTCTTTGGGGGTACCTGCTGGACCCTGAGCTCCTCAGTGCCTCTGTGTCAGTATGAATTACTTCAGCATTGATAAATCACCACCACCTTGCCCAGTTGTGCTATTTCTGCTGATTCTGCCGACAGTCTCAACGCTGGGAGCAGGCAGCCCAGGTACAGCCCCAAAGGCTGAGACTCACCGAGGTGTTTGACTATAATTGAGATGGAAATATTGAAAACGATCTTCTCCTGCTCTATTAAATCTACTCCTGACTTTAAGATAAATTTATGTCTGTGTAAGGTTTCATGCCAGCGTTGAAGGTCAAAGAAGCGTATGCGCTTCTGTAGTGGGTGTCACAGCTTGTGAAGTTCACATCAGCCTCCGCTTCCTTTCAGGCCCTGAAGCAGCAGCGTGGTCTGTAGTCATAAGACAAAGCCGCTGGCAGGAAGGACGGGTTATTCGGGCTAAGTGAAGACAGGTGCAGTTTACAGCTACTGCTAGACTGAGGTCTTACCTGTACCTGATCTTTCTTGAGCTACAGACACCATTCGCCTCTAAGAGGCAGAATGAGCCTGGGAAAGATTTGAGGACACCTGCCAGGAAATGCTTTTGTTCAGTGTCTGTTGGGTTCTGTGGGAGCGCTGAGGTTTAGCTGTGAGAGCAGGATGTGGGTTATTTGATGACTGGGAGAGAACGTTCCCTAAATGTTAGAGATGGGACAAAGTTTTTTTTAAAAAGTTTCCTTCCCCCTCCAGAAGTTATGACCTTTTCTCTGTGCTTCATCCTTAGTAATATCTGTTCTATAAACTTACCCATCTGCTACTCCAAGAAAAATCCCCTTATGTTCTCAAGGCCAGATGTTGTCCCAGATTACGTCCAGCACAACTCAACTTAGTGAAGCTGCTGTTTACACTCTGTAACTTGCTGCTGGCTCCTTCAACTCCATACAGGTAGTTTTAATTTCCTCCTCCTGAATTTCTTTGGGCGCTATAGAACATATTAGGCTAAATGCTGCTGGCGTAGCATCCATATAAGCCACAATGATATTAAAGGAGTTGAATGCAAGTGAGAATTTAACTGTGGGTCTTCTCGAGCAGACTGAGTATGGCCACATTCCCCATATAGCAAAATAGTTCCCCAGTGGCACAGACCTCTGATTCTTAGGGCCAAAGTCAATCCCTGGCTGCAGATGAGACACTGGCTGCCTTGAGAGCTATCTGTTTATTTCACAGCAGAATTTGCGTGAAGTCAATACACTTGTGGTACCTCCTAGAACAAAATATTCAAATATTTCAGACTAACAGACAACTTGTTAAATTCGGGCAAACCTCTGGTTCAGGAGTCTCTCGGCTTCACTCAAGGAGAAACTCTAATCTCTGATCACAGATGCAGGAACTTATCAACTTCAGTCACCTCATGTACAGAATAATCTCCATTTTCATTAGAGAATAGATAAAGTTTTTGCTGTTAAAAAAGGATGCTGTTTCTTTAATGTAATAAAACCTCAGCAGGACAGAACATCTTTACTAGACTATCCCTCACTATTCCCACAAGAAATCAAATATAATCCTATCTAAGAAGCTTTAAATAATTTTGAGCTTTCATATTGACTTATTAAAATGCAGCTTAAAAAACGCCTTCCTTGCAATCCCTTTACAAGGGTCAGGGATATAAAATTTGAAGAAATATGATTAGTAGATCAGTTGGAAAGATATATGCGGCAGCTTCCAATTTTATTATTTAAAATGCCCTTTTAGAAGAAAAGGTGATTCTGTAAAAAGTGGCACCATCTCCCTGAAGGAATCCAGACCCCTGGGGTTTCCAGTCCTGTCTCCTGCATTCAGCACCCAAAACATCTGCCAGGTTTTTCTTAGACCTGAAGAGCCCTTGCAGCTGGGACAGAAAAGTTGGTTTCTGTGTCCTCATACTCCAGCAAAACAGAGGCTTATCAGGCTCTAAGCACAGAAGCAGCCAGTAGCACTTGTGGCCATTCATTACTCGGTGCAGAAGACAAAGTGATGGTAATAGAGATGCAAATATGCCACAGAGGGCAGAGCCATTGCAGAGCTGTGACCACAGGTACAGTTTGGCCCACAGAGCCTTTCTTTTACCGCCTGGAAACTTTGAGGGATGAAGAGCTCCTGCAACCTCTCAGATGTTGGTTGGAGTGGGATGAGTCCCTTTTTCACTTTCTAAACACTACGTGCGGAATAGAAAATTATAGGATGAAACAGGGATCCTGCTGTGCTGACTTGAACTCTCCGCAGGGTGAACTGCGTCTTACCCAAGCAACGGCTACAGACTCCACCAGCGCACGCCGAGGGGTCCAGGCAGAAAAATATCCTTCAAACAGATGTCAGTCCAGTTGCCCATGTTCAGTCCTATCGACTTGGGAAAAACTGGGATTGTAACCAAGAACATTTTGGGGCACACTGCTAGAAAAATTAACTGGAAGCTGCTAAGCGGATAAAACTGAGTCAGTTACAGGTTGTCCTGAGCTTCCGCTCTGCGGTTCTCCTGGGATTAGCAGGGTTGTATGGATGTAAATGATGAGACAATTTGACCCTCGCTCTTGAAGTGTAGTAAATACAATGAAGACCCAAATTGTGCTGTCAGACAGAACTCCCATTAAGCACAGAGGGTCTAGTGCTAATGCGAGAATCTGCCCGAATCATTTGCTCTGTCCTACAGCAAAATGTATTCAACATGCTGAAATTTAACTGCAAAACCTAGTGAGCAAAATCACACCCTGCCCATTACACTTACAGTCAGTTACTGTGAAATCCTAATGTGTCAGACTTTCTCTAGGAAATAAGGTAACTAATAACTTTACTCCTGCCTAAGGCTGGACTTTGGTCAAGGCTGTCAAGGCTTCTATGATTTTCACGTGTTTTTGAAAGAATATCCATGATTTTGACACACTGGGACTTCTGCATGTGAGCAAGCAGCGAGCTGTAATAGCTGAACTTCCCTGAGAGCTCCTGTGCTCACCCTTGGGTGCTCTGCAAGACAAACAGCAGAGTCCTGAGCCCACTAGTGCCTCTACGTCTTCAGCTCCTGAAGAAGTCAGTGGCAGTCAAGTGTGATTGATTGCTGGCAGGATCTTGCCCAGAGTTTTCTCCTGTGGCAGAAAAAGAAGCAGTGACACCGAAGGCAAGACCAGCAAGCACTGGAGAGAACCTTAGTCCCCCAAGGAGTTGTCGTGAGGTTTTTCCCTGCCCTGTCTTCCTAATTTTCTACACTTATGACAATAATTGTGAAACTGGGCTGAAATAGCACTGGGAAGTTGCTGCCAGTGGTTAAAAATGACCATTGCCTATGGGTTGATCTTATTAACTTTTGCCATGTTTTTAGCACTATTATCTGGCTTACAAATTAATGCTCGTTATCTCTGAAAGAGATTATATATATACATTTCTAAAATTCCCCATAATACTACATCTGACTCCCTCATTGCTTTCCCCACCAAATTTTGTCAATACAATTTCAGCTCTGCTTTGTTCTGTTGTATTTCTCTCCAGTCCTATATTTTTTTGAAAGGGTAGAACATAATGGGTCAGATACTGCTCAGGTGACGTACACGAGTAGCCCAATTGCTTTCAAAGAGGCTACCTTGTGAGGCAACCAAGAGTTGGCTCGAAAAAGTCACTTCATAATTGCGTCATATTTGCTAAATCAGATATTTTACGCACTTAAGAATTCTCTGTGTTCCCTTCGTGCTCAGCCGTTACAAAAGGCTCCTGCTCTGCTGGAGTTCTGACCCATATTTTCCCTGCTGCAGTCCAAATTTGGTTGCTAAAAGGTAAAGGTGAAAAAAAAAATCTGTCTCATCACATCTCTCCCAACCCCTGTTCAGCTGCTGTGGTATTTTCCTTCATTATGCTGCTGCCTCAGACTGTAAACCTCTCTAATTTCCTACATCGCAGCTATTTATTTAAATGCTAACTCGCATTATGAAGTGATAATCCACAAGCGCAGGAGATAATTTATGAAGCATTTAAATTAAGAGGAGCAGCTAATTGGGAGCATGTGTCTTATAAGCCTTGCTAACACCAGAAAACTACAAATTAGGGAGAAAATGGAAGATATTTTTATCTTGCTTTTTTCTTCTGTAATGCACTGAGGAAAAATATTACCATACATCACACAAACACTGCTGTTCACAGAAGTCTTCTTTTCTGTTGTTCGCTTCATAGTTAGTCTAACACACAATGCTCTCGTTATTACAAATTCCTCATTATAACACACAAAATAATCTTTCCTCTCAGAGAAGGTGGAACGAGGTGGGGTTTTCTGTCTCCAAATAAAGTGGAATAAATTTTCCAGGAAAGGTCCCCTTTTCAGCTACACACATTAATTTAAAAGAGCAAAGACTCCCTTGTTATATAGGGATGTTAAAGTGCATTTAATTTAGGACTGCATCATGCTGTAAGAGTTTTATAGGTTTTTGTTGAAATGAGAATGAGCATAAATGGCTGTGAATCAGGGAAAAGCAAATGTGCTGCGGCCACAGGGCTGGAGGGAATGCATTTCAGATGCTCTGTTCAGATTTTGGCACCAAAGTCACAAACTTTGATTTCACTGCAGCTTTGTGGTGGTTTTTTCATAAAGACTAATGTTGACCTGAATCTGAATAGCGATGTGCCCCGCGATGTGCGGTTCCTGGGATACAGCGGTACGACAGAGATGGCTCACTAAACGCTGCTAGGATGGGCTGATGGGGGGAGGAGGGTTTTGACACCCGGGCCAAGACAACAGCACTGGGGAAGGTGGTAACCATCCCCGGCTTGAAGTTCACAATCATGCACCAGATCCTCTGGGTCTGCTCTTGGAGGCTGTTGCCTCAACAGGGAAGGTGCAACGCTGGGTGTCCTTGGGAGAGGCAGCTGCTTTTGCCTGTAAGCGTAACGCCCCTTTGGTTGGTTTTTTGGATGTTGGTGCTCTGATCAGAGGAAACGGCCGGGGTGTTCTCCCGTAGGAGCAAGAGGGTTTCTTTGCGCTCCCCAAAGTGCATCCTGGGCACCTAGAGGATTGCATTAACACAGTTCAGGGGGAACTCATGGGATATGGAGAGTGAAGCTGACAGTAAGGACCACCTTAATATACAGCCCTCTCCCAGCCTTCAGCAACCACTTTAGAGTAGTTTTTAGTACAGTTGTGTGAGATCTTTAGTTAGGATCCTCCTTTACTAGGCAACCAATTCTTGTGGGTCCCTTGTGTGGTTACTCGAGACAGATTCGCTGTTAGAGTAAAATATTGTGCGCACACCCTGCCTTGCAGGGTGCTTGGGAACCGCAGTGAGGTCCTTGTACGGAGGATGCTCTGGAAGCGCGTGTGTGAATTCAACCCCTACACGTGACTGCATATGTGTGCGCTGCGTGTCTAGAAAAATGTCGCTTTAATCTTTGTATTCCTGTTTCTGCTCTTACAAATCTCCCTTTACGTATATTCTGTCAAAAGCAGTCAGCAAACAGGCTCTGGCATTATTGGAGTTGCTCCTCAATTTGAAGGAAACCATAAATCTGAAACTTCAATCATATCTTTATGATCATTCAGCAAACAGAGATGGAGGATTTATTCAACATGGGATAGCAAAGGGGAAACTGCAGGGGGTTATTGCAGAAGATATTGGTTTAGCTAAGGCAGAACTGCTCCCTCGGGCCTCTCTATGGCCGAGCCAATGAACAATGGCACCAATGACAATAACAAGGCAATTATGGGGAAGAGGGTGAGGAGGGGGTAATGCTTTGTTAAAGATAGAGGTAAGATTCCAGCATGGTGTCTCTTTTGTGTGCTTTCGAAACTAAAGGATGGTGTGTCTGCCTGGGGTGGTCTTATTAGGAGCTGGTGATCCTAAAAACACAGCAAGTGCTTAAAAGAGCCTGTAGCTTGTGTGTGATTGTGCTGCTCTTAGGATGTTATGAAGATTTCCTTCCTAATTAAATAGGGCTGGCAATAGGTTCCCCTAATCCATCCCATACTCCAGGGCAGGAGATTAAGTACCTAAACCGCTGCTGACAGAGGTTTGTCTCTGGCTGTAGCTGATGTTGGGTTTTCTGCATTTAGGACTAACACTTGTTCCCAGGAGGGGACTCAGGGGACCTCCTTTTGCTGGGGGGACACTCAGACTTTCACTCCAGGCTGGCCACAGTGTCGTGCCACAAATGCTACAGCAGCCCTTCCACCAACTTGACCTGGAAAGGCTGTTTTGAGATTGCTCAGTGACCTGGTGCCCAGCCGTGCACTGCTCCTATCTTCATATTTTAGATTATTTTTTTAATAGCTGTAGTCAACTTTCAAAAGCTTGACTAGCAAATGAAGCCCAACCCTTAGGTTTTAAATACAAAAAGATTTTTGAACACCATAAGCGGTGTGTCTGCGTCCGCTCTCATGGGGATCAAACTGGGGCAGTGCCGGAGGGGGCTCCTCCTACGGTACACCCCGACTTCAATGTGCAGCGACGCTGGGGTCAGCTGTGCCCATGGGCCTCCAGCAACAAAGTTTCCCGAATGCAAAATGGGAACACAAAAGCTTTGGCACAAAGGAATGGAAATGTTCATGGGCAAGCTGGATCCTGCCACTGCTGCCAATAGATGGGACTTGCATTAAATTTGCATCTTTTCAGGGTGCGTTAGAGACAAACATCTCTTTTTAAAAAGATGCGGTTGTGCAAAAGCAGGAACTAAGTGATCCATTCCCACCTGTCCTGCCTGCCCTCCCCTTCTTCTGGCAATTTTTCCTCCCCCCTTTCCCTTGCGAGCCCCCGAGCAGTTTGTTTTTGCCTGCAGAAGGAAGCTTGAAATATTGCAAAGGGGGTACAGGCAGCGCTCCCTGCGGCCTTGCCCCTGATGGCACGAATGCAGACATAAAATAACCCAGTGCCATCAGTAACCTGTCGCCAAAGCCCCACTACGAGGTGAGAGTTTTCCTCCCTGCCGTGGCTGTTAGCTGCAATGTATTTCTCCCTGCACTAAGCACCGTCTTTCCCAGGGCTGCATTACAATGATTTATAAACCCCATTTCTGGGGAAAACTAATAGATCAAAGTGAGGAGAAGGAAAAGGAGACATGAGCAGCTGGAAGAAGATATTGAAGCATGAAACAAAAACAGAAATGAAAAAGTAGTTTGTGGCACTAGTGAGTTGTTCTGTGCTGCATTTCTATTACTGAAAAATAATAGGGGGAATCTGTATTTTAATCCATTTTTTTAAGAGACACTCAAGTAATCTGAAAAGCTCTTCCTAGAGCCAGCTTGCTTTTGTGTGTTTGTGCATCTCTTACAGAACCAAACACTTATTTTGCTGTTTAGCCCTTCCCTGTCTATTCCTGTGTCCTTTTTAGACTTTCCATGTTTTAAGCAGCATCTGGATTTTCTAACAGGGTAACAGAAAGCATCGCATGGAGGATTGATGCTCAGCTGGACCTGAACCTAGGATGTGCTTGTTCCTGAGCTGAGACTTGGTCAGGTTTTACAAAGGGACATCGTGGGCTGAGACCGGGGTGGCCAGTGAGGTGCTCTGTCTCTGTTTGTTTCCTCTCCTGCACAGTGGGGATGAATGGACAAGATTTGTCATGGAATTCTCAGCATCAGTCAAGTTACATCCCGACTGAACTGAGCCAGGAGTACAGACCGATGCTCATCTCTTAGTTTTACAATGATTAATGCATTAGTGTTTGTAAGAGCTTTGGAGTTAAGAAACTAATTGGGCTTTTGCCTGTGTTCTGCTTGTCTGGTTCAGCCACCAGACATCCCTGACTTCAAACATAGGCAGTGGTGGAGAATTATTATGAAAATAGCCATAATCCTTGCGCAGCACTTCATATATTCAGAGGGCTGCACAAACCTATCGACAGTTTCCCCACATGGCGCGTACGTAAGTGCAAACGTTACACACAACAGATGAAATGCATCGAATAGGACAAACAGCAGATTTGGTGGAAAACAGACATATGTGGCAAGACTGCAGGGGCTTTTTGAAGAGATTGTACAGAGCCACGAGATGGAAGCTGATGAATTATCCCTAGGCATGTTCCAAACTTGTCTGAGGTTTGCAGGTTTCCGTTCAAAGTATTTTGTCTACATTCCTGTTGTTTGTCTTGTTTAAATTTTCACTCTCCCTGGCAATTTTCTGTTGCCAGTTAATGCTGCAGCATCGTGTTAACTTTAGGCTGGCTGGTTTACCTTGGTTCCTGACTTCTGTTGCATCCTTTGCTGTTGGTAAAACTGTTCCTGGGGGAACGCAGGTGCAGGGATATGTTCATGGATATGTATAATTGATACTTCTCGCAGGTAACGCAGGAAGCAAGCACGTGTTGAACGTGCTCGTGTGCCTGCTCTGCACAAGGAATTTCTGCACTTGTTCACACAGAGGAGCAGCGTGGGCAATGAAGCAATGTATTTTCCTTTTGGTGACTTGTAAAAACATGGCCTGGAGAAGACACATCTAGGATGGCATTCAGGAGTGAACATCCGTGATGTGATCTGCTTTCAGCTACATTTCATGACTACTGATAAGTGAGCTAAACATTGCCATTTGCAAGATCAACACCTGCCTGTTCAAACAGCCCGAGATGACCAACATCCTCACAGCTGAGCCTGACTTTTGGCTCATGGCTCTGATCAGTAAGAGCTGAGTGAGTTAAAACAAAAATACTGTGGGGTTTTTTTTTCTTTTGCTCATGCCCTGTGTGATGCAGTCTAACACCCTACTCAAAAACGCTTTAAACCAGAGAAGTCATCTTGCTAAGATGTTCATCCCCTCCTCCTTTTGGTTATGCAGCCCCAAGCAAACACTGCTCCACTGAGCTGTGAATCTGGTGCTGGTGTCATAGCTGGTACCTGGCACGGTGGCACACCAGGCAGCTGCAGAGGTCCTATTATTTTCACTGCATCGATCCCGCTTACTGCTGACCAGAGCCTAATGCAGCTGCCTCTTACGTAGACCTTGCACTGGTAGCTGCCGACTGCATCCCCTATTACAACAGGCAGAAAAAGCTGTCCGTGCTCTAATAGCTATTGTAACCCTCCTAAAACTATGACAACATCTTTCTTCTGACTCCCTATGGCCCAGCCAGTCTTTACTCTTCTTCTGTTCCCTGTCTGCAGAGAGAGCTCGTAGGATGAAAGACAGCTAGGAAGGTAGGGAGAGCTGAACATGGACTAAGAGCTGCCAGAGGAATATGAGAGGAGAATTTTGCCCTATAAGCTTTAATAAGGTGGTGGGTTAAGAGAAATGCAGCTAGGGAGAAAAATGGGGAATGTTCTCTCTCCAAATGGGCACTGCTTCAGTTTGTAAAAGCACCAGGGATTCCCCATGTGGCTTAATTTATTATTTTCCCACTCGTTAAATGCCAAAACAATAAAGCAAAATCTATTGTTAGCTTTAAAATGCAGGTGATTTGCATACGGCTGTGATAGTCCTACTGCTGCCTTCATTTAAACTCAGTAAGCCGAGGTACCTTTAAAAATTATGACTTGTTTTACATTTAATATACTGAACTATGTTAACATAATATTAAGGGGCTGACTTCACAGCTTAATTGCTGATCACGTAGAAGGCTGCTTTAGCAGAAGCATTAGTCTGGCAGTGCTGTACGGCCTGATATGAGAGCGGCTGGAATAGCAGCCTGCACAAAGGGGCTGCGAGCTGCTCCTTCCCTGCCGCGATGCTCCCTCTAAGAGCACCCTGGAAACCCAGAGCCATTTTTACTCCACTCTTGGTTCACTCCCTTGCGCTGAAAGGTTTTTGGTGCCCTATTGCAGAGCAGTGCCTGTGCAATACAAGCAGGACATAACTGTACAAAGTGGTATTAGAAAATCAGGTGGGTTTTTTTTCCCCATTCGGTAAGCTTTTGCAGAGGGGAAGGAATGCACCGTTTCCTGGCAGAGCTGAACATGTACTGTACTTCCCAGCCCTGGGTCTCCAAGGTTGCTGTAGAGAGATTGTGCAATTCTGGTGGTGTTATTGTATCTTCTCATTTTCTTCCTTACTTCTTTGACCCTTACTCGTGTCAGGCTGAATGCAAAGAGGGCAGATATCAGGAATGGGAAGCAGGTCCACAAAGGTTCTAAACCTCTCCTTGAATTCAGAGACTCTGTGACAGTATTTTGGTCGATATGGTTGGCTAAGACTGCAAGCTGGTGCTTGGGAAGGGTGAATTGCCGCAGTTGCCTTTACACCTTCTGTATTTTCAGCACGCTGAACCACTGGGCCAGCACTCAACAGCAGGGCATCACCTTTAAGGAGGGAGCTTCTGCAAACGGCTGACTTGTACTTGATCCCCAAACCTCCAGCAGCGAAGTGGCACATGGTGCTTCCTTTCCTGTCCACTATGTCAAAAATATAATTAAGGTCCAAATACTGCCCCAAGATGTGTCCAAAATAAGAGGCACTCATAGGCTTTTCAGGAGCTGAAGAGGTATCCAAGCATTACCAGCTACTCACATCCATGTGTCTCTGACTTCCACACACGGGTCCAATTTGGGAGTTCTGGACTCCTTAAAAAATTTGCTTTTTTCTCAGTTAAAAAAGCATACAGATTGACAGAGATGTACACCAAGTTCTAGCCCTCTATGATTTAAAAGACCAAAGTTATAGGCCCCTGAAAATTGAGGTTTATAATAGAAGCACTGGCAAACCCTTAACTACAGAGAAGCTACCAGGCGTTGCAACAATAATTGGGAAGGGAGGGGAAAGAAAAAAAAAATCACACTGTGTTTTTCAGTGCTTAGCTAAGAAATACAACAAGAGAGTTTATTGCTTGCAAAACACAGCTGCACTGCCTCAAATTGGATGGAAAAACGAACCCTGATAATTTATTACACCCCTAAAGTCACAAGAATGTACCCATAAATTACTTTTTTGGAGGGGGAGGGAGGTGGTACTACTGTAGTCCATTCTGCACAACCTACTTATTAGTATCATAATTTATTATTATTATGCCCTGCTGCAAATAGAGAGGCAGATAAAACTCAAATCTATTAAAACAACCGCTCCACTTTCTCTGAGCCACTGAGGGACACCATTCCAAAGGAAATGAGATAAATTACTAAGACGAATGTATGAGTCTTGCATTACAGCACGTAGCTTGTATATATGCAAGAGCAAGAGGATAATTCAAGCAAAAAAGAGTCATGTTAAGTTTTACCATTCAGGATTCAACACAGAGGGGTTGGAATAATATCAAGTGGTCAATTAAATATTTCTAATGTAGAGATTTTTTGTTCCCGAAGATCCTATGTGTTATCTTGGAATGAATGTGCAACGCTGAAATTACTGCCCTGCTTCTATTGCAAATGTAGTTGGATCAGCACGTTTTTAAAAATACACTTTATCCAGCTATTGTGAGGAAGTAGACACTATACTTATAAGTCTGAAAATTATATTGATAGAATAGGTATATCCATATATATCCAAGTGGTGCTGATTAACTGCAAAGCTGATTTGAATTTAAGGTTGGTGAAAGACATTGCTTTGCAGTCCCAGAAGGGCAAAGTGGCAGAGCCAAAGGTGCAGTTATAAAGTTCACCACATGCCTCTGCTAATGGGTTTCGGATAAGTCAACAGGAATTTTATAATATTTTTCCTTCTCTTCATTTCCTTCTGGGGTAGTCAGCTGGACCCAGCAGTTTTTAATGCTGTCCTCCCCTTCCCTGCCACATGGATGGATTAGCAGAAATGTTAATTGTATTGGGAGGTTATTGCTCATTGCCCTCTTCAGGACACGGGTCAAATGCCTGTTAGGTTACTGCAAAGTTAGGATGAGCTTGGTGCTCTTGGCCATAGTCACTGGGGTATAATGGAGCCCTGATTCTGGAGGCTGCTCATCCAGAATGGGTTTGGGCACGATAACTGCCAGGTCTAAGGATAAACCTTGCAGCAATCCTCTTTCTACACAGCCAATTTGTGGTTTGCAGTTTTGTTTTTAAAAAAAAAGAAAAGAAAAACGATGCATGCGCGATAAAAGTTCATACCGGACTTTTTGAAGTAATCTAAGAGTCATGCAGGTTTAGCTGGCTTCACTTTTATGAATGCTGGGGATTCGCAAAGCAGAGTACATGAGACACAAAGCCAGTGAAACCTCAACGGTCCACAGTGTAAACAAACTTAATGAGAAGAAAAGAGTCAGCAATCATTTCATCTTCCCTACAAAGCCTGCTGCTCTGATCGGGAAACCAACATCCAGGCCACGCAGTAAGACACCAAGACTTTGTGCTCTTGCTACAGAGGGTGGGGAGACAGGAGGGATTGACGAAGGAAGGAAATGAGGCCGCCTACTCGCTGTGATACTGCAGATTTTTGTATTTACAGACTGCTGGTGGCCGGCATCAATCTGTACATCAGATAATTACTTCTACACTCTTGCATACTTGTAGCAACTGCGTGTGTTTCTACGCCTCTCTTGAATGAGTCCCTGCATCCTTTCATATTCCACGCGTTGGCCTTTTTTTGTGTGGGGATTACTTTTCATATTGATGGTTGTGGTACTTAGGAGTGAAAAATGGAAAGTAAATAAAAATATTTACTTTGAGCTAAAAGGTATGTGAAATACATTCATAAAGCTATATTTAACATTGATCCAGGTTTGGGCTTGGATATTTGCTCCTGCAACTTCTCTCTTAACTAGTTTATGTAAGAACATGAAGGAAGAGAAGGCAGGAACTTGTTCCACCTTCATTTGAATGTCAGTTGCCGAATCCAACAATTTTAGCTTTTTCTTTCTGGGCCTTTGTTCAGATCCTAAATATCAAAGTTCCCAGGGAAAGCTGAATTTCCACTCTCCAAATGACAAGCTGTGCTTTGTAAGGGTATTTCCTTCAGATGTGGCATTCGCTTCTCTGGCAAAGTGCAGAGCTACTACTCGGGCTCTTTTGGCAGCTTTTCCTCCTGCTTTTGCCTTTCCTCCAGGGAAATGCTCCGTCTGCATGGTCCGGCAGTTTCTAGCATTTAGTTTGGTAGCTGGTTACCATCCTCCTGAGGTTCTGGCACTACCCATTTACAAGCAGGAAGGCAAAGAGGGACCAGGAGAGGACACCTCCTTCCAGGCTCAGACACGTGCCTAATATGCAGTGCTTAGTTTCTACCGTATATTGATGTTCAGCTTTGTCATAAAAGAAACCTGTGGTTTCCCTGTATCGGAAACTGTGGGTAAATCCCTACTCTTTTACAACATCATAGAGAAGCCCCAGGGCTGGCTGTGCCTCTGTTAACATTTTTAAAGCAGCAGTAAACAGCACGCTTTTCTCTAAGCAACAGCTGCCTTTCTAATGGTGGGCCGTGAAAGATTGCTGCAGAACTGAGGCTCTGAGATTCACCAGCTATTGCTGACCCACAAGTATTGCCTGAAAGCCATGGGATGATGCCATCTCTAATGACATACAGCATCATTAGCAAATGAAAAATAAGAACGGTAGTATTGCAGGGGTTTTTGCATCGATTAGATGGACAATAGAAGCGTATCCCATGTGTGATTGAGAGACATTAGATGGGTGATGTTCACCTGCCTTTTCCACGTGCTGTAGGCACCCCTCTATATAAATGAATTGTGGCTGGGTTTTCAAGATGACTGGATTTGGAAGATCCAGTAGCATAGCAAGATGGATACTTCATGCTGTATAAAATAGTCCGTTGCTGCTGGTCACAGAATTATATTCTCACTTCCTAATATGCTGCTTTCTGCACTACAGGTGATGTCGGGCAGCTCTTGTTCAAGCTTGGCTAGGATTTTTGAGAGCTAAAAGAAGTGCTGCATGTACTGAGAGGCAGAACTAGACAGCCTGGCATCCCCAAATGGGGGACACCTCTCACCCCAGTCTGTACACAGAGAGGGGACATGCCTGGAGAGGGCGGCTAGGAATACGGAAAGCTTGATCTCAGTGAGCCATTTTGTGTTGCTCTGGGATACACGTTACTGTTGAAGCCAAGTTTCCAAGCCAGTATTTCCTCTTCAAAAGGGAAGAGGATGATAGGAGCCTAAGCAGAGCAAGGGTAGTGAAATTTTAAAGTATTATGATAAACATACATTTAATATTACATCACATGTAAGGGAACAAGCACATATGATTGCACTATTACAAGATGAATATAGGTCCTACGACATTAAATTTAGTGCCTTGTGATTGATGATCCTTTGTTTGCAGGTTTTCTTTTATGTATATATTATTTCTGTAGGGTAAGCATCTTACCAGCTGGAAGAAACATACAACTTTTTTTATTTTCTAGCATGTAATTTCTGCTTGGTTCACAGCTAATAAATAGGTCATCTTGTACTTTCAAAATGCCAACATGCAGTAATTCAGTGAAATAGAGACTCTACATTAAAAAGCTGTCAACCTCAGTGTGATTTTCCTGCACCCTACGCTCTGGAAAGATACCTTGTCACTCATGGTTCAGCTCTGTTTTCCTGAAATATCTCTTCTTCTGCATAAATAATGAATATAGTTGCATGAAAATATCTGGCACAATGTCTGTTCTTCCTCCCACTCTAAGGAGCTGCAGTACAGACTCTGTATTTATTGGTTGATCTTCCCAACAAATCTTGCTGAAATCACAGGTGTGGTAATAGTGTGGCCCCCTCCCAGCTGCAGGCAGGTGTTCTCCGCTGTGCTAACCCCATCCTACCCGCCTGGCTGAAGTCAGGGAAATGCTGCCTTAAAAAAAGCCTTTGCTGTTTAGTACTTCTCAAAATGTAAAGGCTACATGATACAGAATAATTTAAAACACTTACTCGCTTTCAGTCTCTTTCCATTTCTAATGCGTTATGCAGGTCTTGCACAGAAAAGGTATTGGGCTGAAGCAGATCCCAATTAGGAGTTTTTAAAATTAATTCTATTCTTTAAAAAAGCTAGATATAAACCCCACCAGATTACTAAGTCTGTCTTCCATTTCACATGATCTGAAACACACAATTTACTGTGTTTATGGCTTTCTCCTAGTAGCCCACTACAGGTGACACAAGGACGGCAAAACATGGTTCTGCACCTCTGATTTCAGCAACAAACTGGTGGAGCTGGGCGGCTGTGGCACTGCTGCTAGTGACAGGGGAAAGAAGGCAGCCCTGTTTACTCATAGACTTCAGGCCAGAAGGAGTCCTGTGATTTTCTAGTCTGATCTGAAAATTCATGATGCATTCAAGGGATCTCACTTTCAGAGACAATTTTCAGATGCAACGCAGGGAAACTTCTGCAATGCTGATTCCAAAATCTCTGAGCACTTGTAACCCACCATCACAGTACACAGACAAAATTTCAAGCCAAAGACTTCATCCTGCAGGTGTTACTCGCATGAATGGTTTGCCCTGACCCTAAGTTTGATAATGCAGTGTGAGGCAGGGGCAATGATGTTTCAATGAAAAACTGGACCGGCTCAAACCATGAAAAATTTGGCGGTACCTTTTGTGGGTTTGAATCAATAGAAAGTTGAAACTTGCAAGATGTCAACCCCATAAAAATGGGAAAAGCGGGGTATGCTAACCCCCTGCGAACCATTTTTTACAAGGGATAAAGCTGCTGAATCCTCACAGTGAGGTCCAAAAGTAATTTAAATTTCTTCCCCTCTCTCCTTGCTCCCAATTTCCCCATCCCAGTTGTTGTCAGATGCATCAGCTGAGAAGGAAAGTTAGAGGGTGACACTAATAAGGAGGGCTCAGACACACTAAGAGTATTAAAAGGTTAGGCCATGGTGTGTTCTATTAAATAGAATATTAATTGAATTCTTGACATCTGAGGTGAACTGTGACACGCTCATGGGATAAATATTGCATTTAACAGAGCATCATGACCTAAAGCTCTAAATACTATTGAGCATCAGTGCCAATCCTTCACAATAGATCTTAGCCTCAGTCCTCGGGGTACGAATGCTCCCTTGGAGTTTTGGAAGCTTGAGCTTAAAAACATGTTTCACGTTTCTTGTTTCTGTTCTCAGTTAAGTCCAAAATTGTTTCTTCCATCTCAAGGCTACACACCGTCTCAGACTTTTGGTTACAGACTCTTAATGTATAGCTAGAAATGCATGTTTCAAATGCCATGTGTTACAAACCTATTGGGCACGGTACAAGAAAGGTTGAAAGAAAATTTCTCCATCTCCACCCCCACACCGTAAAGGAGATTAAAACATTAAAAAGACCAATTAAAAATAGTGAATCTCATGGCAACATTTTCATTAACCCTCCCCGGTTCTTCTTTCTGTCTCATTAGTCATCACAGGGAGAGGAAGGATCATTTTAATTAGCAGCATTGTAAAGCTTTATTTAAGGCAACTGCCCCTCCTGCTGCTCTCTGGATTACCCTGCCGGCTTATAAATACAATACCAAATCATTAACAGCCAAAAACAACACCACTGAAGGGTTTAGAAAAAAAGAAGATCCACTGTGGTCAATGTTTAGGGCTCTTTAACAATGTCCTTTCTCCTCATTCAGGCATAATTCAAGCGTAATATTGGGCTTTATAAAACAACTCAATATCCTCTTACAGCAAAGCCCTTTCTAGTTGAGGATACCATGTGTTCAACTTTCTTCCCCTTTGTTTTCAAGGCAGTGAAAGCACAGAACCACATCTGACAGGATAGACATGGTAGATAGGATCACAGGTTTTCCAATGTCCCGATTTAGAATTACTTGTTAAATTCCCAAATTAAAGGGACTGCTGCACGCTAACAGCCTTGCAGGAGGGAGGTGAGCAATGAGACCCCAACCGGGGGAGGCTTGTGGAGCATTTTAGAAAGAGGTCCTTGTGAGTTTAGGATGAAAACAAAACGAGCACCCGCATTTCATGAAAAGGAAATTGCTTTTTCCAGTCATCACTTGCTGAATTTCACATTTTTTGCAGAAATGAGCCCAATGGGTCTGTTCTGTTAAGAAACCCTCAGCCAGTGTTTCCAGCCATCGGTTTCCATACCTGGGAGTGCAGTCCAGAGCGCACGTCTGTGCAGAAGAGCAAATTTGCTCTCCGTCGCACCCATGCAATGTGTGACTGACCCCCACTGCAGCGCGCAGGCTTCTTTTGAAAGTAGTTTGAGTCGCCACGTTTCGATCAGGAATTAGATACAAACCAAGACCTCGCACCCTCTTGCAGGGTCATGAGTCGGGGACACGTTAATGGAAACGAACAGGACAGCGTGACCCCAAATCTTAAATTCCCCAACACTTGGGAAGATCTGAACATTGCCTTCCAGCCCCTGGCTATTTCGTAGTCCTGCAAACAAACAGAACATTTTCCTTCTGGACCATCCTGCAGCAGCTTCTGTCTTGCGTCCAGGAGAATAGTGATGAAAACATCACATTTCTTGAGATGCAAGCTGCACAAAATGTCCTCCTTACCAAGAAACCGTAACTCAGACTATTAGGATTCACCCTTTAGATCCGTGGCCTGCTTTTCCTGACCTGAACATGTAACTACGGACTCTTCAGTACACCTGGCTGCTGTGATCTCTAATTGTTCATCACTATCCAGCTAAGGCAACCCAGCCTTTCCCTTGGAGCAACCTATTAGCTACATGCAGGACCTTAAGCACTGTGAGTACTCTACCACGGAGTTTTCATGTTGGGACCACAGTCAAGATTTGATTTTTCAAAGTGATAACATCACACAGCTGAAGCTAGCTGAAAGTTTGAGGTATCTTCTTTGCTGCTGGGTGCCAAGTTGCATTAAGGTATATTAGCCACCTAATTCTTCCACTTCATTGCTTGATATGGCAAAAGGAAAATCGGACCAAAGGGGACAAATTCTTAACGTTGAAGTCTGAAAACACAAAGTGCAATTGATCTCCCTCTCCCCCTGAAAGCAAGCTCGCCCTGACTTCAGTAGGAGCACTAAGCAGAATGTGGAGATAATATATGCTGCTTCAAAAAATGTGCGTATTCCTCAAGAAAGGTTTAAAAATGATGACTAGGTATACTTGACTTTACCTACGTGAACTACTGTTTAAGTAATAACAAAAAGGAAGACAGTAATGATGTATCACTGAATGATTAATGTATTGCTACATAGAGTTCATTCCATATTAAGTCAAGATCTGTATCTGTGGAGGTTTGCGGGGAGAGGTGATATCTTTTATGGAAGTAACTGCTACGTGTCAGACTGTAAGTGAATTAGAAATAAGTAAAATATTTTTACTTAAAAAAAAAAAAAGAAGAGGGGAAGGGCAAAACACCAAAGTTCCAGTCTGGGACTGACCAGCCCCTCTGCCCCCACCTCAGGTCATCTCCGCTCAGACAGACTGAGCAGGGCACAGTCCTGAGCTACTGTCACCAAATGCTCATCATCAAAACTGGGGGAGGCTTGCAGAGGCCAGTGCACTGCCAGTGCCTGAGCAGAACTGCAGCTTCAAGGGATATCAGTCTCCGGAGATCACAGATACTAAGCTCACTTAAAAACAGACAGTGACGAATACTCTGAGCAACAGTCATTGTAAAAGTTTATATAGGAGTTGCTTTGTTTTCTATTTATAGCCGCGCTGCATTTTTCTTGTAATACATTTTTAATGACTTATAAGGCCTAGTTATTTATTCTCCTGAAGCCAAACACTTTCTCACCCTGATAATGCAAGCGAATGAGCTTTGCACAGAAGAGCTACATGGGAGGTGGCTGGATCTGCTCCTTGCACTGGTAGCAGGCTGGGGAGACGATGCAGCAGGTGCCCCAAGCGTGCAGCTCCCCACTGCCTCTCTGCAGAGGGACTGCCTGTGGAGGGCCCTCCCTGGGCCAGAAATTTTCCAAATTACTAATTATTCCCTCTGCACGCAAGGGAGTCTCTTTTTATGCTTACTTTGCTCTATATTTCCTAATCCAACATTCACCTTAGTTAAAAAACAACCCCCAAACCTGCAGTGTCACGTAGGCAGTGGCCCCTTCCATCTGAGTTGAAAAGTTAAGTAGCATGAACAACAGACCAAACAAAAGCAGAAGATGGGACACTTTGAAATGGCAGGTATTTGCATGAAATATAATTAATCTGCTAAACCAGCACCCATCCCTAAGCACAAATGCCGATTGCCTCATGATGAGCGTAACCAGAATGGCATTAACTCTACCCTTTTTTCTAAATTGTTATATACCCAATATTTTCTTTTGACTCTTCTTTATATTTAGATTAATAACTTTGTAATCACTTCATTAGTTTATTTAGATTATGTTATTTTAGGAAATTATTGTTTATATCAGCCTTGTCCTTCCCATCTATCTGTGCCTTCCCAGAATTAAGCAATATCTGAGGAAACCAATTAATTGCAACTCGACCGCTGTAATGGGGTCTGCTCTACAATGTGGCAATGTCTAATGGAGTTTTAATTTTCCCATGGTGAGTCAACATTTGCTTAAAGAGAGAAGACTGTCAGAGCAAACCACTGCCTGAGACATGCACAGCTGCTTCTGAGTCTGTGGGGCTGAACAGGCATCTTGGGGCTGCTGCTTCTTTTGTTGGGGGTAAAATTCAGAGAGGGTCGTAGCTGGGGCATCAAAGGGCATCCCAGTTCCCACCACAGGCTGAGGTTTCCCGTGGACTTGCAGAACATGGGGGACCTACAGCCCTCCACGGCTCTCAGGCTGCACCTCCCAACCTTGCAGGGGTCCTGGGTGCTAAAATGAACTTGTCGCCCAGTGAAGGTTTGACAGCCCTTTTCCAGTGCGTGGTCTTCCTTAGAAAATATTTATTTAACTGTCCTGGGTCCTCGCTATGCAGTTGCACCAGCAAGTCCTTGTCATGAACCAGAAGCCCATTACGGTGGGGGGTTGTCAAAAACAAAAGTCTCATCCCCAAGGAGCCTGCTGTACCCATGTAACTCGTGACACACATGGGATAGCAGAACTTATAATGAGATTTTTTCCATTAATTGGATTGTTCAGAGTATTTAGTACTGCCAGAAGTTACATTTGGGATTCTGGAGTGAGGTGAAGCACCCAGAGCCCTTTGAAATGCCCCCGGGCCCTCCCTCGCTCAGGCCCTGGGCATCTTTGCAAACCCCAGCCTACGCTGTGGACTAATGACTGTTTTGCTTGGCGAACGCTGACAAACTTCTGAAGTCGGTCTGCCCTTCCCAATCTTCTGACAGCTTAAAAGATTTGAAACAAAGCTACATTATGATGCAACCAATTTCAGCAGCATCTGATTAACAAAAAGGAGGCCACAGCTACCTGACAGCAGCCGGTGGTTATTTTTTATTTCTAAAACAAACTGATGGCCTCAAACATTCATACAGGTATTTATTTTTTTGTTTAAATGTCTCATTTCCAGGGTTTTTTTGGATCGTGCAGGGAAATAAAGTTTTGCAATTCTTCTTCTTGTAATAAGTCTGTCCAAAAATGATGTTGCTCGTTGTGTTGAAAGATGGTTTCATTTTCTACTCAAAATTGGTATGAAAAATTTGCCTTGCCAAATGAACATTGTATACTGAACTTGTCAAATCCTCTCTCCTGACACAAATAAAAGATAACATTGGGTGGCAGCATGTAAAACAGCACTGACAAGACAGCTAGGATGGAAGCAAAGAAATGCATATTTTTCTCTTTCTCTCTTCCTGAGAAGGGTAGGGGGAAGATCCAGGTGAGCGAATGCTGGCATGTTACAACCAAAAATACATCATCTAAAGACTTAACAAGCCATTTCAATGCGGGTTTTGAGACAAACATAAGCGATTCCATTTCTGATTAGCAAAATCATGACAAAAGTCTCGACTTTTTTCCAGGCAACCAAGAAAGATGCTAAGCAGAAAAAGTGGCTGGATGAAAGGGGTATCCAGTTAAAAGTTCACAACTCTGCTGTGCAGGCTGGAAGGACTACTTATAGCACTGCTGAAAATTATTCCAAGTATATTTAAAAATAAATAAGGTAATGATAGCACTTCCATTAGATCTGCAGTCACACCATGTAAACGAATATTTTTTTTCCTATTAAAATTGTCGATTGAAGGCTGTTAGCTATTTATCAGCCCAAAATTACATTTCTTCTCTCCTAGGGGTTGCCTCTGTTAAAAATCACAACAACTGCCTAGTTAGTAACAAGAAAAGACTCCTAAAACTGCAGTTTCGGGTTGGGGGGGGAGGAATACAAGCATGAAACACAGATTGCACCTTCAAATCCCCGATGGCATCACGCTTCTTTGTTCTGCTAAGAAAAATTAACCTCAATCTCGGCTCAAGGTCCCCCGATTGATTATCATAGTCATTTAAATACTGTAATCTCATTTTCAGCATCAGGGAAAGGGAGCGAAAAGAAGAAAAAGAGAAAGAGGTGGGGAAGCGAGGGGGCGAGAAAGAGAAAACAGAATAAATTATCTGACAAAAGGAAAAAGGGCCTTTCTGCTTACGGAGCCTATTTCAGATCCTTCCACTTGATTGGAAAAGTTGATGAAGTTTAAATGAAGCAGAATTAGAGGCTCAGGCCACTGAGTATTGACAGGGGCCCATGGAAGAATGTGCAATTCAATAGGCCTGATTCCTGTGGAAAACAGGGGAAAGGCCTAAATGGTATAATCTTCAATCAAATCTAATATCGACACTGACAAGGCAGGGTAATGAGATAGGCCAGATCAGGCATGTTGGTTAAAGAAATTAATCCCTCTCGCTGCACCAAGAGTTCAGCTTTGATGCCTATTGTACAGATCCCCGTCCCAGCCTATCTAAATGCTAACTAACTGCGAGTGTGATCTGGGACTGTGCTTTTCATTGCTGGGGCTAATCTGATAACAATTTTAGCTCCCTGATTACGGCTGCAGAGGCAGCACGGCAGCCCCTCGCCGTGGCACTGTGGAGAGGGAGAAGAGGGGCAGAGCGTGGCGATGGATGCAGCCGCGTCCGTGCGGGGAAACTTGCGTTTCGGCGTGTATTAGAGCTTTAACACACCGTAATACGTGGTAATTAGTGTAGTTACAGTCGCCCCCTGACCAGCTGATTGGTATCTCCTGGGAACCACCGAAGGGGCCGGGCAGCGAGCAGGAGGGTGATCAGAGAGAACAAATGTAAAAGGACGTTGGGAAGTTGAAAAGCATGCTGCAAAGGGGCTCTCCTACCTGGGCGAGCAGCCTGAAGCTCGCGATTAAAACCATCTTTATTTTTCAGGCTAGTTTGCTCTTCACTAAACAATACAAGGTTCGCTGTGTTGGCTTTTCTGATTTATTTCCCCCGCCTCAGCGTGGGAATTACACTATTATTTTTAATCAGGTTTCACTTGTAAGATTTTTAGGCACAAACCCCACATTGGTTTGCCTAAAAAATCAAACTAGAGATATTTTTCCTGATACCGAAATTTTCTTAAAGGCTGTCGTAGGAAATCTAGTAATAGGGTCCCACTTTCATTTATCTATGCTACTTCAAATAAATGTGAGTAGAAAAGTCAGTGTAATTTGTTTTATAAAGTCCAAATGGTTAAAAAAGAAAATATCCTCAGAAATGCAGGTTCTGTCTAATCCGTACAATGTGAGCAGCCAAGCAAGAACAAAACAATCCCTGCAAGATGACAAAGGCTTCTCAAATTCAATAATTAAGCATAAAAGCATCTCTAAGAATTTGCATGGAAAGCAATCTGCCCTTGGGGAAAGTGCGACTAAAAACTTGCAAAAATGTGGAACTGAAAACGTTGGTCCCTGTGATCGCCAGGAACATGCTTCGTTTGCTCTATATTCTGCTAGACAGCACTCAAAAAGAGGGGACATGATTGCGGCCAAGGTTTAAAAATGAAGAGCTTTGTGCCTTTTCTTTGGGCGGCTGCCCACTGGTTGTCTGCCCAATGCCCTCCTGTCCAGGACAGTCCTTACTGAGCCTCCGCCAGCTTTTCCTCTATGCTCGGGACATTTTCTTGTGCCGCTTCCAGAGAAGGAGGGATATTTATTGTTGGAGGAGCGGGAAGCTGAGGACGGAGAGGAAATAGGGCAGAGATGTTCCTGTGGTCTTACAAGTTTCAGCTGGGTCTCCGGTGCTGCTCTCAGCCTGTTGGGTTCAGCGTCTCTGGAGAAGGGTTTGCGGGTAAGGGCACGTTATCGGGATTTGGAATATCCCTGACTTTCTGCACCGTGTCTTCGGTTTGAGTTAGTCTGAAAGTCATCTCTTGGCTTAACGTGGTTTGGGGCCAATGCCATAAACTGGTGTTGGCTCTCCCCCAAAGTTTCTTAAATCTTTCAGACAATAAAGCCCGAGTTTTAGATTCATCATAAAAATTTATAGCCTGCCGCAGCTCTGGATACACTGTGAGTGCACAGACCCATTTGTGACCTTTTTTAATTCTATTTTTTTTTCTCTTCTGCCTACATTCTCTCTTCCTTTGGCTTAATTTCTGCTTTTACAGCACCAACAACTCAGGCAAGAAGCTGTACAGATGTTCTCTGCTACGACAACGCTGCTATTAGGGTCATAATGCAACAATTCGGTCTAATGGTTATTATTGTGCTGGCTGACTTCAATAATGCACTTTTAAATCAAAGGGCCTTTGAAGCTTTATTTCCATTGTATTAGACAAATAAACATAGAAGATTTTCACGAACATAAAAGGCATTCACCTTGTAATGTTTCTGGGCTTGTTAGTCTCACCAATTTGCGTTGTTTTGTTCACATAAAGGATCAGAATGCCCTTTTGCTTGCTTTTACATACTGCGTGCCGATCTTGGGGGTGAGCAGCTACGAATGCCCGGTGCTGCTGGTGCCGTCCCTCTGCCTGCTGAATCACAGCTGGCAGTTTGCAGCCTAACTTCTGTCTTCAAATAACCAGAAGAAAAACCCACTACTTTCATTCATGCAGAATGTTTACTTGCCTCTTGGAAATGCCTTATTTATTTCAGTGGTGTCTGTGCAAAATATGGGAGGGCACTAAAGCTCAGAAGGAGCTTAATTTTTAGTGTACCAAATAATCCATTTAAAATCTTAAACGAGTTCATGCTGAGAAGAAAACCCTTAGAAGTCAGAGCATTGGCAAGACAAAGCTCAGAACCAAACCTAATGATTATTTGACTAACCAGCCCTTCATTAGTTTATTTCTCTAATGAATTGTTGAGTTGTACTGTGTAGACATTTCAGAATACATTTTGAAAAGCACAACACTGGCCTTAGATTGCAAAAATATAATAGTAGTAGTAACATAATAATAATAGTAATAAGCACACAAAATGCTGCATAAACACTAATTAATCCTCAGCGTCCCCAAGCAGCAAGCACAGAAGGCAGGATGCTCAGCACATGTAGTGATTTGAGGTAAACAGTATAATTACACCGAGTAAAAGATGACCTTATTCCAAATACAGCCCACAGTACTTGTGGCTACTCTGCTCTGTGTTACAGGGGTTATTCACCTGAGACAGACAAACTAAAATCTGGTCCCTGACCAAGTTTTCAACAGATGCGTTGATCCCAAACAGTTGAGAGCAGGTATTAGGAGAGGGAACAGAGTTATTTAAATCAACAAAGCTAACACCTGAGGGAAGTTATCCAAATGCTGGTGGAAGGTGCTTTGCAGGGTGGCGATGCTGTCAGCAGAGTTTGCCACACCTGGGGCTCTCAGTCAACACAGAAGCAGCTGTGAGATCTCAGCTGCGGCTGAACCCCCAGATCATTCGGGGGGAGCAGAGGCGTGCTGTGGAGACCTGTGCTGCCTCGGCACACTTGGCGCATAGGCGCTCTGCGGAGAGGGAGTGATTTTGCTCTGTCAGTCCCAGCCGTCACGCAGACGCTACACCTGCAAGGTTTCTGATAGCTCATACAGCCGCTCCCTGAGCATCCAGCGATAGGTGTATTTTTAAGGAAGCTTTAATTTATCACCCTCCCTTCCTGCGCAGGTTAGCAGTCCTTGCACAAAGGTGGATGAGGATTACAAAGGTGAGTGGTGCCTCCTGGCTCTGCCCTGGAAAAGGGCTTGGCGAGGTGGGAGCATCGTTTCAGGTTCACCTTGGCCCCTTGCTATACCGGTGCCGGGAGAGCTAAAGAAGATGAGTGGATTTGGAGAGAAGGTTTAAAAAAATAAGGAAGGTGAGGGTTAAAGGCTCAAAGATTGAGCACAACATTCAGGTGTGTAAAAGCCCTGTTACAGCCACAATGCAGGTCTATTAATAAAAGTTTCAGCTTTTGATGGAAAACCTGCCCTTTCAGTAATTACTGTTGCAAGAGATGTTGTGATGCATGCAGGTTACAACTCAAAGCAAATATCCTTTTTCACACCATGCACTTGTCTGTGTTTGTCTCTCATATAATTAGAGCTTTTTTTCACAGGGTGACACAATCTTAGTTTGATAAAATGCTGCTACTTCCTTTTCTTAGCTGTCCTTTCTGTGGGTCGCTCCAGAAATCAAAACGAGTTTGCCACAACTCTCAGCAGTGCCTTGCTCTGTGACGAGTCAGACGGCTCAGAAATACTTCATGATAAGGCTCAATAGGCATGAAAGGAAAAAGAAAAATGTGGTGAGTGATTTCTGCCTTTACTTGATACCCACATAGTGAATGGAGTCCCACGGCCACCCGGCTGGTGCCCTGCCATCACCTGCACTGAGCTGCTTCTCCCTGGGCATGGAGCAGGCTGCTGGGTGAGCGTGGGGCTAGCTCTCCCGCGTGTCCCCTTCCTCCACTAAAAAGGGCAGTTCAGCCTCCCTGGCCTAGTTAATCCTTCCTCTGCTGAGATTGCCAAAACCAAGGCTATCAGTGTGCCAAATCCTGTGGTTTTGCAAGTTTTTTTGATCATATATCGTTCCTCTGGAGACTGTGGCTGCTGAAATTTTATTACCCGAGTCCTCTAGCTTTTGTTCAATCCTATTTGGAAAAAAGAAAAAATTCCAGCCCTCAGGGCTGGAAAGAAAAGCTTAGGAAAATGAACCCTAAATGGCCTGGCATTCAGACCAATAAAAAGAGCCTGGCATCATTTGTCATGTAAATAACAAGCTTTTAAAACAAATATTTCACATTCCAGTAGCGCTGAAAACTTCTGTTTGTTAAATCCAGTTCTCCTGCAGCCCGGATGACTGGGATTGAGGCTTGACGCCAGCCTTTCCCGGCCTGCAAAGCACCATCACCATCCTCTTCCTCAGAACTGCCGGTTCTGAAACAACTTTTTAATGTTGAGAGACGCAGTTCGGGCTCTGAAGGCGAGTTGGATTCCTCCCAGCTCTGAAGGTGTTTCATGGAGAGCAGTTCCCTGCTTTCTGCATGTCCCCTGGCCACGCTTTTAACGGGTAAGAGGATGCTCTGGCACGTGGGTCTGGCAGCTGGGATTTCCCATTTACCTTTGCACATCAGGGATATGTCCAATGCCAGGCTGGTGACACAATGACTTTGGCAGCGGTACGTTGAACTTAATTATGGCATATTATCCAAAAGATGTTAATATAAATGTAACTAAACTGGTGTGGACCACTCTTTCTGGAGTGCGTGTCAGGCGTGCTGGGGGTTGTGTGCTGAAGTCTTGTTTCCTGCCCAGAGCTGGCTTATTTTTGTAACACAGTAGTTTTCAGTAAGTTTGTACTGAGAAAAGTGCTTGGCTAGGGCTTTTACTGGTAAAAACAAACAAACCTAAAATGCTTTGCTCAAATTTTTACTGGCATCAGTAGATGAAATACTTTCCTCAGTTTCATGCTGCAAGCAAATATATATTGATAAACTAAATTGATTCCTTGATTAATTAAAACGCATCATACATTCTACCAGAGAAGAATAGAGCATTCATCCCTAGAAATCTTTATGTGAAAAGATGATGTTTTTAATCTGTGATAGCCAGCGTGTGTGGACACATCCTGGTGGGAGGATGGGGCTGGGCAGAGCTGAGGCAGGAGGGTCAGCCAGAAACACAGGCAGTCATCTGTGCAGTGGTCTCCATTTGAATACGTGATGCCTCATTTGGAAAATACGCGACAGAAATGGGAGAGAAAGATCCTGTTGTTAGCTGCTGCAAAGTAGGAGGTCGGTCACAGTTGCACTAAGGTTTTGGAGACCGAGTGCTAGCTGGAGGAAGATTGGGCAGTAAGCGTCCCATCCATCACAACTGGGCTTGAGGTCCTTCTGTATTTGCTGTCCTGTGAACCTTAATGACAGCTCTTGGAGCTGTGCGTTCCTCAGTGCCCTCCCACGGCTGCCAGAAGCACTTGTCCAAGCAGCAGTTGTCTCAAAACCTTTTGTCCCTTTCTTCTAAACCATCTTTGTGTCCTTGGTTTTCAGGTGGCACCGCACAGCATGAGGGTTGGGACCTGCTGGCCATCCCCTTCGGCAGATCTCTCCAAAATGCCTGGTACCCAGGGCTCTCCCCAGGAGGGGAAGAGATCCCAGGCTGCTGTTGGAAGCACAAAGAGGAGACGTGGCAGAGGGCTGACGTTTTGAGTATGCCACTACGGGTGCGTGCGCCAGCAAGCGGGGACTGGCTGAGTGCCAATGCTTACCCAGTAAACTGCCATCCCGTCACTGTCACCTCCTGGCAGCGGAGGACACTCTGGTAGATGCAGCATTCAGTGGGGCACGACGCACTGTGGGAAGGTAGTTGGCAGGGGGTCAGCGGTTTGCTGCACAAACTTTACGATGTAATTTACTGAGGTGTAATCACCACTGACTCCAAGACTAAAAGCATCCTTGTTAATAGCCCAGTTACTTCATGCTAAAGAATTGCACCAGGTGGATGCAGATCTCTTTACATCCCTACCAGCTGGCTTACTGTGAAGGAAATCCTCCTGCAAGGAAGCCCTGAGAGAAGAGGTGTCCGTAATGCTAAAATTTAACACTACTTTTTCTCAAAACTTGCTCAAATTTTAGTTTCACCTGGCCAGATAGCAGAAATCCAGATCAAATCTTATTAAAACATCCCATGGTTTATAACTGCTCAGAAATCCCGCTGCCAGGATGCTCTGCAACAGTTATGCTGAGAAAAAGCTCAAGCCCTAAAGCTGGGGCTGAGCAAGCTGCTGGACCCAAGGGGAGAAGACATCAACTGAGCTCTAAGGACAGACGGCGTTCGGCCGAATGCTCCCGTCCAGACAGGCAAAACTCCCACATAAATCAACATAATCTTAATGACTGCATATAATCTACCCGCAACATATACACTACAGGAGAGGAGCCGCCATTCGTAGGATTACCCCAGTGTTATATTCGTAGACCTGGGATTTATGGCGCTGACGGGTGGTTTATACCTATTTCAATTTAAGGAATGTAAATGCATCGTGAAAATAAGTAGCAACAACCCAACCCCTGCAAGTATGCCTTAGCACACCTTAAATGCCATATAATTACATATTCTTCTGGTTCATATTCATGCATCACCTAAAAATGTACTTACTAGCACACTTTTCTAAGAAAGGCAGAAGCAGTTTGGAGGGATGGGGAATATGTGGGGCTGCCTCCTCTCCCCCCCAGCAGTGCAGCGGCCTCCATCCCGAGGAGGTTCGCTGCACTCACAGAACAGATCCGGACGCCCTGCCTACGTCTGTCCTCACCGGCTCTTTCTGGGGGGCAGCAAGGTGAGGAAATCTCGCCCCAGTTCCACTGCTAAGCAAAGATACCGCCACTTCCTATCAAACTTACAGGATCCAGAGAAAAGAAAGAAAGTAGAGGGTTAGGATTTGAAAAAGTGAAGCTGCTTTTGAGTTATGATGCAAAACCTACTTTTTTTTCTTTGCCTTCCTAATATAATTTCCAAATCGATTTTTAGAGTTTCATGGGGGGGGGGGGGGGGGAAGATGTTCAATGATGCAAGGCTGAAATTTTCTGTGACATTCAAAATTCCAAAATTTTATGGCCGACTTCCAAGCCTGCCGGTGCCGGGGTACGATTACCAGGGGAAGTCAAGACCTTAACTACCGCCGCAGAGGCTGAACAGCCGCGGTTTAAATGTCACCGCTGCCTGCCGTGGAAAAATCACGCTTTTGAGCAGAACTGGCTGCCCTCAGCAGGAGAAGAGGAGAAGTGCAGCTGGTCAAACGGCTCGGTGCCCGCCGCGGGGGGCTGGCGGGGGCTGCAGCCGCCCTCCCTCTCCTTCTGCGCCCTCGGAGCAACGACCCCGGTCCCCGAGCGCTGGGGGGGGGGGGACGACGGGACACAACACACTCAGTACCGGGCCGGCGGCGTGTCCCTGATGGGGACTGGGATCGGAAAGAGCGGGTTAGGGCGCGAAGGTATTCTGCGAGTGCCATCCAGGGGACGAGAGCTGTACTTCAGCCGCTGCTCGGGGCCCGGGGCGGGGGGGGGACCTCGGGGAAGGCCGGGGGGGTTAAAGCGTGACTTTCTGCCGTTGTGGATGTTGATTAGGAGGAGGCAACCGAAGCGAGGGGCCCGAAGCTTTCTAAAGCCCACCCAGAGCTCAGCCTATCCACAGGACGGGGATACAAGTGGAACTGGTAAGGTGAGAAGGGTCAGGAGTTTGTGAGGTGCCCGTAACCTCCGCAGCCGGTCTAAGATCCGAATTTAGGCCGTTAGAGTTTGTGTCCCCCCCCTCAGGGCCCCTCCGCTGCGGGGCGGTGGGGGTGGGGGGGTGGCAGAGAGCAGCCCCGGTGGCCTCTCGGGCTCCTCAAACCGTGGGGCTATCGCTCGAAAAAACGCCTGAGCCTCAGAGGGAAAACCCGCCCCACGCTGCTGCCGGTCACCATCCCGGGGCTACCGGGTGTTGAACGGTGATAACACGCGAAGGAGCAGCGAGAAAACGCGTTTTTCCTTCCTCGTCATATAAATGAGTGAGGGGAAAAAAATCCTGTTTTCAACTGTTGTCACCCTCCAGGTGCTTTAACGGGAAACTTTTCCGCTGTGCGGCTGCGGTGGCCCGGGGCTGCCCGCGGGGACCGTGCCCCCCCCCCCCCCGCCCCGTCCCGTCCCGTCCCGTCCCTCCCCGGGGTCCCGTTCGCCGCTACCGGCGCTAGGATGGGGGGGTGGCCGTGCCCGGGCAGGGAGCGGGGATGGAGGGGAGGGACCGGGGGCCGCCGGGGCTCACCTTGAGGATGAGCGGGTTGCGGAACATGCTGTCCCGGGCCACCCCCAGCCGCTCGTTCTCGCTGCCCGGCTCCACCTCGGCCAGGGACAGCGGCCGCCGCGGGGACGCAGCGCCGCCGCCCGCCATGTCGCCACCCGGGCCGCAGCACGCCGCGGTGAGGGGAGCCGGGGCCGAGGCGGGCGGCGTCGCCCCGCCCGTGGGCGAGCAGCCCCGCCGACGGGGCCGGGAGGATCTCGCCGTGGAGCTGCAGCTCCCGCCCGTCAGCGGAGGGGCGGGCGGGCGGGCGGGCGGGCGGCGGCGCCCCGTCTCCTAGCAACCGCCGTCCCAAGCCGTCGGTCCGTCGCTTTGATGGGTCCGGCTGGGGCCGCTTCCGCCGGGAGGCGGCGGGGAGGGGGGAACGGAGAGTCCGGTAGCAGGGTGCGGGAGGGGGGCGGTGTTGCGAGCGGCGCCGGGGGAGCGCGCGCGGCGCGGAGGTGCGGCGGGAGGCCGCGGGCGGGACCGTTACCCCGGCGGGGGCGGCGGGACGCGCTGTCCCGGCCAGGGAGGGGGGGGAGGCCGGCGGGGAAGGCGTCGGGGGTCCTTGAGGGGACTGTGGTTTCCCCGCCTCGGCCCACCCCGGTGCCACCGTAGAGGTCCGTGGCTCCTCTGGGTGCCTCCCTCGGTAATCCCGGAGGGAGGCGGAGGGTAAGGGCGGGCCGGCCGGTGGGCGGAACGTGGCTTCGCGCAGGGGGTGCCACGGGGCCCTGTCCCACGGCCCACCCTCAGGCGCGCTGGCGGCCTCGGCTTGTGGCCCGCGGCCTAGCTTTCTTAGCAGGGTGCTGGGGCGAGCTGCCTGGCGGTGCGTGGTCCGGTGACCGTCCCCCGAGGCTGCAGGGCGGCCGCTTCCCGGCGGCTCGGAGGTCGTGTCTGGTACCGCTCAGCGCTGGAAACTCTGTTGGGGATGTGAAATTCGAGGTCTTGTGTTTCAGAGGTGATGGGATGTTGTTCTGTGGGGGTTTTTTTATGTGCTGGCCGTAGAAAAGGTGCTTAAAAAACACTTCCTGCCTGCTCTGTGTACCTGTGGTTTTCAGGAATAGATTTTTTCTGGTTACAGAGTCCGGTGGAGCTGGTGGGTCTTGGCTGGGCTTGGGCCTGTTTGAACGTGGGCAAAGCCAGTCAGAAGCTTCTAATCGGAGAACTCGGTTTTAGCGCTGACTGGTTTAATATTTCTTTATTACTTTTAGCTTGTTGCTGTTTCAGTGCTGAAAGCAGAGTTGAATACAGCAGTCTGTCATTGCTTAGTTATTCAAAATCAACTTAAAGCTAATAGTTATTAAAGTGTATCTTTGTTATAGGAAGGCAGTTGTAAGGCTGAATACAGCCTGTGTGATGCACATCTGATGAAGAAGGTGTTCCTTTCTCATAGTCACTTTCCAAGATTAGCTGGATTGAAAAGTAAGTATCTTTATTCTGTGTTTCTAAGAAAATATTGAGTAGTTCCATAGTATTTTTATGTCTTGGGGTTTTTTTAAATTTTAATTTTTTTTTTACTGTGTTACAGTGTGTAATGGTACATAAGTTTTACTCGAGTGCTATAATCTATGCTTTTTATTTAAGGTAAGAAAAAATATGACAGAAAAAGCAAGTGCAGATGATTTTCAAGTTCAGGATTTTTTCAAGAAGAAGAATAAGAAAAAACACAAAGAACGCAATAAGAAACATGAAAATGATGAACGAGAAAGTATACAAAACGCAGAGCTTAGCCGTGCCTCTTCACTGCTGTTTGAAGATCGAGCAGCACAGAGTGGTGAAGGCTGTAAGAAGAAGAAAAAACACAAGAACAAGCGGGAGAAGCAACAGTCTTCGTTAGATAATTCTTGTGTAGGACTGGAACATGAAACTAGTAATGAAGCTGGAGTGGATGCTTCCCAAAAGAAAAAGAAAAAAAAGAAGCGGAAGCATAACGACAGTGCAGATGAGCACAGTGAGGTAACTTGTGTCACAGTAAATCCGCATAGCACTGCTAGTTGTCAGGAGATCAATGCTGATTACGTTTATTTAAAACAATCTGTTAAGAAGAAAAGGAAAGATAAATTGCCTGAAGAGGGTGAGGTACACGAGCTGCCTACCTCAGAAACATACGATAAAAATGACAATAAAAGATCAAAAAAGAAGAGGAAGAAGAAAAGAGGCAGTAGTACCCAAGATATGCTGGAAGACACAGATGTAGCCGTTGGCCAGTCACTGTTGTCATCTCCCAAGCAAAACAGGCAAAGGGAAGACACAGTCTTGCCGTTACCTACAGAAGAGGGTGGTGTGGCAACGCCCCAGCAATGGCACGAAGATGGTGGCCGTGATGCTTCTCCTGCCGTGAGTGAAGATTCTATGGAGGTACCTGCTAATTTTTCTAAGCCGACTAAAGCAGCTGATCCATCTCCTCGAAAAACTCCGGTGCGTGCTAGAAAGGCAAAAAAAAGCAGCGCTTTTGTCATGGAAGAAAGCTCTTCAGAATCTGATGTAATGTAAGTTTAGGTTTTGTGGGTTTTTCTCCTCTTCCCCCCATCATGTTTCTATCACATTACTTGGGTCCCAGATTTTTCTTCGGTCTGTTTGTATGTGTTTTTAAAAGCAACTTCAAAAACCTTTACAGTATGTTAAGATGTTCTGGAGATCTACTTTAAGAGCTTAGTTATCTTGTGAAGATACAATGAAAATTTGTAGGAAGCCACTACTATTGCCTTCAACATAGATTATTTTCTTCTATTTAAAAACTGTAGGTATAGAAATGATTTATGTGTAAGCGATTCATATTTAGTAAGAAGAAAAAAAGGGGGAAGAAAGGGATTTCATTTGTTAAATTTGGTTTTTGTAGTGAGCATAAGCATTTCTACCAAGCAACTAGTAAGGTCAACTACAGAATTTAATGTTCTGTGCAAACAATGCTCATGTAAGTAGCTCTTGGTGCTTTTACAGTGTCTAGAACCCACAACAAGAGCACTAGTAAGAGACAGATGGAAAAGTTCTGTGTTGTCAGTGGTAGCAAGAGACACTATTTCTTCTGTATGTCCACGTGTGAGAGTTTTGTGGGAAAGGTGCAGATTTTCAAACCTTCAGCAAGCTCTTTGAATATTGTAAGTATAGAAATTTGATAATAAATCATGTCTGTGTTAAAAGGTTGGAAATACAAGGGGGTGGATGCGTGAAGTATTACTTGTTCTTTAATTAATGAACATGTTAATTCTTTTAATGGTAGAGATACTAACAAAATCTCTGTTTTGGAGCTCTAGTGGTGTATTTTATTTTACTCCTTTTTTTTATATCAGGACACCGGAACCCTCGGCATCAAATAGAAAGAAGGACCAGAATAGTTCCTTTACTGAAATGGCAGCCTCTGATGAGCTTAGTCTGGATGATGAAGACTGCCTGGACTCTACCATGTGTTTAATCGTGGATCTGGATACTGCAAAACAAGAATTGGAAGAGTTTATTCCTCATGTGAGGAATATATCGGACAGTTCAATCAGGAAGATGGCTGGAAGAGACTTAGCGAGGTTTAAACAGTTTAAAAAACAAGGTGAGCTCTCAAAATATTGTTGCAGAGAGGAAGGACTGTGCAGCTGTGCTAATGTTTTGACAGAGAGAAAATAGTTTGGTTTTGTAATCGTGTCTGTCGCATCCATGGAGTCTGGTTCCCTTCGTTCCAATGGACATATCTTCTGTTTCTGTGCTTCGTAGCATCTACTTCCTCATTGTCAAATTACAGTCCAAAGCATACGTGTAAATTACCTGATCCCAGCTCTTGTTTTGTCTCTTTTCAGTTTTCTCTTTTCACCTTTTGAATTTGTTGATCTTTCATTATACCTTTGCTAAAACCTGAAATGTAATGCACAAGAGATGGTATTTGAGGTCTGCTTTTTTTTTTTTTTTTTTTTTAAAATAAAACTTTCTGTGTATTTTAGGTATTGCTGTCAAGTTTGGCAGATTTTCCCAGAAGGAAAATAATCAAATCCGGAAGAATGTTGAAGAGTTCTTACTGATTACTGGAATAGACAGTGCTGAAAAACTCCTGTTTACCTCGAGGTATCCAGAAGATAAGGACACTATCAATCGCCTAAAAGCAGAACATCTTTTTTGTGAAAAACTTTGTAAGTATTTAAGTTCTTTTTCAAATAGCTGAATGTTACGTTCCACAACCTGGTGATATCATGATGTATTTTCTAAAACAATTTTTTTATTGAAAAGCACTAATGTTGCTAAATTTGGCCGAAAAGGAGTATGCTGCTGAGAGTATGTAGTTGATAATCTGTACAGTATACTATTCTTATTATCTTTTCTTGGGTATGAAGAGTTTAGAGATTAAAATATCATCGTGACCAGCAGCACTTACAGACTTTCAAACTTGCATTTGGGCTTTATGGCTTAAGGTGCGTTATTTGTTAGGCTTTAATTAAGCATAGTGATTTATTAATGGGAGGTGTGATTAAGTCCTGTCTGAAATTGTCAACTGTTCTTAGAGCACATAAATAGGTGGCAGGTTTAGGGCTGAGTGATGGCAGAAACTGAAAGAAATTAGGTCATTAGCCAAAGTAGGTAGTTGTCGTGGTTTAACCTCAGTTGGCAACTGAGCACCACCCAGCCACTCGCTCACTCCCCCCCGCCCCAGTGGGATGGGGGAGAGAATCAGAAGAGTAAAAGTGAGAAAACTCGTGGGTTGAGATAAGAACAGTTTAATAATTGAAATAAAAATAGTAATAATAGTAACAATAATAATAAAAGAATATACAAAGCAAGTGATGCACAGTGCAGTTGCTCACCACCTGCCGACCGATGCCCAGCCAGTCCCCGAGCAGCGGCCCCCCCGGCCAGCTCTCCCCCAGTTTATGTACGGAGCATGACGTCCCATGGTATGGAATGTCCCTTTGGCCAGTTGGGGTCAGCTGTCCTGGCTGTGCCCCCTCCCAGTCAGTAGAGCATGGGAAGCTGGAAAGTCCTTGACTAGCGTAAGCACTGCTCAGCAACAACTAAAACATCGGTGTGTTATCAACTTTATTCTCATCCTAAATCCAAACCACAGCACTATACCAGCTACTAGGAAGAAAATCAACTCTATCCCAGCCAAAACCAGGATAGTAGTTTTCCAAGATGCGAGGAAAACAAATGAAATTCTTATGGCTAAGATTCTGTTTGCAGGAGGAGCATCTCTTCTCTTTCTCTTTCCTCATTTTGTTAGGCTTCCTTTGGTTAGAAAACATTCACACTTTATATGGGAAACATGCTCATTTTGTAACATCTCTGATGAATCTACACAGTGCACTTTCTCAGTGGCTTTCCGTTCTGTGTTTGTTCTGTATCGTTAGCATAGGCAAGACAGAGTAAATGACAACCTGTAATGGATTTGGATACTAGCATTTATTTAAGGATCAATGAGCCTACAGATTTGTTCCTCCTTGATTATTTCACACACACGATCATTCCCTCTGCATCGTCACATTTGCTTGGTGTTGACTTCCCTTCCCATCTGGGAGATTGCTCCTGGTGTGGGAAAATTGGGCAGAAAGTCACGTCAGTGTTATGTGAGTTGCTTGCAGTTACCTGTCCTGGGCATTGCTGACCAAGACCGTTATGTGTTCCCAGGTGTTGGTCTCTGTGGATCTTCCCCCACCTCAAGGATCTTTCCTTCAGCCAAAATCTTCACTTTGTGTTTTGCTGGACGTCCCCAGTCCCTGGTTTTCCCCACTGAACTAGTGTATAAGCAGAAGCACAATATCTCATCAGCCTCCTGATTGGTGGCTGTCTCGTCTCTCTGTTGATGGGAGTATTCAGTATGTCACTTAGATTTGATCCAGATGTTATCAAAATTTACAGCCAGTCCATACAATTTGTAGGTAGGTAGTAACAGGTTTGTGCTTGAGAGTTCAAACGTTCAGTTTTTGGTATTCACCCACACCTAATGCAGACATACACAATTATTTACCAGCTGTCGGCATTCACAATCTTACCACAGTCATAACTGATATCTTTGAAACTCCTCGGGAGATTCTGTTCAGACCATTTCCTCTGCAGTTACTGAAGTGTTGTAGAGTACGTTCTCCTGAATGGAGAGAATCCATCACTGGCAGCACAGTTGTTACCGTAAGTCGGCAGATGAAAAACTCTCTAAGACTCAATTTGGAGTTTTGGAAAGCAGGCATTCTTTAGTGTGGCGCTGGGTGCAAGGTGGAATTTCCACAAATCAAGCACACCTATGCCGAGATCACCGTTACATTTATACACAAGAATTACAGGGTAGTACGCTCCCAGTTACAATGATTGGTTAGTGATTTACATATAATTGTAGTATCGGTTGTGTCATTCTCTTCTGTTACTACGCTTGCGCAGGGGAAGGGTCTTCACCTGGGCAAGGGTGGTCTTGAGCTGTGGGTGTGTTTTTTAGTAGTATAATGAGGACAGTTCACTTCAGGATACCTTAAAAGTAAGTTTTGTTGCCAAGTTAGACAAATGTACATCTACCTTGTCAGGTTGTCAAATAACTCATCCTATATACAATAGAACCTCGGGGCTCTGGTTACGGTCCAGAGAATAAGGACTGAGGCTAACATGGTCCAGAGAATAGGGACTTCAAGCAACACAGCCTCGGATAACAAATAGCACAGCAGCCCATCCATAATGCTAACGTAGAGGCTAACTTCTTGAAATCAAGATGTTCTTATCGTTGTTTATTTCACAACCAAACATAGAAAGATTCAGTAAAACTTAAGATAATCTTCAACACAGTCATGAAAATGTATGTTGCTTGTTTTTGGTTTTGTTTTGGCTTTTTTTAAAGTGGCCTCACCAGCGTGAGAAATGTTTCTTAAAAATGAACCATTTACCTTCTAGCTGAGGGCATACCACGACCCTGGAGGCTGATCTATTATCGAGCAAGGAAGATGTTTGACCCAAATAATTACAAAGGGAGGTAAGCGAGTAATTTGAAAGAGTTTCTGAATGCTAATACCAGTTTCTGGTGTTTATTTGTACATTAAAAATGGATATAAATGAAGATAATCTCTCCCATTTGTGCCAGTTACTATGATTTAATTGACGGTTCATTTTTCTGACTAGCCCTTATCAGGTCCTCTGTTCTAACATGTGACTTGAAATGGTAGCGATGAGTAACATTGAAACGCCTGTAAAGGTTACAGCTCTTTTAAGATACTGGAATGGTTTGAATTTGCAGCTGAAGCTGTGCCCGTTTCCTCAACTAGGTATACTAAGGAAGAAAAAGAAAAATTAAAGAAGTATCATGCTCTGCATGGCAATGATTGGAAGAAGATTTCTGAGATGATGTCCCGTTCTAACCTCTCAGTTGCTATGAAATACTCTGAAATCAAATCGGGTATGTAATTTTAAGGAAAACAATTCATTCTGCGTATTTCAATTTGAGAAGTTATTTTAACTGTATGTTGTATGTGCCCTAAACTTTAGGAAAAAATCCCTAGAGTGGATTTTTTTAAAATTAATTTGTGCTGGTGGTTCTTTTTTCCAGACCACTGATTGCATTTTCATACAGAAGGGATAAGAACAGCCTCTGATAGAAAAGGGAAAAGAAGTGGAACAAATGCCACTCTTTATTAAAAGGAACTGGCATGTAAATAGATGCTTTCAGGGGGAGGGCGGGAGGAATTTGGCAACCGGGTTTTAAAAGATAGAAACTAGGGATCAGTGCTATTCTTTAGTGACTAGGCTGAACTTCTCTCAAACCTGGTACACAGAAGAGTTTCTGGGAAGTGTGTTAAGAAGCTGGTCCTGTAAATAAGAATAATGCAAAGTGAAGCATTGCTCTTTTGCCTTTTTTTCCCTAATCATTTATGATAAATTATGCCTTAACCTTATTTTTCTATTTTAGCTATTAATTATGGCCCTTGGTCAAAGGAGGAGACCCAGAAGTTAAGGCGTGCAGTGGAGGAGGTGATTAGGAAAAGAATGGAAACGGAAGATGCAAATTCTCTTTCATCATCGGAAAAGTCACATAGAGAGATCTTGATTGACTCTGAGAAACTGTACCAGAAATTACCATGGACTGAGATTGAAGCTAAAGTGGGAACTCGATATTGGAGACAATGTAAACAGAAATGGTAAGGTTTTATACTAAACTGAGATAGTAAAATGTGTTCTGGGGAGTATTTAACTCCATTCTGCAAAACTTTGTACCACGATGATTGATAGGTAATAAATAGGTTGTAGGCTACAGAAGGGGTGTTGCAAATAACTCTGCTAGCTGTGGTAAGTTTTCTTCTTGCTGTCATAGTGAAGCCTGATTTCTGCTTCTCTGTGGCAGCAGTAGCATCCTGAAGACACTTCTTTTTGATGCTTAGAATTTATTGAAATGATAGAAACCTTTTTTTGTGTTTTCAAAGGACTACAATTTTAACAAACAAGATGACCAAAGGGCAGCAGTTATATAGGGGGACCAAAGGATTACAGGCCAAGATCAATCTTATTAAAAGGTATAGTTCAGTTACTGGAATGTTTTTGTATCTCTTACTGTTCTGAGTTGTGTTTATAAAAGCTTGCAGGGTGAGAACAGCACGCCTGCAGTTTCATACAGGTTTCGCAACCGCTTTTCTGTATTACGTTCACAGATTGTATGAGATGAAAGTGGAGGATGCTAATGAAGTGAACTGGGAAGAACTCAGTAACACTATTGGGTAAACTTTTTTCCCCTTTTTGTATGGATACAAAGGATAGTTGAAGCAGGCAGTCTTAAAAATTCCACAAAAGAATCAAAGTTCTTAGGCCTCTGCAACTATAGAAAATGTCATTTAGTTTGGTAACGTACAGTTGTATATCTTTGCGTAGTACTGAGCAATAAACCATGCCTATAAGCTCTGAAACTTAATTTTAACTGCCTCAGGCAAACCTTATTGTATTCCCAGCACACTCTGTGTACTAAAACTGTGTTATGTAGTCTGTGCTAAAGTCTTTGATAAAAGACTTTTCCAGGTATTAACTAACACAGGAAAAAGGGATATTTATAGGAATGTGTAATACAACATCATAGTCTTCTTCCAAACAAACTAGGTGTTGAATATGAAATTACCAATACTGTGAATGCTATACTTTCTCTACAGTGCTTTTTTTTCCTTTTCCACATACTTTCAGTTTCATTTACCATTTTTTCATTTACTTTCATTTTCTACTTTTCACTAAACATATAATACATATGCATAATGGCATGGTTTAGGTTCTTACCTTCAAGGGGAACTTCTGTCTTGAAAAACTGTTTTGATTAGGGTTTGAAATCCATCCTTTCTACCTAAAGCTAAGATACTGTTTGACTGGCGTCACTCTCATGAACGGATAACTCAGTAACAGCTAAACTTTGTAATAGTTCCTTGCACCACTAATTGTTTGAACTCTTCTCTTTTCAGAGATGTCCCTAAAGCCTATGTTCAAGCAAAATTTTATAAGCTAAAAGTCTCCTGTGTCCCTTTTTGGCAAAAAAAGACCTTTTCTGGTCAGTATCCCAGGTGTTTGTATATACTCCTTAAGGTTTTTGCTTGAATCTAAGACAATATGTATTATAGTTCAATTCTTCCTTAATTAGCTTTCCCCTAAGTAAATCGGCTAAAATCTCAGGCTTTATACTTCTTTTACTAAATGCCTTTTTTTTACTTATTTAATAACAGTTTACTTTCAATGGCATCTTCATGCAGTGCTTGTCAACCTCTTCTCTTTAGTACCTTGGCTTTAAAAGTTTAATGACTGTGCCTTTTTAGTTTATCTTTGCATGTATGTATGTGTCTGATCTACCCTGCAGCCACTGCGATTGCTATGGAATAGTGAGATTTTTTTCTTACATTTGACACTGACAAAATAATTTCTGTCTGTGAGATCCTGTTTCCCCTAGGCATCCAGCTCCCCTACAGATCCAATTAAGACTACTTTTTTTTTCTTTTTTCAAAGAAATTATTGATTATCTTTTTGAAGAGAAACTTCCAGAACTTGAAGAAAAGTTAGAAAAAAGGAAAGGGAAGCACCTTAGTTCTGACAATTCAACAGCCAGGCAACAGAAGAAGGCTTTCCGACTCAGTGACATTTTTGACTCCAATGAAGAGAGTGATTAACTGACTGCCTTAAAACCAATTCCTAGTCTGCATATTTAACTGCAAAATGGATCTGGTTGCAAGTGGGTGCAGATCAACAACTGCAGGTACACAGGCTATCTAATAATGGAAAAAGTAGAGATACGCATGTCTGATTTTCTTGTTTCATATTGAAGACTGAGATAAATACAGTTTTTGTGCCACCTTTTGTTACCTTAATTTAGCTCTGGTTTTAGAAGTCTTTTTAAGCATCCAAGTTGCTTTCTGAATGTCTCAAAAACAGTATTTTTTCCACTGCTTTGTTTTCTATGGCGTTGAAAGCTGCTGTTTACCCTTTGTGCATGAACTTGATTTTCAGAACTTTAATGAATTTTACATCATTTTTAAAAAAATAAATTCATGGAACTGAGAAAAGGCTTTCAATTTGCTTTTAAATCTCTATAATAAACAAATCTTAAGACATCTGTGTTGATGGAAACAGCACAACTTTGAGTTTGGTTTTTTTTTTAACAGATATCTTGTTCTTAAAAGCAACTGATTTTTATTTTTGATGTAGATTTATACTTTTATCAGCCCCTCTAGAGAAAAGGGATATTTGTCCATTACTATTCACTTCATAAATTGTAATGTCATTTCATGCTAACCAGAACAATGCATTTAAAATGTTTTTGTTAATATTTGGAATACAGAGAGAAAATGGACAGTGTATATATATACATACATATATATGTATTTTTACTGTGCCAAGGAGAATTTCTACATTTTAATAAGAAAGTTGAGGGATAAGATGGAGGTTGTACTCATGTCATTGTATGATATTTTTAACTATCTGCCTAGAGTGATTATTTGTAAACTGACCGAATGAATGTTTTTGGGGAAAAAAAAAATCTTACTGTGTGTGTAAAGTATTTGTATGGCTTGTTTATATTTCCTATCTGCTGTATTAGAAAGTAATGCAAGACGACTTGGTCTCTGACATGCTGCTTTTTGGTCATTTTCATAAGTGAGAATTTCCTTCTTTAATTTTAATAATTGTTATTGAAAATGCAGAACTTTCAACGGCTTGAAATCAAGGCCTTGTTGGAGGTTCTTCTGGATTGTGACTTATAGCAAAGGATGTTAAATGAGAATTTTCCATATTTAACTGTAGTCTGGCTTTAGTCTCTCTGAAGATAGAAAACAAATGTGATTTTGTGGGACAGGCAGGATACCCCATGAGATCAGCCACCCCTAAGTTTTTCCAGCCAAGAGGTGAAACAGGGTGGGGGAAACATGTGCCAGCTGCCTTGCACTTAGGTCTTTGACTTGCTTCTGTTGCCTTACGGGTTTGAAGGTTAAAAGCTGAAGAACTTGAATTTTTAAATCTAAGCGGTTTGTGTTTTTCAAGTTTTTTTTTTTTTTTCCTGGAAGATGGAGATCCTCTGAATTTTCTGCAGGCTAGAGCACAAACGATTGCATGGCTGTAGAGTTTTGTAGAGTAGATCTCACAGAAATAAACTTCCGCCTCCGTAACAAGGTTTATTTTATCCTTTGCGTTAAAGGGAAACTTCTGAAGGAAGACTTTTTTGCTAATACGTTATTTTGCAGAGAAACTGCTTTTAATAAGTGAGTAAGCCAGGGCTGGAACTATAAACCTGACCTCTGCCACACAGGAAAAAAGGGAGACGCTGTCCATCTTCCCGCCGCCTGCCCTGGGAAGGGAGTAGGGAAACAATTCCTTACCTGCATCTCCTTTGGTAATTTGGTGTTTGTAATCTCTTTGCACACGGACAAATGGTTGCTTGGAGAAGGAGAGTACTTGTTGATCATTTCCCATCCGCTGAACAGTGGCACTTAAGAGGGCATAAGAAAGCAGCTTTTCCCTTTGCCATCATCTTATAAAGGCGCGTGGGAGCGCAGGTGGGGGAGGCAGTTGTTTCATGTGGGTGTTTGAATATTATTGAAAACAGAGCAAACTCCATGCAGAGGTTTAAAAAAAAAGCCAAACAAACAGGCTCCACAGAATGATGAGGGAAATAACATTGACAAAGCTTTGTGTATGGGGCTGCATTATAAATAAGAGCATGACAGATCCTTCACGTCGAAAAAGCACTGCGAGTCCCCTAAAAACTTCGGTGATTCAAGCAGATGTGTCGCTTCAAGCATTTTTCCTGGCGCGTTAATGGCCTGAATGGTGTTGTAAAAACAATAATTCTCGGCTGTGTGGCATTATCAAAGAGGGAGACAGCTGGGTTACAGGAGTTGTGTTTGCAGCAGAGAAGCACTTCAAAGTTGAGGAGCGTTACGGTGGCAGCAGCTGAAGATCAAACGGGGACCTGCCTTTTTTACCCCCTTCTCCCGTAAAGTCTTAAACAAGGAGTTGAAGAAAGGCAAGTAATCGCTGTTTGATTCCTCGGAGCCCCCCCGGGCTGGGGGACGGCGTCGTCCCTGTGACCTGGAGGGTCGGTGGATGATGGGGCTGGGACAGAAGCCTCCAGCGCAGCGGCTTCGTCTCCAAGGCCGGCGGGCAGGGGCCAGGCCTCAGCCGTGACAAAACCTTCCACCTGTGCAGGAAGAGGCGCAGGGGCTGCCGAGCTGTGTGTGGGAGCGGTCCCCAGTGCGTCGGAGGCCGTGAGGAAGCTTCCCCCCCGGGGGGTTATCACTTCAGGCTGCCGGGGAACGCCCCGCGGGTGGCTGGATCCTGGATTTGGGGTGGGATTTTTATTATTTCAGTGCTGAAGTAATTCTATCCTTGAGGCAGTGCACTTAGCGGTGCTCCTTGGGCCTCTGACACCGCTTACGTTTGTCATACTGCGCAACTCCCCCTTCCCCCACATCCCTGCGTCCCCCAGTTTCCCCCTACTCTTCCCTCGTTACTGGCCCTTTAAGGCGCCGCCGCTCTCCCCGAAGGGGCGGGGTTTGGTCGCTCAAAGAGAGGGGCCCACTTCCGCTGGCGGACTGGAAGTGCGGGGAGCGCCGCGGCCTGAGGCTGGGCCGGCGACGTCGCCGGGGCGGGAGGCCGGTGGCGGGGCGAGGTACGAGGGGCGGGACGGGACGGGGCTCGGCTCGGCTCGGCTCCCTCCCTCCCTCCCTCCTTCCCTCCCTCCCTCCTTCCTTCATTCCTGTGACTGCGCTGGCCTTTCCTGCCGCCTCCGCGGAGGAGGCCGGGTTCCTCTCGGGTTTCCTTTTGTCTCGGTCCCGCTCCCTCACGCCGCCTCAGGGGAGGCGCCGCCGGGTTGGGCCGGGGCCGCTTGGCGGGAGGAGAGCGGCGCGTTCCCCGGCTCGGGCGGCCTCCCTGGGCGGTGGGACCGGGCAGGGTTGCTCTGAGGAGGCGGCGTTTCGGGCAGCCGCGCGGGGTACGCCCGGGGCTCTCGCGGAGGAGCTGTTGGTAGGTGCCGGGGTGTCTCCGGGGGGGGGGGAACGGGTAGCTGGGGGCGGCTGCGGCGGCTTAAACCGGGAAACAGAAGCTGCCTTCGGCCTCTGTCTGGGCTTAGGCGTTTCAGGGAGCAGGTGTCGATGCTCATCAGCGGGCAGCCGTTGGAGCGTGTCGGTGGCGGAGCGGGGCAGGTAAAGGGGTCTGCTCGCAGCTGAGGCTTGGGTGTCCGCCTGCGGCTGTTGGAGCAGTTCCCTCGCCTGGTGTGCGCGGGTGCACGTTTACACCCTTTGGAGAAAAAGGTGAGGTAGATGCTGCGTTGCCCGCGTTTGAATGACAGAAGGGATTCAGCTGCAAATCATACTTACCGCTTATGTAAATGTGTGTTTAATATAAAGTATGTTAATCTAAATACCAAAGCAATTCTTAGTCGGTAACGTGTGAACTGATTTCTGATGATTACTGTTCTGCTCTAGACCTTTGAAATACCGTCAGGACTCGGTTGCCGCGGATGGATTACTGAAGGTACCGCTTTGCTGTGCTGTACTGGAGGTCACGTATGGCTGGAGGTGTCAGTCCCCTCCCTAGGTTCAGGGCAGCGCTGTTCTCTTTTCCACTATGTGACTTGGCACACCCACGCAGCGAATAGCTTCCTTTTCTAAAGGTAAATACCACAATTGTGTTTTTTCCCCAGTATGCATCAGGAAACATATGGTTTTGCTTTATCTAGATTACCCTTTAACGTTCCTTGTTATGCCAGATAGCAAGCAATTACTGTCATTCCTTTTACGTGGTTAGTTCAAGTGTTCATGCTTTTCTAGTATTCTGTTGAGTTTTTCAGACTAGTAGGATCTGAGATGACTCTATTGCTGCTTAGTGAAGAACTTCTGTTTTTAGAGGAAGCAAACTGTGGTGAGAATTTTATGATGCTTTCTAACTATAATAATAATGAAGACACGGAACTTCTGCATAAATATCCTTTGCTTTTGATAACAGGGATTTGTTGACCTATAAATTTCAGCAGGAGATTAAGAAAAAAAGCTAATTAAACTTTGTACTCATTAAACCTAGATTCCACAGATGCCAGTAAAACGATATAATGAACTTTAGCATTGTAGTTCTGGAAAGCGTGCATTAAGTGTGGACGAGCGTTTGTTTTGTATGTAAAGTGAATTTTCACATGTTGGTTCATAGTTTGCAGATTATATAATTTGACTTCTTTTCAGTGCTTTACTTTTAATGTTTGCCATTCAGCAGGCATCTTTCTGTAATGTTCATTTAATGCTTTAATCTGTATTTCTTTGTTTAGTTGCATGTGCCTGTATGATATAAGAACATCCAAGAACACATGCATGTACGCTGCTAATGAGTTACATAAATCCTGAAACTCATCACACTTGAAAATTAGGTAACTATTTTGGCTGAAAGGAAGTATTTTGCCACTTTCAGTCTTTGGATTTCTGTTAATTCCTTCTTCTTTCCATTCAAAGAATGAGCACATGTCGATGGTGTACACCTAGTGGTTCTGATACCACTGAGTTCCTGAAGAGCTATGCTTCTAAACGGTTGTCCCTGGAAGATCTTGAAGGATCCAACGATGATCTCTGTTACTGCCTGGAGTGTGTGGTTGAATACCACAAAGCAAGGGAAAAATTGCCAAGGTTGCATGAGGTAATTAAGAGATTTAGTTCCTGCCCGTTACTGAGCGGGAGGACTCAGAACTGAAGGAAAACTTCAGAAGAGGCTTCAGTGGTCCAGCCTCAGTGCAGGGGGGAGTTTTGTGCAGGGGTTGTGTTTTATTGGTTTTTGGAATAGGGTATGTTGCTTTTTAACTGTCTGCTTTTATTACATTGAGTTGCAAAGAGCCGATGGTAAAGCAGGAGGACCCTCTTGTTTGGCATATATTCAAATTAGAGAAAACTAAAATAGTAGTGGAAGTTGCTGACTAGACATTATAGCTTGAACTTTATTCATGCTGTGATGGTTTGACATCTGAAAAAAAAGAACACCTGCGAAACAGACTAAGAGCTCTATTTCTTTAACGTATTTTCTTCCTTCCTCTGGCTTCTGTTCAACTTTCAGTTTGTTCCTCTTTGTGTTTGCTCTCATTTCTCATTCGTAGCTTTCTACTATGCTTGAATTGCAGAGATCTGATCTTGCAAGCCTGTGAGACTGCGATTAAAAACAATCAAAAAAGTTTAAAAACTATTTTATTATGAGCCTTTTCTAATTCTCCCTTGTTAGTATCCAATTTTGTATTTTGGAAAGCTTATTTTCCCTTACGTGTATATGTATGTAAAATGAATATTTGTAGCTAATTGATTGTAATACAGATGTCTAAAAGGTTGCTCTTTAAATTAGTCAGCTAGATTTCTCTGGAGGGCAATCCCGTCTGAGTATAGGTTGGAAATAAGTGGAGTGACTGGACTGCTGAAAGTTCCTTTCTGTGTTTATTAACTGAAGGAAATAACCTTGGTTTCTAATTGAGGTTTGGAGCAGTTACTTTAGATGAGTAATGTTATGTGAGCTGAATCCCCTACAAATATTCAGCAAGTCGATCAGTCTGTTTGCATTGTTTACATTCGCTCCCTTCCACTAATACATTGTGAAATATGTGAGAAGGCAAGATTTTAAAATTGCTTTTCCCACCTTCCTAAATATGATCGTTTTCTGTATTGTGTGCTTCTTTGTATTGGCCAGTGGAACAAAGTTTTGTGACTAACCTATGGCCTGAAATAATTATTGAAACGGTTTATGAATATTTAACGGAATTATAACAATGCTTCTGGTTTGAATGCCACTTTTTAAAAAACTACTTTATAATCTTAACTCTGAAGTGAGAGTTTTGTGATGTGCACAATCTGAATGCCATGTCAAAATTTTATTGTTTCACACCACGCTTGGAAAGAAACTTCTCAAAGTGAAATTGTCTAGTCTCAAAGTGAAAGTCTAGTTAAGGTTTCTGCATATGATAATACATGTTCTTAATCACTTTCTTCACAAATGCACTTTGATTAGTTGTTTTTCCCCACCGAATAGGTCTTGTGGGAGTTGGAAACCTCCCGTCTTGTTGCCCACATTGAGAAATCCATGCGAGAAGAAGCTGGAGATGATGATGAGTTGTTAATAGTGGATGAGAACGGAGAGACACAGCTGTCTGGTTATGTGGGCCCGGATTTTGAGAATAACCTGCGAGTGCCCCTTCTAGAAATACTGAAATATCCATATCTGCTGCTGCACGAGAAAGTCAGTATGTATCTTATAGTATACAGTTGGAAGGGAATAGTATTGTTTCTACTGAAGGAGCCGCAAATAACAAATAGTAGTTAAACCGAAGTACCAGTGTGTGTGTATATATATTATATTTATTTTGACACTAAGTAGCGCTTTTTTTTTGTTTTGTGAGCATATAAATTAATCCTTAGTATAACTGCGTTTGTCCTTCTAGGTGAGCTGTGTGTAGAAGTGCTCTGTAGAATGGAACAAAGTCACAACTCCTTTCAGGTCTTTGAGAAATATCCAGGAATTTATCTCTTTTTGGCACACCCGAATGAAGTGGTAAGTTACTTTTTCTACTGATAAGTAGTGGTAAGTTACTAATTTTCCACTGAAATTTAGTTTTAAATAGCATCAGAACAGATTCTTATTTTTAATGACAAGAATATGAAAATAGTAGCTTTCAGAATTTTAAGCGTTTGATTTTCTGTATTTTTCTTTAACAGTATATAAATGAGATTTCAGTAGGAATATAGTTACTCTTGCTGAAGGAGAGAAGACTCTTCTTTTGCAGTAACTTCTAGAATCACTTTACTGCTTGCATTTAGTCAGCAGAAGTTAGACGTTCAACCAAACTGTAAATTTACGCCCTATAGTCCCAGGTGGAATTCTTCTCAAGTGGGCCAGGGTTTGTAATTTAGTGTATTAATCCCCTTCTCCTTCCCTGTTCTTTCTCCATCCCTAGAAGCTTTCACGTTTTAGTAATATTCAGAACCTTAAAATTTGAAAAAGTGAGCATAGTGTAGTTACTTGCAAGAAGAGATGCTCAGCAGCATACTTCCTCTGAAATGCCCTTTAATTGTCACTGAATTTTGTCATTGCAAGGAGGTAACACTGTGTGTTAAGGGATTTGTGTATTCTGTGCTGGGACAACTCAAAACTCTGCAAACTTTTTTTTTTGCCTGTGTCTGAGTCCATACGGGATATTTTAATATTGAACAGTCAGAGATCAAAAGTTCATTTGAAAGTGTAAACAGGAGAGCTCCATTCTTTATGATATTTAGAAGTGTCAGCTGATCTTAGTAACATTCATGCTAGTGTACATAGCAGAGACTTGCTCTCTTTTTGAATCCAATCTCTTAAGAAGGTAACAACAAGAGAAATTTTGGAATACTGGAAGCGTCTAGGTTGAAAGGGTTGAGAGGCTTTGCAATTGCGGTTGTTACCAACGCTTCTATTTTTTTTTTGCTGGTTAAAAGGATTTGAGAGATTACAAAAAAGACCTGAGGTTCCGAAAGCAGTACAGATGTTGTCTGAGTGCTTACTTTTCTACATTGTTTTGAAGATGATGTATTATCCTGTGAGAAGGCTGTTCCTTCAAACTATGTGTACACATCCTAGAAGTGAAACTGGTATCAATAATGGGGAAGAGTACTGAAAAACAGTGATAATACAGAGAATTAGGAACGTACACCCTGCCACAACTGGGAGGGCCTGCTGGAACAGTGAATCCTGATTTCATGCACCATGTTAATACTGAAGTATTAACTTCAGTTAATTCAAGAGATTGAGCGCTTTCTTTGCACGATCTTAGAAAAGTCCCTGTGTGGCGTGTTTATCTGTGTAAAGTGAATTTGGATGTGTAACTCTCAAAGGAGTATTGAATTATAAACAAATAGCCCACTTGAGTTACACCGGGTGAGTGTGAGTTCATACCATCGATTTCCCACCTCATTTGATGCAGCTTTGGAGAGTCAGGTTACGTTTGCTGTGGCTGGTGGGCAGGTCGTGGCTGTACCGTTTCCAAGACCAGCTTACTTAAACACCAATGCGGAGTACAAAATTTCAAGTTTTCTTAAGAAACAGTAAAAGATTTAATAGTACTGTACTTCATACTTACTGAAACTCAGAAGTTTTCTCAGTAGGTCAGAGAATGATTCCACCAAGGCAAGAAATGACGAGTGTCCTGTGCTGACAGCACAACTTAGCATCTGTTGTTATAGTATCAGTAATGTTTAAACAGTATAAAGCAAGTACAAAACCAAATGCTATCCCTTTGTCATGTGAATTCCAAGGAGTTTTATTTGTATATATTACCCTGAATTTTAACTTCTTTGTTACCAACATCTTCTCATAGGTATAGTAAGCCTGTTGCTAAGGTTATTCTGGAGAAAGACTAACTCCTACTTGCAATTATGAGACCTTACTTTAGTAAAAATATACTTTTGTCCCATTTGTAGTAGCAGTGATTCCTAATCTTACAGCGTTGTGATTTTATTAATTCTTTTTATTGATATATAGGTTTTTTTGTTTTAATCCTTAGATTCGTCGATGGGCCATCCTAACAGCAAGGAATTTAGGGAAGGTTGACAGGGATGATTACTATGACTTACAGGAAGTGCTGACTTGCTTGTTCAAAGTTATCGAGTTGGGGCTTTTTGAGAATCCGGATATTTACAGCTCTTCAATGATTGAAGAGGGTAAACTCATCCTTCTGCCATCTCATTTATATGATACTGCTAACTACAAGAACTATTGGCTAGGTGAGTATTCATGATCGGAAATGAATCTGTACGTGTAGTCTCTCTCATCTTGTAAGCACTTCTTTCAAGTCAGAGCTCTACTATTTCATAGGTGCTGTTTATTTTGGGGCATGTCAAATGGGAAAATTGAACGTTGCACAACTGCAGTAGTGAGGTAGTGTTTAATTCGTTTCATGTTGCTGCTGATCTCTTTGGTCAAGTGTTACACTGGTAATGGCATTTGGAAAATGATCCTTGATTTGGTGAAAATTACAACAGATTTTTGCAAATATACTGACAGGTTGCTTTTTTTTTTGTAGGGATTTGTATGTTGCTAACAGTGCTGGAAGAACAAGCTATGGAGTCCTTGTTACTGGGCCCAGACAATCAAAATGTTTTCATGCAGTCTATATTTCACACCATGGAGAAAGAAGCAGCTGGTAACTAATTTTGATACTGAGATTAAGACAGCTCATAGCCTATTTTTCATCTTTATCAAACTTCCTTGTTAAATTGAGTAAATTCTTAGTAGTGTAATGCTGAGGTGATTTTTAACTGAGGCTTATTTATCTTCTGGAAGATGGCGAACATTGCACAATATTTGGGCAATACTGACAAATACTGAAAAATGACATTCAAACAAACTCTTTAAGTGGAGAAGGGATGGCAGTGCTTTGCATAAGGCTGGCTTAGAGGTTTTCAGAGGACAAGTCTATAATTTCTTCCATATTGTTTTCATTTAATGTACAGGTTGTGTGGGAATGCGCGTTTCACTGTGGCATGAAGTTTGAATTTTGTGTCCTAAAATAAAGAAACACCTTCTTCTGAATTGCCGCAACTTGCTTAAAATTTGACTCTTCCGTCCATCTGTTTGAAGGAACTCCTTTTGCAGCCGAGAATTTAGACTTCAGAATTCAGAGTAGTAGCCCTTGGGCCGTTCTTGTAGGACACGCCATGGCGTAGCCTGGGAATGGCACATGAGCTCAAGACCAGGGCTGTCTCTTAAATGACTAGATCTTTATAAGCTTAGTACGTTTATTGAGGATATGATACTGTCTCATATGAAGAAGGAAGAACACACTTGAAAGAAAACCAATTGCTTCTAGCTTAAATTTGAAGTATAAATTGTCATAGCCATGTAAGTTGTACCCACTTCTTAGAACAGCACTGCAAAAATCAGTGTGGAAGAATCAGTTTCATAGAGTTGGGAAATGTTAGTAATAGTTATCCAGGTTCCTGTTGATTTAAGACTGCATAAGGAGCAGTGTCTGTCTGTACAGATAAGTGAGGTTGACTTTTTTCATGCTTTTTCTTTTTCCGGGTTAAAAAGTATAGTTGCAACTTACTAGAATACGTATCTTTATATTAGTATTTGAGAAAAATCAATGAAAACCAGCTACTTTCAAATTCAGCTTAGTCTACGAATGTACAGGACTCTTGCATTTCAACTCTCCCCAATATTACTGTTATGTTTCAGATGATTCTACTGACCCCTTCTGGCCAGCGCTGAATTGTTTCATGGTTATTTTGGATCAGCTCGGATCTAAAGTGTGGGGTCAGCTTATTGATCCTGTCCAAGCCTTTCAAACCATTATCAACAGTGTGAGCTACAACAATGAAATAAAAAATATACGCAGTAGCTTTAAGAGGTCAGTTTTATTAAGAGACAAGAACAGTTTAATGATTTTAATACCAGGTAGTGTAGTAGCTTGGTCTCGGTTTTCTTGTCAGTGCTGCCTTAATTTGTGTTGGGGGAGGGAGATGGCAAGTAAAAAAATCAGATGTTGCCAACTTCAGGCAATGAAAAGATGAAGTAGGTCCCCTGAAATTGTGAGGTTCTTTCAAAAAATATATGCTCGCTTCTTTTTGACTGCTATGATGTATGTTACACTCTTCAAGATTTTATCCCGAATCGGGAAGGCTGCTAACTGTTTAGTGCTTACTTAGTGCTATAACCAACTTGCACTTAAGTTTAGTGAAGATTGCCATGTCTGAGGCTCTTGGTAAAATTGTGGGAATTCCAGAATTTTCAGTGGATGACATAGTTTTAGATTTTATTGTGGTTCCAGATGACAACTGGTTTGAGTTTACTTTCAACTCGTGTTAAGTCTTAAATATTTTATATATATATCATATATATATATATCAGTTTTACTTAATGGTACCGTATGGTCTTAAAAGTTTTATTCCTTTTCTGAACGTATTCCTTTCAGGGAAGGTGATAAAGTGAGAATCATGGAACTGGCCTTTAATAGCTTGGATAACATAGTGAACTACTGAAAGGAAATGCTTGAAAACACATAGCAGGCATCAGATACTCTTTTGAAAGGTTTTGTCTTCGTATACTTATATCCTAAGATAAAATGCAGTTTTTGAATCACTTCTGAGTGACAATGTTGTCAGTATTGAACAGAAAGTTAATTAGGTAAAGTGCTTGTTCAGTGCAGAAGTGGTTGGTTGGTACACTGCTAGGAAGTCTAGGAACAGCTTCTATGGGAACCGAATTTTGTTACGTAAACTTGAACTCCATCTTTTGGCATGCTGTCCCTTTTAAGGATTTTTATAAGAATCCAGGTCCCAAGACTTTAGGAAGACCTCCTATTTTTGAAAGCTGAAACTCTGTCTAGTTTAAAAAAGTTGATGGAAAATAGTACCTGGATAACCATACCAGTTGTTTACTGTTTTCCTGTGGTATATTTTTAATCAACTTTGAGTGACAGTGTCTTAAATGTTCAGTATTTTTACACATGCACAGTCTATAATGTTATAGGTAGCTACAGATACATATATACGGAATGTTAGAGATAGCCGAGGAAGTCGTATTAAAGGAGATTTTCTTCAGTTAAACAAGCTATTTGAGTGTTGTGTTCAAACAGTTGCATACAAAGTTTAGGAGTATGTAGCCATGATTGAGCTGCATTTATGCATAGAAAATTCAAATAAAATGGAATTCTTCTGGGTGTTGGTAGTCAAATCCATGACTTAGTAGAAAGCTCTTTTTCATGAGGCGGTCGCTTCCCTGCCTCTTAGAGCAGGATAGAACAAGCTCTACAATTTTAAATATGATATCTTTTCATAGGTATGTTTTATCACTGACAAGTTCTAATAGTCATATGGTCAGTATCTGAAAAGTGAAATCTGTCTTGGCCAGTTGGCTTTCTTATAGTTTAAGTTAGTTGTGTGGAGTCTATAATGATTTGTATTTCTTTTTAGAACAAAATCTGAACCGGAGTCAGTCTACGATGATGGCGTGGTTACTTGCAGTCAGATTGTGTATACCTGTAACACAGAAAAGCCTCAAAAGGTATTAAAAGATATTTTATTTCCCTGTTCTTCGAACTCTGATCGCTGAATGACACCATCAGTTTAAACCATCTATGAAATATGGAGGGGAAGATACTCTGTTTCTGCTAGTAATGTTGTAAAGAAAAAATACTAAATAACGTATGTCACTGTTGTGTGCCTTAAATAGCAGCCAGTCTGGTCACTTCTTATTTACCTGGTACCTTCAGGCTGTAAGAGGAAAGAAGAACGTGTTTGTGAATTAGGTAGAGATGGTATTAAAGACCAAGAATTCGTATCAAGATTGAAACAAACACTGGTACCTCAATGAAAACTCTGAATTCAATTTAAAAGAAAAGTTGCTGATTGAGTTCTTGTATTTTACTTTTTGTTTCTCAGTATTCTAAACTAATATATTGAGTAGGGAGTAATGAGGTATGCATTGCTGTACTTTCAAATGTTAGACCGTGCTCCAAAATGGCACCATTTTTTTCTTGTTAGAAAGCAGAAGAAACGTGTATGTTCTCTTGATGTTGTTGCATTGTATTTACAAAATATCTTTTAAAGGCTTGAAATGTATATTTGCTTATCTGAGGTTAAATTATCTCAGCATAACAACATGTTTGGAGGGTTTCCCAATGATTTTTAAAGGAAGTACTACTTTACACTTATTTCATAGGTTACATTCTAGGAAATGAGTTCCTTATACATGTGTTAGTTTGATCTTTATTTTTTTAAATTTAGATTTTGACTTATATTAGGATATAAGAGATGCTATCACTTAATCAACATATATTTGAGAGAAAGTAACCTTTACGGCTAGAAAAAAAACCTGGCAGATTGAACTGTGCAGACATGCATAATGAGGATGTTGTGTGGTGAATTTATTTTTCAGGATACTGGATGGAAGACTGCCATTTGTCCAGACTACTGCCCCAACATGTATGAAGATATGCAAACACTGGCTAATGTGCTTCAGTCTGATATTGGCAGAGATATGCGTGTCCATCACAGCACGTTTCTGTGGTTCATCCCTTTTGTTCAGTCACTTATGGATCTCAAGGACTTGGGTGTAGCATATATAGTAGAGGTCATTCACTACCTCTGCTCAGAAATCAAAGACATTTTCAATGAAAGAATCCAGCAGTGTGACAAAATCTCTGAATTTTTTCTCCTGATCTTGGTGTCCGTTATTGAACTACACAGAAATAAAAAGTGCCTGCATTTGCTATGGATTAGCTCCCAAGAATGGGTAGAAGCAGTGGTGAGATGTGCTAAGCTTCCAGCTATAGCATTTACACGGTGCACTGAAAAAGCATCTGGACACAATGTGAGAGGTTCATTAGCAGTATCTTTACAAGCTTCTAACTCCGTGCAGCACGCCTGTGTGCAGTTGATACGCAGCCTTCTTAGAGAAGGCTATCAAATTGGGCAGCATGCTCTTTGCAAGAAATACCTAGACAAACTCAATCTTCTTCTGCGAGGAAGTCTATCTTTAGGTTGGCAGCTGAACATCCAGGAAACGCAGGAATTACAAATGTGTTTAAGGCAAGTTATAAGAAATATAAAGGCCAGAGCATTGAGTACCCCTGCGCCTGTAGGAAACAATGCAAACTCTACAACTTTGTCTACCGTTTCTATAAAGCAAGAGAAGAGTGCACATGGTGATGGATGCAACGTGAGTGTACATGGCAGAGATGACCTTTGTTCACCATTTGCTGGCATATCGAAGGAAGGCGGAGATGAAGATTGTCAAGAGAACCCTTTCCCTAGAAGAAAAAGTGCCTGGGAAGAGGAATGTAGAGATGCATCTAAAAGTTCAAGATCTTGGACATCCGCAGAAGGCCTCTTGAATATTAAAAAGGAACTTAATGACTTGACAACTCAGGAATATGTCTGGCCACAGAACTCTTTGGCAGCAAAAGTATATGGGAAAGTTCAGGAAAACAGGAACAATGATCTTGTGGCAGGTAAATGCGATATGGATAATCAGTGCTTGAATCCAAATTCCCAGCATTCAGATTTCAGAAGAGGTGGAGAGTTGGAAAACAAATGTGAAGCAGGACCCATAACACCAATGTGTCTGGCTGCTCAAACTTGTACTGGTTCTCCAGAACACGCTTACAGCTCAGATGTAAAGGAAAGCAATATGTCTCCTAGTTCCTCTTTAAAGCTTAAAGTAGATGCTCGTAGACTCACAGATTTGAAAAACAAGATACAGAAAATTGGATGGCCCTCAAAAGTATCGCAGCCAGTGAAGCTGCGCAACGTGAAAAACTGCAGTTTAGGAACAAGCGCTTCAAAAGCAGAGGTAGAGCAACCTAGGTTTTGCACTGGCTATCTGTGTACAAGCAAAGATTGTCATAAACATCAGGAAGTGAATACTGTGTGTGAAAATGAAATCTCTGTTGATGCTGCATCTTCAAGGAGCTGTGAAAGTACACAGGAGAAAAGTGTCAGCAGTGCTTTTCAATCCAGACTGGTCCCCACTGAACAGGTATCAAAAGAAACACCACTAGATTGCACTAGCTCCTCTAAAAATGAACCTGGTATGCAGGAAAATGATGATGGCAGTATTTTGTTTTCAGGGATTAGTGACACCTTACTGAGAAAAGTATCCACTGAAGAAAAATCAAGTTCATTGTTGAAGTCTGCCTTTAAGAAAGACGCTGACATGCAAAATTCAGACCGGGAACAGCCTAATTTAAATGACTTGGTTAAATATGACTGTAAAGGTCAAATTTCAGAGACATTTGGTATGGATAAAACTTCAGCAAATGGTCGTGTTCCATCTAGCTCTGAAAACCAGAGGGATATATCCAACCCTGCTTCTCAGATCAGGCCACTGTCAATGAAGTGTGAATCGAGTGACAGGTTGTTCCAATTTTCAGAATGTTTCAAGAGAGAAAACAATTCAGTGGGGAAGAAAGGGGGGGATTGTGTGAAGACGGTTTCTGAAGGTAATGCTTTAACAGACTCCCAGGTTGATAGAGAACTCAGTAAATTATCTTTAGCTGCGTATGCCAAAGGTGTCAATTTTCCCTTTGAATCAAGCCAAGAAAGCTCAGTACATCATAACGTATGTGATATTAAAAGGAAAGTGAAAGGTGCTGTAAGAGCTTCCGATGATGGCCAAAGTACCAAGTCTCCCTGTGATGCAGATTGCCTTGACAATCAAGTCATTATAATTTCAGACTCTTCAGATGAAGAAGAACATGTGGCTGACAAGGAGGAAACAAAAACAGTGAATGAAAATATGTCTCCTGAAAAGCAGCCTTCAGCTTCCAGCTGCATTTCTGATAGCAATAACAAAATAGAAACAAAGATGCCAAGCACTCCCTCATCACTGGAAGACTGTGGGTCTCAGTACTTTGAATTTGAAACAGAAGCGGATATCTTTTCGTTTTGGCGAGATACTCAAGCGTATGGTATGGAAGCAACTCAAGAGTATAAACAAGATCATGTTTCAGTATCGGCTGATAGTAATTCAGATGGCTTACTGAACGATCGCACAAATGAATGGGGTTATGATGTGGATTACATAAGTGATGATACCATGGAAGAAGAAGCAAACTTGACAGAAAAACAGATAGAAAATATTTCTCATCAGAAAGAAGCTGATACTACAAAAGAAGTAACTAGTTCAACATTGCAAGAATCTATTAGTAAGGGAAATGCAAAAGATCAACTGGAGAATTTTGCAGACAAAGGTACTGTTGCTAAAGACTTCACCCTGGACTCAAAATTGACTGAACCCAGAGCATCTACATCTAACATCTCATTAGCTTCAAAGTTGGCTCTTAAGAAAAATAGTGTGAGCCCACGGAAGAATACAGCAAAATCTGAGGTAGCAAGAACTATTCAAAGAAGTCCTAAAAAACCTCCTGTTCTTAAAACAGCACAAAATAAAAAACTACTTCAAAGTACATCAAAAAATTCTCAACCTGGCAGGTCAATGCCTGCTGTGGTTCCTCCAAGGAAAGTTCGGCAGTGTCCTGCACCAGCATCAACCGTAGAAAAACTTGGTCTGAAGAAGGCACCCCGCAAAGCGTTTGAATTATCCCAGCGCTCTTTAGACAGTCTAGCTCAATTGCGCAGCTATGGTAAATCTGCAGGGAGAGTTGGAGTTACACAGAAACAGAAGATTAAACTAATTGCTCCTCAGAGTATGTCTGTAAAACATAATAAAAAATTGCTAGCCTGCCAAGACCTTCAGTTTTTAAGGCAGACGAGGCCCAAAAAAAGTGTCAGAGTGAAAAAAGTTGCAGGAAGTTCTGAGAGTAGAAATGAAAAAGTTAGCAAAGTGGATGCAAAACCTATGAAACAAAAGCCTGAAAGTTTTGAGCTGGCATCTGTTGAAAGATCTGTTGAAAACCAAAGAGAGAAAAAAAGGGAGGAGACTGTTTGTCCCTCTTCCAGTGAGAGAAAATTTGAAAGCCTCTCTGTGGAGGTGACATGCGTCTCCAAAATGCCTAGTTCTTCAGACTCGAACAGAAAATCGGAGGATAACAGTATGATGGTTCCTCCTGTACCTATGGATTCAAGTCTCTCTCCCGCTGCACTTGTTGGACATGATAAAGATGAACCTTCAGGAGAAGGTTGCATTGTCCAGCCTGAGTGTGAGAAGGCAACTTCAAAAGAAAATGGGTGTAAACCAAATGAAAACAGTGAAGATGATGATGATCTGTTTTTAACTCAGTTAGATCCTGTGGATATGAAATTATGTTCTGAGGAGGAAAGTGTTCAAGATACTACTACAGCCAGTAAAAAACCAGAGGAAATGGGTACTGCTGAAAGCCTTCAGCAGGACGAATCCTCGACTATTGTGAAATGTAAGTACAAAGACTGTATGGAAAAAGTGGAAAAACCAGGAGAGTACTGTAGTAAGCATTCAGCCACCAGCTCAGAAGCGGATCACTCGTTTGCCAAACCTTCTCTCCTACCACCTTCTAAAACAAGAAAGCCTTCCACTGCCAAAATTTTCAGCTCGGCAAGTTCTTCACGGAATGCAGCCTTCAGCAAGGATCTCGAAGATGTTAAAAAGCTACCGCCAGCTTCAAAAAGCAAAGTGAATGCAGCGAAACCGGTGGTGGTCAGGCCACCAAATGCAAAGGCTGTACCGATAGGAAATCAAACGTGCAGGTCTCCAAGTTTCAGTAATGTACCTGAACCCCGTATTTCTAATAACGTTCTCCAGTCACAAAATAGACAGAACGACAATGCTTCAAATATTTCCAGAAGGCCTGGCCGAGAAGCATATTTTCCTTCCTTTCTTGGTGCTCGGCAGCATGATCATAGTATTTTTGTTAATGAAGTCCTAAAGTGGACGTACGAAATGTTTGTGAACTCCAGCCAGTTTGGATCTCCAAGTAATCTCCTGCAGTCTGTAGTAGCTTCTGTTCCTGTCCAATTTCAGCAATACAATGACTATTTTAATACATTTTTCCCCTTGATGATGCTAAATGCCTTTGAAACAGTAAGTAGCTATCTGCCTCTTGGTTTGTATTCATCAACCCTAGTAAATTTTACCAAGAGATTAAAAACTGTTTTATGTCCTCTATTTACCTTCTGAAAAATGTTCTGAAAACATTCAGCTACAGATCTGAATAGAGGAATGATTTGGGGGAAATAATCTAGGCAGTTATATTTAAGATTGGGGACTGTCAGTGTTATTCACCTCAGTGAAGCTTTTTTGGGGGGGGGCTTGCATCCACAACAGCATTCAAAAGGAGGGAAAAAGGAGGTGGTTCCTCTTTCTTTATAGCATATAAAGCTTAAAACGGAAATCTTTAAGAAACTGAGGTCTTTCAATGACAGTGTCTGTAAAAAGAGGATAAGAACGTAGTGTTTTGATTTATGTTGAGAACTTACGTGAGATGTAGGTTAATCTGAGAAGTTTTTTTTTCCAAACAGCTTAACTTTAATAGTTTATAGTTCAATAGTGAGAAAATGCAGCGTTCCTTCAATTAAAGTCTGTATGCTTTCAAGTTCAGTCGTTGCATCGCTTCTCCCATAGAAATAAGGTAGAAAATGAAGTCAATACCAGGATAATACTGGTATTTTAAGGTGAAAATGCAATTGGGGGAACCCACGTTTGTTTTGAAGAGCTTTATAAGAAAGTACATTAAATGGGGGGTGGGTGGGGAGGAAGCGCTTTCGTTTGCCGTGTGTGTGTTTATACGTAATGTGCATGCATATATTAAAAAAAGAAACAGGTAAGACTCTTTGTCTTGTACCTGACAGTCTTGTTAGCTTTCTTTTATTTGTGCTTAGTATGTTTGCCCTTGGAGTCACGATAAGCTATTTTTCTGATACACTAAACCCTTCAAAGTATTTCTATTTAGCTTTTACTTTCCAACATGTAGCTGGCACAAGAGTGGACAGAAAACCAGGGAGCGAGGGAGAAGAGTTACTACTTCTGCTTACAGAATTTCTGTGCTGAATTGAATACAGCAGATTTTACAGGTAAGAGTTTGGGTGTTTTTTTTTATAAAAACATCATCTAATTTTGAAGACAATGCCTTATAAGGAGGTAGCACTTACAGGTAGAAAATTTTTTTGTTTGCTTTAAATACAGAAAGGATCTTGAATTTGCTATTTTACAGAATGCACGTTACAGAAATACATTTTGCAGGGAATTTGTGCCTTAAGTGTTCAGTACAAAAAGTTATTTGATTGCTGTTGGAATACTTACCATCTCACTCATTTGGGATTTTGTTTCAGCTTCTTTTGGTAAATAAAATAGTCCTTGACTTGCTCTATTTTTATACAGTGCTATGTTCAGTCTTAAGAATGCAGAATGGAGTTAAAACTCTTCATAGTCTTTAGCTATAGCTTTTAATAGCTTTAAAAGTTAACGGATGGGTATTACTGAAGTATATGCAATATGTTAATTGTAGTACTTCTATAGTCAGAAAGTAATTGTAACTATTTTCCTTTTAATTTTCTAACTTTAAAATGTATTTTGGGTAGCTCATTTTCAAGAAAGTGACTTGGCAACGCAGCGTCATCCAAAGGAGGATGACTTAATTTTTTTGGTGGTCCAAAAGAAAAAAGACACCTTTAGGGAAGAAAGTGAGATGGAGAACCATACAGTGAATCACGTTGGTCTTGTGAAAAAATTTTGTCGTGCGCCTGGCTGTTTAACTAGTAAGTAAATGGGGTTGAAATAAAAATGGGATTCTTCTTGGTACCGTGAAATGCTTCTTCATAGCTGGCTGTTGATAGTTGTAATATACCACTTACCTCAGAGGAAATGGGATTCTTTTTCCACTGTAGCATGTCTGTTCCATGCTAGAAGCTTCGTAAAAAGCCAGGAACTGAAGCTGCAGACCTGCTTTCCATGCATTTTTCTAAGGACTTCCTTCAAGACAGATGTTAATGCTTTGTGTAAGAACAGAAACTGATGATGAGTAAGTGCTCTGCATACATCTTTAGGAGTGCATTGCTGTGAGATACAAAATGCCGTGAACGTCAGTGGTCTCACTGACTAAAATTTTCACTATCTTCTGGAACTGAAGTTGTGAATTACCAGGATTACCAAGTATCACAATTAATGCTGTCTGATTAAAACAGTGGTCTGAGTTGTTTTACAGAGCAGTGGGGTGGTTTTTTTTTTTGGTTTTGGGTTGATTTTTTTTAGGGGGTGGCGGTGTTTGGGTTTTTTGCAAGAATTAGTTGTTGGCTCCCTAATAGAAGGCAGCACCTGGTTCTGGTGAGTTCTTTGAGTGACCCGTTTAAATATCTTCCAGTTAACAATTTGGATATTCTTTGAATTAACAACTTGTGGTTTTGTTTTTTCTTTTTCCTCCCCCCCCTTTTAATAGGACAAAAGGAGCAGCATACAGTCTGTCATCTTTCTGTGCAAACTCGAGGCAATTTGTCATTCTTCATAAATAAGCAAGTGAAGTGTGTGGTGGTTGGCTCCCTGGTGACCACACACCGAACATTCAAAGGCCTACTACTATTGAGCAGGAGTCCCCTGGCTAAACCCATCATTAATCCAAGTTACAATGACTTCTGTCCCAGAGATTTGCCCGTAGCTTCAGAAAGTGCTGTAAGTCCTGCATCTAGAAGTGATAGTTACGGATGACAAAGTGGGCATTTGGATCTCATGAGTTTTGCGAAACTGGTTTTGCATGCTGTTTTTTGAGATGACCAAGTGCAAACAGACAAGTTGCAAAAGCACGGAGGCGCTGTGCTCTTCAGAGTTGGTTGATTGGGTGGACAGAGGGGAGTCTGAATTTGCTCAGGTGTTTCTGCTGTGTTGACATAGATACTAGTAGTGCACTTTAAGCAGCTTTCAGGTTTTCTTCCTTACTGGAGAAGTGTCTGTTCAGGAAATAAGGCGTAGTATGGAAAAGGTAATGCAAAATAAAGGTGTGTAGAGTAAACGAAACATTACAGCTTTCGAGTCAGGATTGGATGTGCATCTAGAGCAAACATAGAATCAAAAGCTTCCATGCCTTTCAGGTTTTTGAGCCGTAGCTAGAGGGGTGGGGGACATTCTGAAAGTACCTAAATGAACATGGAAGGGTTCATCAACGTTAATTAATTCATTATTTTTTCCCCTGTCTGTTCCTTCAGGTGTCAGATATGAACGAATACAATGAAAATCAAAAGAGAGCTATTGAGACAGCTTATGCCATGGTAAAGCAACATCCAGGGCTTCCCAAGATCTGCCTCATCCACGGACCACCTGGAACAGGGAAATCAAAAACTATTGTTGGATTTCTGTCTCGTGTTTTGGGAGAAGTAAGTGAACATGATGTGATTGTCATGTGCTGGTATTTGGTTTCTCAATGGAAGTCAAGGATAGCCTAAACTAAATGGAAGTGTAGTATTGGTAATTACTGGGGGTGTAATTCGTTAAGCTGACTTAATTAAATTTGTACTGTATAGGGTGTAAAGGTGGAAATAATACATTTTGGGCATCTTGGAAAACACTTATTTTACAGAACTTAAAAAGTAAAATCAAGAAAACATGCACAATCAGTATAAACACTTGTTAGATAAAAAAAACCCTTAATATTTTGATGTATTAAGGAATGTTATTTGGCCTGTCCCATTTAATGGTTTTTGTATTAGCATCCAGTAGATTCATCAAGTACATCATTGTTGAAGGGAATTTACGTGAATAGTATTAATACATTGAGTAACAACGAGTCAAATGTAAGGCATACCTTAAGAGCTATTCAAGTGCAATAGTTCCCATACTCTGCATGCTGATTAAGATGAGCATACAGTCTGCCTTTTAAATCACAAATGAAAACAATCTAAAGAGCCTGTTTTGGTTTAATGTTAATTAATCTGCAGAACACTAGGAATGAGAAAGCAACTCAAAAATCAAATGCCAAGATGAAGCCAAACCGTGTTCTAGTTTGTGCACCATCAAATGCTGCTGTTGATGAACTCATGAAAAAGATCATCATTGCATTTAAGGGAAAATGCCAAAACAGACAGGAGCCTTTGGGTATGGTTTATTTTAAAATTCTGTTTATATGTTAAATAGAGACAAAACCTGAAAGAGAAACTGGAACGGTTGATTACATATAATACTTAAATGCTACTCTAAGCAGCTCTTTTCCCTTGCAGAACATGACTGGTACATCCTCATACTGTTATGAATTTTAATGTGCTTTTCTAAAAGGTGTATTATGGTTTTTATAAATAAATTGCACTTTGTCTTTATGTAGACATTGACCCTTTCTTCACAGTGTTAGTTTCAGTTCACCAGTTTTTAAGTACTCCTTAAAGATTTGAACACAAGACTATTACCTTGATTTTGAATAAAATTGGACTTTGCTGATCATGCTTAACAGACTGATGAAAATATGGCGTGTCAGAGCCTCTCACTTTTTCTTTTCTCCTCCTAGTTTGTGACTAATACAAAGTAGATGAATTCTGAACAAGGCACCTAGTCTGCGGTGGGGGGAAAAAAAAAATCTGCATTGTAACTAAATGTTAATTTGGTATTGACTTACCAGCCGTGTTACTGATGGTACTCAGTAATTTTCTAACTTAGGAATTCTGTAAGTTTTAGATAAAGAAGCCTGAGAATAAGAGGTGGTTCTGTTAATGCAAAATAACATTCTTAACTGTTAGCCACCACTAAAACATAGGCAACATACTTTTTTTTTTTGAGTTTGGAATTACTGAATTTTTTTGTAGCTGCATTTAGATAAGTACAAGTAAATTGTTACAAACCCCTGAAAAGCAGAAAAGGAAAAGCCTTGTTTGACATCAGTGATGTTTAAATTTATTTTTTTTTCTCTCATACCAAAATGCAGAGATGATTGGAGCAACTAAAAGTATTTTGACTCTGATTTTGTAAACAGGAAACTGTGGTGATATCAAATTAGTGCGACTCGGTGCTGAAAAAGCAATCAACAGTGAAGTCCGGGGATTTAGCCTGGATAAGCAAGTTGAACACAGAATGAGTAAGTAACATGTAAATCAGACTTTTCTTCAGTCTTCTTTAAGAGCTCGATGATGCTGTACACTTGGGACTATGTGTCCTTTAAGAAGGAAGATCTGGTAAAAGATTTTTCTGCAACGGTGCTTCATAAGCATTGTTTTTCTCAGTCTTAGTGGGAAAGTGTCAGCTTACGTATGGCCTAAAATCTGAGCAAAACCAAAGAAATAAGCAAGATGACTTCTTGGGTTTTTTTTTTCCCCCCAAAGAAATTATAATAAATGCATGTTAAAGCCATCATTTTTAGGCAATGCGGCTGTGCAGCATTTGCAAGCTACAGTTGGAACCAAGTCTCATTATCTTCGTTTTAAAAGATAAGACCTCAGCAGAAAAAGGGAAAATGCAACAAAAAATGAGTTTGTCCATTTGTTCTTAATAACTTAAGATGCATGACTGAGAGCAAGTGTTATTGTAACATAGTTTTTCTATTACTCTTGTATGTTTTCCTTTGTCTTATTATAGAACGAAAGCCAGCTGACTGTGACCAGGATATTCAGAAGAAAAAAGAAGCTCTGGATCAACAGCTGGACATGCTGTCTCGTCAGCGTGCCATGCACAGATGTGAGAAGAGGGAGGTAGTAAGATAATAGTATTTTTAATCCTGTTTGTGTTTTTTTGTATTCATAACTGAATCCAAAGAGTGAAGAACTCTTCCTTTTAGTGCTATCTCTGAGCAGTCTAAAAATTTGGCATTTGTGCTCAAATTACAGATTTCTGATGGTAAACCGCTTTCTCAGTTGCACAGAAACGTGTAGTATTCTGTATGAAAAGTCTAAATATGTTGACCATTTTCTAAGAAACTGATCAGCTTTTTCAGACATGTTTGATATTAAAAGACAGTCCGAACAAGTCTAAATGTTTAGGAAATGAATTGGGGTGTGGGAGGAAAAAAGGTGTATGGGAAATGTGTGTTAATTATTCCTGATACTTACGTGGTTTCTCTTCCCCCTGCCCCCCACCTCGCCATGCAGAGTCAAATGTTAAATGATGAAATTGGCAGACTTTCAAAGGAGAGACAACAGCTTGCTTCTCAACTAAAGGAGGTAGGAGTTTATCTTTAGGGCAGCTCTTTAATAAACCTCAGCTAATCTATTTATATACTTGGTATCCTTTAATTGTGGTGGAGATCTGGTTTTGATGTGTCTGGGAGTATTTATAAAGTAGTAGGTAAATAGATAAAGATCATAAGCTGAGTAAGTTATGGACAGCCTGGTGTGAAATCCAGGTGTACTCTGGCTGCATATTGGAGGGGAAAAAAAAAAAAACCCAACCAAAAACGGATGGGAATATTCACTCATACAGTTAATTCTAAACGAAATGTGTATTTTGCAAGGAAGGTAATAGAAACGTGCACATGCTCATGTTCTAGGATGTATCTTCATCACCACTTTCATGCCCCTTACAATCCTGCTGGGACTGAGATACTTTTAAATGTTTCTAAGTAAAGCAACAGCTGGAAGAATTTTTTTATGTGTGTGTAAGGAGAGGTTTGAAAGTGGAAATAGCACTGATAGCAAAACCAGTAATTAAGGCTGAGTAGCACGAACCATGAGATGGATGAAGGTTCATCTTTAACAAATATATGCTGACTTTTAATGGTCATGGAGGCTTGGAGTCACAAATGTGATGGCAAACTAAACTTTGCTCACAGTTACTGTGTCTAGATTGCATAGCTGTAGAGATAAAGGAATACTTCTTTCCAGTTTGCCATCTCAAAGGTGCTGTAATTTAAAGTGAGAGTAACACTTCAGTTAAGCGAACTTGTGACTTTCGTTTGTAACAATGGAGGTAGTTTCGTTGGGATGATGTATTATGCTAGATCTGTTTGGCAGTTAGAATTGTCCAGGCAGTTAGAAATTGCTCTAAGGTGGTTCAGGAAGGCTAAAAGAGGAGACATGGTGTCCTGTTGTACTTGAAGGTTCGGAGGCACTCTCAGAACGTACAGGCAGGTATCATCTTGGAGTCCGACATCATCTGCTGCACACTGAGCACAAGTGGAGGAAGTCTGCTGGAATCCGCTTTTTGTCGGCAAGGACTTGATCCTTTCAGCTGTGTCATTGTGGATGAGGTTGGTAAAGCTATTTAGAACTAGAGCGTGTTCCACCTCTAAAGGTCTGCCTCGTTCTCTGCTTAGGCTACTTGTGATTATTTGGCTGCTGACGTAATATATTGTGGGTTGACTGCCCCATCCCCACCTTTTAACTGATAACCAGCCTGTCCTGCCATGTAGAGCCGTAAGAAGAAAGAATAACTTCTAATTGCTTCTTTTTCTGACTTGTTTGGTGCTTTAATGGCAGACGGCTTTTGCTTAAAAAATCATGGCTAAAATATGGTTCTTGCTATAGAGGTTTCCAGATGGCTGGGTTATATTTGTATCTGTTTGGAGAGAGCTCTGTGTATTCAATCCTATCTGTTTGGAGTTTTTTATTAGGGAAAAACTCTCTTTCAGCGCCTTAAAAAGCATTTCTGAGTTATTCTGGCTCTGTTACAGGAAATTTAACATACTTCCCTCCACTCCTTTGCTTACAACTTCTGCTTTTTTTCCTGTTTGCATATACAAAAGGCAGGGCAGTCCTGTGAGGTTGAAACACTGATTCCACTGATCCATCGCTGTAATAAACTTGTCCTTGTTGGAGATCCCAAGCAGCTCCCTCCTACTGTAAAATCAGTAGTAAGTGTTCAAACTGTATTTTTTCATGCTATATAGTATAAGAGCAGTATCTATAGAAAATATGTATAAAAGAAAAAAGACGCTTCAATGTCAGATCATGATGTGTATCGGATAATAACTTCTGCCCTGCCAAGTTAAGTCTCTGTTATGTGGAGACCATATCAATGCTGCCTTCAGATGTGTGAATAAAGCCAATACAGATGTGTGAGTACAACCTCTGTAGGCTTTCCTGGTGTAGCCTGAAACTGATTTCGTGCACCATTAAGACTAGCTATGGCCACTCAAACTTCAGTGCAACTCAGCACGTGGTTTATGATGGATGTTTTGTTGCGGCAGGCTCTGTTATTTCATCATGTCAGCTTCAGTCAGTGTCACATTCCTTAAGGAATGGAGGATGAAGACTACCTGATTGTAAGGGGACTTCCTCACCCTACAGATGTGTTCTAAGGATGAACATATAGGAGGACTTTCTTGTATCCAGCAGTAAGGAGGACTGTTTTAAACATCTGATAAAGAAAGGCGGAAAAGCAGACTGGCTTCTCTAGAAGGGTGAATTGTCTGAAGGCTGTGTGCTTGTTTAACAAGATTCCCACCTGGAAGATCTTGCTTTTCGTTATTGTTGATGTTTTTAAAATTTTACTATGTTGTGACTCACAAAGGAAAGTTGTCTTGCTGAAGACTACGCTGACAAAAATTCACATTTATGGAGGTGATCTTTACTGAAATAGTAAGACTAACACAAATAGAAAATTGAAGTGCAAGTAGTTGTCATTTTGTCAGCGAGTTACAAGTTTAAAAGAAAATACCAAATAGTTCTAGGTCCAAAAAGCAAATTCCTGCTGCTTATTTGGGACCTAATTCTCCAGAAGTCAGTCTCATGTTTTCCCTGTGGCAGGAAGCTCAGCAACGTGGCTACGATCAGTCCTTGATGGCACGCCTGCAGAGACACCTGGAGGAGCAAGTGCAGATGAACATTTTACGAAGCTTGCCGGTTGTGCAGCTGACTGTGCAGTACAGGATGCACCCTGACATCTGCCTCTTCCCATCCAATTATGTTTATGGCAGGACTCTAAAGACTGACAAGTGAGTAGCTCTCTGTTCTCCTTTCTGAGCAGGCGCTATTTCAAAGAAGCCTTTTCATATCAGGATACTCTTTGGAGTCTAAAAATTTTTGGGGTTGTGGGGAGGGGAAGATGCTTAATGGGAGAAAACTTGCATTCCATCTCTTGCTAGTGCTGACTGTGATATGTAAGTTAACTAGACCACTTACAGTTGAGCGTACTTACTGCTTAGAGTTTATTTTCAGGCCTCAGTATATGCAGGTACCAGTGAAAATTGAGGACTCGGGGGTGGGGGGGAGCTGAAAGCTGCTTGTATTTGATAACCATGGTGTAAATAAATGAAGTGCCAGTTCTTAGAATTTCTATATGGTTACCTGGTGATAAAAATGTTATTTACAGAGCAACAGAAGAGAACAGATGTTCTTCAGAATGGCCATTCCAGCCCTACCTTATTTTTGATGTCGGAGACGGTCGTGAGGAGCGAGACAAGGAGTAAGTCCTGCATTCTACTCTGCCAAATTTTAGATTTGCTGAGAATTAATTACCTGCAGAAGAGTTGTCTTCTCTCCTCTGTTGTTCCCAATATGCATTAAGTAGCCAGAACTGCATTTTCAACTTGATTTAATTGTACAAAAAAGCAGGTGTTAATTGTTTGTGGTTTTTTTTTAATCTGAAACTGGTTTTAATCCTGGTTTGACTATCTGCTGGATGCCAGTGAATGCCTACAGTCCCTGCTAGCTCTAGTAACAGTTTCTGATTCCCAATTTATTTTTTTTATCAGGGACTTTCCTTTCACAGCTGCATGCTGAGGTAATGCCAGAAGGTGGCAGGCTCAGTCCTCCCTTTTGCCTATTCTGTAAAGAAAGCAAAGCTATGTAGTTTAAGGGAACGTGAAGTGCAGCCTTTCACTGCTAACACTTCTTATTGTTGCTAGCCCCTCGTCGGGGCCTGCTTGCAAAGTTCTTTGAGCCTCTTTGTGAAGGAGGCTGCAGAAGTTCAAGACGGGGGGCTTTGACTCGCAATCCCCCTACAAATTGGGCTGAAGTGTTGAATTTGAAAGAGCTGTCAAATGTATTTCTGTAATGTTTCCATTTTGTCTTGTTCAGCTCTTTTAGTAATCCTCAGGAAGTGAAGCTGGTGATGGAATTAATTAGAACAATTAAAGAAAAAAGGAAGGATCTGGGTCTTCGTCGCATTGGAATAATTACCCCTTACAGCGCACAGAAAAAGAAAATTCAAGAACAACTGGACAGAGTGTTTAAGAATAACAGGTAAAGAAACCATGAGTTTCAAATGGGACTTGGCTCTTGCACATTAGTCCTTTGTTTATCCTCTTAAAATAAGGGCAAAACCTCAAACTTTGTACTGCTAAAATCTGTACTCAGTCATGCCTGAGGGGGGACATGCAAGCCTTTTGCTTAAAACAGGGATGGCCTCTTTGTACCATTTCTTAGGTATTACTTGTATACATGCTTTGATTATATTGCTGTTCTGAATAAAGCTGACTTAAAATAAAACCTAAAATTCCAAGCTAGACGGACCTGAGCAGCTTTTCAACAATGATGCTGGCCTCAGGAAAGCAAATTTAGCTTTAGGTTCATACGCTGAACCTTTTCATACACTGAAGCAGAAATTTACCCTGGGTTATTTTGACAGCTGATCGTTAAGGATAGCGTTCAGGCTATTTGCATCAGTGTGTTGCTTAAAAATTCAACTAACGTAACTTAACGGCTTGCTAATTCTTTCTTCAGCAGCCCAGGTGAAGTGGACACAGTGGATGCATTCCAGGGACGAGAGAAAGACTGCATCATAGTGACGTGTGTCCGGGCAAACAGCACTAAAGGGTCAATTGGGTATGTTTCTCTCCAGTGATTTGCAAATCCCATTTCCAATGACACTCTAGCTGTAATCGTCATATTTTTAATATGACCAGTAAGAAAGTTGTTAGAGAACAAGTCGCTACAGCCAGCAAATTAAAGGGTATCTTAATGTATGAATTAATGTTACTGGTTTGAGATCTCTGAACAAAAGGGACATGGAAATGCGAAGTATTGCGTTCTGCGTTGCGTGCTGATGAATTTGCATGGCTGCCTTAGCCTGTCACTGTTTCAGTTTGGCAGGATTGGTCTTGGGAACTTGGCTCTTTGCATTAGTACTGCAGCAGTTGTTTTTCTTGTAGCTTTTGAAATATATTGTAACTTTCTGAATGCTGCTCTCTTAAAATGAAATCCATTTTCTGTGACTGTCGCTATCCTATTAACATAGCATTCTGTCTGTTAAAGTATTGTTAATGAGTTACGTATGTCGCTAGGAGTGTGATGCAGATGAGATGGATCTTTGATTTGTAGATGAATGTGCTTGTCTTTTGAGTTAGGAGGAGATTTGCAGGAAGTCTTGATTGAAGATTGCAGATTTGATAATTTCATATGGGTTTTTCCTAGCTGAAACAGAAGGAACTAGATACTGGGTGTGCTGTTTACCCCCAGGCCACTACAGCAGTTGTTGATTTATTTCTGTAACTTACTGATTATTTTAGTTTAAAAAATGGTAGTGGAAATATGCCTTGTTATAAGTTCATTGGCTTTTAAGTTAAACTATGGGAAGTCTGTTCGCATAAACAAAAATCTTTTGTTTCCACATACCAGGTTTCGCTAAGCTACTTATGTTTCTCTGATACTAATTTTCTGATTGCTAGATGAAGGGCTTTTAATTGTGCTGATCCATGCTACTTTGGCAAGGGAAACAATCCAAATCCTATAGTAAACAACAATGATGCTTTTTGGAGATTTCTTCACCTAGTTGATTTGAGTTTGGAAACTGAAGGCAGCTAGAACCTGCCAGTTCTTTTGGCTGACACAGGACTTAACCTCTATCTGTTCTTTTGGAAGAAAACTTTCCAGCTTACCGTGTTGAAGGTTTATATATTAAAGCTTTGGCAGTGTAATGCCTTGGAAGCTGTACATACTGATGACTTGGACATCTCTGTTTCAGGGTCAGGTGTCGTTGGCAAGGTGTGATGGGAAAGTTTGCATCACCCTTACCTATGATCTTGTAGCTGAGCAAAGTATTTTGGTCTCCAAGGTTGCTAGTCCAGCATTAAATTTACTCTGAAAGTAACTTGCAAAGGGAGGAGAAAACTCGCCAAGAAATAACAATGGATTTTTTTTTTCTTTCCTTTCCTGAGAAAATAGTTTTGTCGTCTTTCAGTTTTAAAAGCTGTTAGGAATATTTAGTAGTCTTTCAAGATATCTCTCCTCCCTGCCCCCCCTCCCAAGACCTAGCAAACTATGATATCTGTGCTGCTGGATCCGCTCCCCTGGTCTGCTTCCTGCCTCTCTTATCTTTTTTCCTGCACTGCTCAAATTTTCTGGGGTGGCTCTGGGGCTTTTGCAGTCTTTACTGCAGGGGTTGTGAATTTGCTGAAGAGCAGGTCTCGGTGCCATGACCGCAGTACCAGGCATTGATGTTGGACCTGTTCAAAGGAAGTTGTACAAAGGCCTGATGTTGTCTTGCAAACTTTGTTAGTATAGAATAAGCTGTGAATTTTGGGAGCTTTTTCATTAGAGAAAAAATAGTTGATACTAGTTTCATAAACCTTTTTTTGAGTTTTGGTAAATAAGCCCTAACAGAAATCAACTGTTAAGAATACACTAAGCATTTGTTTGTTTAGGTTTCAGTACCTTGGTTTGTGATCCCACAAAACCAGACTAGGCAGTCTGATACTTGCACTATGAAAATTTTCTTCTGCAAGAATATACTTTTCACTCTTGAAGCATGACAAAGCAAAAGTCTTCCTTCATGTGCTTCCAGTGCAGGTCACCTTTAAAATAAAATATTTATGTCCAGCATTCAGTATTTCAGTAGAAAACTTTCCCATTAATCATGCCAACTATTATTAATCTATTTCAGTTCAACTCAAAAAGAAGCTTAAAGTCTTGATAGGTGAAGTGAGGTTGATGTCTTCTGTACTTTGAGGAACATTTAAGGAAGCAGTGGTTGGCATTAGGAGGGGATTTTCTCTAAGAAAGGAAACGTCAATGGTAAGAGCTGGAAAGAACTGGAATTCCCTGCAAGGAATCAGAGCGGTGAAAGAAAGAAAACACAGTTCGTGCAAAGCCCTTCATGTAAGGCAGGGCTGCTGCAGTGGGATCTGGGAATGGGTCATGAACTGCCGCCTTCTTTGTAACTGCTTCTGTTACCTTCATTTCACTGAAATTGAATATTACCGCTTTTTCTCATAACACTTAAACCTCATGGAAGAAGTAGTTTAGGTCCTTAGTTTTGTCTTGTCACCTAGGTTTCTGGCAAGTCGTCAGCGTCTGAACGTTACAATTACCCGAGCCAGATTCAGCCTCTTCATCCTTGGAAGACTGAAAACGCTCATGGTAAGTACAGTGTTAATCAAACGATCTTCTGTGACCCACCCTTCAGGTCAAGTTAGGGTTGGGGAAGTGAAAACCATCCTCAGACTGCTCCAGTCTACGAAAGGGGACCCTTTTCTAGTGTATTGTTAAATTAGTACAATCCAGGCCCTGAAGGGTTCTCTTTGAAAGCTTGGGCTGTAACTGTCATACAAGCTTTAAAAAACCAAACAAACCTGTTTTCCTTGCTTCCAAGAAGGAAAGCTAGAAATGACTCTCACAGTATTTTTAGTAACTAAATTGTAACACAGTCCTTTACAATTCAGGTGTGGGTGTTGCAAAAAATGTCTCTGCTGGTAAGATAGGATGATGGCAGCGATACTTTCCTGCTTGATCCTTACTGTTGGTCCTGCTATTGGAGTTGTCACGGGATACTTGAGGAAGGAAAATGATATAAAAAAAAACCAAAACACAAACCCAAACCACCCCAAAACATTCCCCTGATCTTCATGTTGCTGTTTTTGACACTACTTTGTGTAGTCATGCGGTTTCTGAGGATACCCTTCGCTTGTACTCTTTGAAACAGGTGTTTCTGAAACAGACCTACGTATTTGGGGGACTATAAAGGCCCGCTGAAAGTGTAGGGAGTCCTCTTGAATAGACTTAATGTCTTACAGTACTTGATTTTTATTCTTTTTCCAAGGGTGGGGGTGTTAGCTACACCACTAGAGGGCATTAAAGCCATGCTCCTGTTTCACTCTCTGTATGAGAGAACTCTTGTGGCCTTCATAAATACAGAAATTGTCATTTTAAGTAGTAGCTCACTGATAGTTGAAAGTACCTTCCCTGTGTTACAGCAGCCAGAGTGCCTATTGCTGTTTTGCAAGTGAAACATAAGAGTCTTCCATTCCAGAAGGAACATAACAGTGGTTTCCATGACAGTTGTGTCAGGTACCTTGATTAAAGAGGTTGTGCATCCTCTGACACCTCTGTCCATTTGTGTTGATTTCTTTCTGAAAACTGTTTCCTTTTGGGGGGGGTGGTGTCTTTTTTCTTTTTTTAAAGGAAAATAAAGACTGGAATGAGTTGATTCAGGATGCTCAGAAAAGAGGTGCCATTATCAAGACATCAGAAAAAAGCTACAGGGAAGATGCTGTTAAGATTTTGAAGCTCAAGCCAACACTACAGCTCCTACCCAAAGCAGGGACAAAGACATCTCCTCTGTTGCAGGCTTGTTCCTCCAGTAGCGAGAGGGGTGAGCTTGCAAATCCAAGGGAGGCCAGCAGCCCACGGGAACTCGCTGCTGGTGCTGGCCATGCAGTGCCACAAGGAAGCAGAGGGCCCCAGCAGCCACAGAGGGCTCAGGCTGCAGACTCCAGGAGAGGCAGTGCCTCCGCACCCATGGAGGCTGCAGCGCTTCCTGATCAAGAGAAACCGCGCGATCCAAGGCTGGCAAGTATGGCTAGTAGAACTGAAACAAAAGGGAAGGAGCAGGCCTCAAAAGACAGCAGTCGGTCAGCCCAGAGCAATCCAGGATCAACGTCGCAGCAAGGCCTCGATGTGTCCTCAGCTGCCAGGAATCAGATTTCCAGAACAGAAACTTTTAGGAAACCCCAGCAAAGACAATGCGACATGCCTTCCACGTCGCCTTACGCAGCTCGGCACAAGGGTGACTGGAGAGCTTCTGTATCGAAAAGCAGTTCAAAAGCCCACAGTGAAGGAGGTCAAAGTAGTAGCAGTAAGTGGAACAAAGACTATCGTGTTTCAACGAGGAGAACATCAGAGGACACAGAATCAAACAGTGCCAAGCGAAGAAAGACCTCTCACTGACTGCAGTATCGGCTCATTACTGAAAATGTATTCCCAGATTTCTGTCTAGCAAGGACTGTATTTCAAATTATTTAGTACACCTGCAACTCCCTTACATTGATACCACTACTATCAGTAGATCCATCTTTTTCTCATCCTGTCCCTA